>NC_041384.1:737691620-737694044 GCF_002162155.2 Triticum dicoccoides | reverse complement strand
CTCCACCGCACCCCACCCCGCGCCCTACACCGCCGCCGCGTCACCCCACACCCGCGTCGCCGCCCTTGTGCTCACGCCGCCGCCGCACCTTGCTCACGCCGCCGCCGCCCTACGCCACGCCGCCGGAGCCCCTCGCCGGAGGTTGCCCCGCGTCTCTTTTCCTCGGATCGTTTTCTTCTAATCGTTCCGATTCTTTTCTTCTCTTCTGATTCGTTTTCTAGATTGGTTTTTCGTTTCGGTTTTCTTCTCCGAAACCCGAGATCGGATTCATTTTCTTTTCCGATTTAGTTGCCTTTGGACTGTTCGCCGGACCGTTCGTCTCAACGAACGTGATCACCGATTTTCTCGGTTAACGACGTCCGTTCGTTTAACCGTTCATCTCTTTCTTTTCGTCGGATTTATTCCGCGATCGTGATCTCAGATCCCATCTTCGTTCTAGTCTTTCTTCTCGCTCGTTTATCGGGATCAGGTGATTCAAACACCTGGAGTTTCGTCTCGAAACCGCCGTTCCGTCTAATTAACTTAAACAAGTTTTTGCCCCGGTAAAATTTGACCTGGTTTCAACTTGCTAGAACCCAGTTGTTTTCTTTTGCCGTTTGTTTTCCGTTCCTTTGTTCGGTTCGTTCTTTCTTTGCAACCGGAGTTCTTAAGTTGAACTTCTGGTTCGTTCTCTTGTTCGAGTTTTACCTGTGCATTAGATGAGTACTTATTGTATGCTTGTTGTTTGTCTGCGATAGATCACCCGGATTGCGCCGCTTGTTACTTCGAAACCCTAGGTCTCGCGGATCATCACCAAGGCAAGTAACACTTTGATCATACCTTTTCTACAACCCAGTTTTATTGCATTAGATCAATCCTCACACATTGCATGATTAGGATCTAATTAAACTGTGGGATGGGAAGTAGATGAGGTAGTACCTATTACCTGTTTATTATCAAACCTTTGGGAGTTACTTCTACGTTTGCTATTTATGCCATGCTATGCTAGTAGACGTGGATTGGGTGAGTGAAATCCATGACAGATGTGAGTTGATAATTTTAATGGTTTATCTAAGGTGGCAA
The DNA here is from genome assembly GCF_002162155.2 of Triticum dicoccoides. NCBI lineage: Eukaryota > Viridiplantae > Streptophyta > Magnoliopsida > Poales > Poaceae > Triticum > Triticum dicoccoides. The sequence continues at coordinate 737,692,982 of NC_041384.1, read as the reverse complement.
CTTAAACACACATCTGGGTGGATTGAGGCACCTGATGTCTATCAGGACTTGCCTGATTTTTTGGACCGCCACCCAGTCTCAAAGGGATCATAAGATCTTTCATGCTAGAAACTTCCGTGTGCAGCCACAAGCCATTATGGGCTCTGGCATAGTTGACTAAGTTGTGCGAACTCTTACAGTGGTAGACTAGCAGATGTAGGGGATGTAGGTGTACCGGTCTACCCGATCGTAAGGTGCTAGCGCTTCTGAAAGACTATGTCTCGGTCATCCGTCTTCTCAAACACCCTGTAGTGCGAGAAACCAAACGGAGGCGATCGAGTCTTGTGGGGAAAAGTGCGCAAACCTCTGCAGAGTGTACAAACTGATCATGATTAGCCGTGTCCCCGGTTATGGACAACTTGAGTATCTAGTACTTGAATATCATTTGAATCTCAACATGTTACTTCTAATTAATGTTGTTGGGTTTTAATTGTTCACCTAATTGGGATTGAGAATGCTGTCAACCATTCTCGATGTTTCACAACCACCATGATAGTTAAATAAATTTATTCCTTTGCAGTAGGGAAAAAATTGGCTTTACGCAAAACTGTAACCATAGAGCTTTCCACCAGCCATATATGCATGTAGTATAGCTGTTTCATTCCATTACTCTCTATGTGTTACTTTGCCAGCATATTCCATGTGCTGACCCGTTTTCGGGCTGCAACGTTAATGTTGCAGACTTTTCAGATGACGATTGAGGTGTTTTAGGTCGTGGTTCTATACTCAGTGATGCCGTTGGAGTTGATGGACCCATTTATCTTCCATGTCTTCCGCTGTTATCGACACTAGATGGCCTTAAGCCATATTTATTGTAATAAGTTCTCTTTGAGACAACGATGTAATAAGTGTGTGATTGCCACTCTGCTATAAATCCTTCGATGTACTATGTGGTGTCAGCATTACTGATCTAGGGATGACACCTGAGCACAGAGCACTTGATCCATTCGGGTCGGGTCGCTGCACCTGGCATACTGTCGAGCACGTCTGCGTCGTGCCCCAGCCCTTGCTCGCCTGCAGAGCCGCACCCCCGACCTCATCCGCTCGCAGGAACCAGCCAAGCCCCCCCTGGCGCCCTACAGTGCCGCCGCTAGGGCCCTGTTGGCGGCACGCCGACGGCCACAGTGCGCCCTGCCATGGACGGTGCCGCCCAAGCCACAACTCCTCGCCAGCTGCCCTCGTGAGCAGGCCGCCCTTATCCCCAAGCCCGTCTGCTAGCGCCGACCCTGCTCCGGCCATCGCCACATCGCTCTGCCACAACAGAAGCGGTCGGCCGGAGATCTTATCCACGGAAACCGACGGAACCGCCCCCGATCGCTATAT
>NC_041384.1:737678982-737691093 GCF_002162155.2 Triticum dicoccoides | reverse complement strand
CACCCCCAACCCAATTTTGATCGGGAGCCACCGGAGACAAATCCCCCAATCATGCCCGAAGCCCCCTCCGCCGCGGAGCTCGCCGCCGGCAATTCCCTCCGTCCCCGCCGGCCAGTTGACCACCGGGAGGACCGCCTAGGAGTGGCGGAACCATCCCTGGCCTCGGGTGCCCTCAAGAAGCCTCCGTTCGCCGGCGACGGTCACCGCAGTCCTGCCCCCGCTCGGGAAGAGGAAAAGGAGGGAGAAGCGGCAAGCAAACCTGGCCAGTGGGCCCCGTGGACCCACTGTCAGTGACCCACGCGCCCGTCCACGCTGGCGTAAGTGGAAGCGCAAACCCCCGAGTACGTCTCCCCTGCTTCGAAGACGTATTCTGTCTGAAACGTTTTCTTTTTCTGTTTTGATTTAAAAACAGAATTTGACCAAAACTTTGACTGGCTATAACTTTTTAAATATAAGTCCAAATGAATTGATTCTTTTTCCTACCTCTCTCAAATTCCACCTAGTTTATTTTAAGATTTATTTCAAAAATAATTAGGACAACTTTTTTTTACTGTTTTTAAAGTATGTGTTATTTTCCTATTTTCGAAATAGGATTTTGGCAAGAGAGAAGAAAGCTTACAAAAAATATTGGAGTGCACCTCACCTTTCAACACCTTGAAGGCAAGCATTTCTGAACTCAGGCATAATATTATCATGTGTTGTTTAATACAGTCACAACACCACCGTGACACGGAGTATCCGTTATGTGTTTGTCACGATATAATCATACGCTTTGAGTGCAAAGATGAAAAAAAATTGCTGTTGGAAATGGACATACTTGTGATAGCAATCACCCTCATATGCCTCTCATGCCTACCGGGAAGGATCCGGGAAAGTCTCTGTCTTGGGTAGACACGAGCTTGTCCCTTGTCGAGACGGTTATGACCGGGGGGGCAGGGGGAGATATGATGAGTGGTGGTTGTGTCTGATGGATGTGAAATATTATCCTTGAGCTAATCATGCAGGAAATACTTAAGCCTCCTGAGTCGGCCGTAGATTGAGTCTTTTTCCAGTAACCCCCATACTTGTTTCGTGCTGCCACTTGTCCCTGCCGTAGGTAGGGTATGGTTCAGTAAGTTGTCAACCCCTGTCTAGCACACACCGTACAGAGAGGCCACGATGAGGGTTCCATGGCCCTTGATTAAAGCCAGTCATCCGGTCCGGGGGCATGGGTGTTTTCGGTTGTAGCCGAAGGGGGTAGCTCCCCCAGTTTGCGCGCGGTATAAATTTTGTGGTCCCATGCTAGTCGAGGTTGTAGCCTCCCCACTTAGAGTTTTGCTTAACAGGTGTCAAGGGTGATTCCAGACACCCGTAAGTTAGGCTGGTGTGTGCGGTTAGGTGTGTTTTCGAACGAAAGACCGTGGACGGAATTAGTCCCGATGGACTAAAGGAAATCCGTTGCTAGTGGGTAAAGAGTACACCCTCTGCAGAGATTAAACCTATTCGAATAGCCGTGTCCATGGTCAAGGACTACAGTCTGGGATGGGTCAAGTGTCGGTCTTAGTGTCGGTCTTCGGAGGAGGAACTATTAAACCAGAATATTGATCCTGACTTGTGATGTATGATGATTATGATTATTATTATTATGGACTAACCATTTATGTTATTTGAATTATTGAGTATCCCTAGGACGGTTCTACCTCCTGGATATTCACTATGATTATTTTTATACATAAGCCCTTTATGTGGTGTCGCACAGACGCCCGACTGTGGCATGCTTGTCATTTCATTTACTTATAAGCCCTTTTTGTGGTGTCGCACGGACGCCCGACTGTGGCATGCTTGTTATTTTATTTACTTATAAGCCCTTTATGCGGTGTCGCACAGACGCCCGACTGTGGCATGCTTGATATTTTATCTACTTATAAGCCCTTTATGTGGTGTCGCTTAGACGTCCGACTGAGGCATACTTTATATTGTTATCCTTTCGAGGCGTCTCTTCAGACACCCGATCGGTGCATTCTATTTCTACTCGCTGAATGCATATTCATATATGACATGATTAACCTGCTTGCATGCATCATGAGCTTCAGTTATGACTGACGAAGTAATCATGGAATATTTCAAAGCATGATTATCAGTGGCTATATTATACCTGTGTTCTTAATGTTTGCGAGTACATTCAAAGTACTCACTGGCTTGTCCCTGGCTATTGTCTTGGCCAGATTTCTTGCATGCAAAGGAACGTTGCGATGACAGCCTCGGAACCTACGCAATGGAGATAGCAGCCTCGCGAATATAGGAGTTATCCTGGTCAGTTGTTCCTATGGGAATGGAGTCCCATAGATGCTGATGATCCGCAAACCGCTTCTGCCATCAACCACTAGAAACCAATTGTTGTACCCATAGACTAGAATGGTCTTGTACTACATATTTTGTAGTTTGCTTGGAGTTTCTGTAACAAGTTGGTGTCTCATCAGCTAACAGTAATCCTGGGGCTAGTGAGCACAAGGGACGCTTTTGGGAAATTAATATCCCGAAAATCCGGTCCTGACACTGCAAAATCACCACGACACGATGGTCGGAGACAAAACCCAGCAAACTCAAGGGCCTCTACTTTCATATGGATGAAAAGGCCACAGACCATATGGTCCTCTGCTTTCATATGGACAAAAATCACCTCAACTTATGTGAGCTTCCATTCCAGATCTAATAGGTCACCCAACAAAAATTCATCAATAGTTTTAGCTGGAAAAAATCATGGATTGGTGTTAACTGAAAATTAGTGAAAGAAACTGTTGCTGATCATGGATTACTATTAATTAAAAATAGAGCATCTGGCTTGTCTTATCATGTTCACTATGTCCAAAAAAATGAATAGGTTCAGTAAACTCAAAATTTGAGCAAGTGTACTGCTTATTGTTAAGATTCGAGCTTCTTTTCGATAACTATAACACAATAGTTTTTACGATCTGGGCAGGTTTGCTAGCATCACAATTTGTTGACTTTAGCATGACAATCGGTACTTACAGCATAAAATTAATTGCTTGCAAACTTAAAATAGAAGTTAGCTGCCTCTTGGAGAAAGTAAAATGGAGATACGACATTGTAAGCTCTTGTTAGTCGAGGTCCTTCTTTTGCGGGGTCTTGTTAGTCTAGTTAGATAGGTAGGGCTAAGCATTTTGATTACAGGATTGTGAAAAGATTGTTTCCGTTGAGAGATGATCTTTACTATGCCACTAGAAATATTATGTCTCCCTGAAACAGTGTGTTAGTTGTTAGGTCTAGCCATGTTAATTATTTTCTAAAGCAGGTTTCATGCCGAAGAATTTCCAGCATTTGATAAGGAATCGTTCCCTTACAATTTGCGATATTCCTAGACTGGTATGATTCAGTCAGATGCATATGAAGTCTTAATCTAAATTTTCCTCGCACTGTGCGCTTGCATTTGATTAAAAAATTCACTATCTTAACAAAATCGGATGTGCCGTATGACGACTCTATGAATCTACGTAACATCCTTTGGTTAGCTCCATTGCCATCCAGTGAGACGAAAGCTTGGTTGGCACCAGGTATGCTGATACAGATTACTAAGAATCCTTGTTCACGTTTAAGAGATTGTAGAACTGTTTCTTTTTCTGCACATACTAACTGCACATTTTGTTCAGAAATTTGCAATCATACAGGAGTGTTAGTCGTCTTGGATGCACATCCAGATGGAACTATTTATCAAGACATGATACGCGACTATGTTCAGATTGTACGGACAATATGCATGGGTGCAATAGCAACATTTTCATGTTTAACATAAGGAACTATAGGAAGTTCATCTTCATAAGCATAATTCATATTGGCATCTTGGCCACAAGCATAGCAAGCATCGTCAAAGAGGGATATTTCAAGAGAATCAACGGGATCATAACAATCATCATAGCAATCATCCTTCGGTAAGCACGAAGGGAAATTAAACAATGTATGAGTTGAAGAGTTACTCTCATTAGAAGGTGGGCACGGGTAGCTAATCTGCTCTTCCTCCTTTTGTTCTTCGCTCTCCTCCTCATCTTTTTCATCCAATGAGCTCACAGTTTCGTCAATTTCTTCTTCCATAGGCTCCTGCAAAATATTAGTCTCTTCTGGGACAGCGGAGTAGTCCTCAATATATGGTTCAACATAGGCATTAGAAGCATAATTATCATAGCAATATTTAAGTATGGAAAAATTTTCATATTTGTAAAGAGTAGCATCATACTTTTCAATCAAAGAAGCAATTTCATAAGCACCCTTAAAAGCAACAAATTCTTCAATTTGTTGAACATCATAGTAATTATAAACACCCTTAGCATATGAAGATACAATTCCATTATCACTAAACTCATATTGATAGGGAAGGTTTTTCTTAGGGTTTTCAGAACAACAAGTAAAATCATACATTTCACATAAATTCCAAGCATAGCATTGCAAACGATGAATTCGACCCAGTAAAAGTTTCCCTTTTTCAGATATACGGTGTCGCTGTTGAGGAACGTAGTAATTTCAAAAAAATTCCTACGCACACGCAAGATCATGGTGATGTATAGCAACGAGACGGGAGAGTGTGATCTATGTACCCTTGTGGATCGACAACGGAAGCGTTAATGTGGTTGATGTAGTCGTACGTCTTCACGGCCCGACCGATCAAGCACCGAAACTACGGCACCTTCGAGTTCTAGCACACGTTCAGCTCGATGACGATCCCCGGACTCCGATCCAGCAAAGTGTCGGGGAAGAGTTCCGTCAGCACGACGGCGTGGTGACGATCTTGATGTACTAATGTCGCAGGGCTTCGCCTAAGCACCGCTACAATATTATCGAGGACTATGGTGGAAGGGGGCACCGCACACGGCTAAGAATATGATCACGTGGATCAACTTGTGTCTCTAGGGGTGCCCCTTGCCTCCGTATATAAAGGCTCAAAGGGGGGTGCGGCCGGCCAGGATAGGGCGCGCCAGGAGGAGTCCTACTCCCTCCGGGAGTAGGATTCTCCCCCTTTCCTAGTTGGAATAGGATTCGGTAAGGGGGGAAAGAGGAGAGAGAGAAGGAAGGGGGGCGCCGGCCCCCTCTCTCCTTGTCCTATTCAGACTAGGGGGGAGGGGCACGTGGCCCAGCCCTGGCCACCTCTCCTCTCTTCCACTAAGGCCCACTAAGGCCCATATACCTCTCGGGGGGTTCCGGTAACCTCCCGGTACTCCGGTAAAATCCCGATTTCACCCGGAACACTTCCGATATCCAAACATAGGCTTCCAATATATCAATCTTTATGTCTCGACCATTTTGAGACTCCTCGTCTTGTCCGTGATCACATCCGGGACTCCGAACAAACTTCGGTACATCAAAATGCATAAACTCATAATATAACTGTCATCGAAACCTTAAGCGTGCGGACCCTACGGGTTCGAGAACAATGTAGACATGACCGAGACACGTCTCCGGTCAATAACCAATAGTGGAACCTGGATGCTCATATTGGCTCCTACATATTCTACGAAGATCTTTTATCGGTCAGACCGCATAACAACATACGTTGTTCCCTTTGTCATCGGTATGTTACTTGCCCGAGATTCGATCGTCGGTATCCTATACCTAGTTCAATCTCGTTACCGGCAAGTCTCTTTACTCGTTCCGTAATCCATCATCCCACAACTAACTCATTAGTCGCAATGCTTGCAAGGCTTATGTGATGTGCATTACCGAGAGGGCCCAGAGATACCTCTCCGACAATCGGAGTGACAAATCCTAATCTCAAAATACTCCAACCCAACATGTACCTTTGGAGACACCTGTAGAGCACCTTTATAATCACCTAGTTACGTTGTGACGTTTGGTAGCACACAAAGTGTTCCTCTGGCAAACAGGAGTTGCATAATCTCATAGTCATAGGAACATGTATAAGTCATGAAGAAAGCAATAGCAACATACTAAACGATCGGGTGCTAAGCTAATGGAATGGGTCATGTCAATCAGATCATTCACCTAATGATGTGATCCCGTTAATCAAATAACAACTCTTTGTCCATGGTTAGGAAACATAACCATCTTTGATTAATGAGCTAGTCAAGTAGAGGCATACTAGTGACACTCTGTTTGTCTATGTATTCACACATGTATTATGTTTCTGGTTAATACAATTCTAGCATGAATAATAAACATTTATCATGATATAAGGAAATAAATAATAACTTTATTATTGCCTCTAGGGCATATTTCCTTCAGTCTCCCACTTGCACTAGAGTCAATAATCTAGATTACACAGTAATGATCCTAACACCCATGGAGCCTTGGTGCTGATCATGTTTTTCTCATAGAAGAGGCTTAGTCAATGGGTCTGCTACATTCAGATCCGTATGTATCTTGCAAATCTCTATGTCTCCCACCTGGACTAGATCCCGGATGGAATTGAAGCGTCTCTTGATGTGCTTAGTTCTCTTGTGAAATCTGGATTCCTTCGCCAAGGCAATTGCACCAGTATTGTCACAAAAGATTTTCATTGGACCCGATGCACTAGGTTTGACACCTAGGTCGGATATGAACTCCTTCATCCAGACTCCTTCGTTTGCTTCTTCCGAAGCAGCTATGTACTCCGCTTCACATGTAGATCCCGCCACGATGCTTTGTTTAGAATTGCACCAACTGACAGCTCCACCGTTTAATGTAAACACGTATCCGGTTTGCGATTTAGAATTGTCCGGATCAGTGTCAAAGCTTGCATCAACGTAACCGTTTACGATGAGCTCTTTGTCACCTCCATATACGAGAAACATATCCTTAGTCCTTTTCAGGTATTTCAGGATGTTCTTGACCGCTGTCCAGTGATCCACTCCTGGATTACTTTGGTACCTCCCTGCTAGACTTATAGCAAGGCACACATTAGGTCTGGTACACAGCATTGCATACATGATAGAGCCTATGGCTGAAGCATAGGGAACATCTTTCATTTTCTCTCTATCTTCTGAAGTGGTCGGGCATTGAGTCTGACTCAACTTCACACCTTGTAACACAGGCAATAACCCTTTCTTTGCTTGATCCATTTTGAACTTCTTCAAAATCTTGTCAAGTTATGTGCTTTGTGAAAGTCCAATTAAGCGTCTTGATCTATCTCTATAGATCTTTATGCCTAATATGTAAGCAGCTTCACCGAGGTCTTTCATTGAAAAACTCTTATTCAAGTATCCCTTTATGCTATCCAGAAATTCTATATCATTTCCAATCAGTAATATGTCATCCACATATAATATCAGAAATGCTACAGAGCTCCCACTCACTTTCTTGTAAATACAAGCTTCTCCAAAATTCTGTATAAAACCAAATGCTTTGATCACACTATCAAAGCGTTTATTCCAACTCCGAGAGGCTTTCACCAGTCCATAAATGGATCACTGGAGCTTGCACACTTTGTTAGCTCCCTTTGGATCGACAAAACCTTCCGGTTGCATCATATACAACTCTTCTTCCAGAAATCCATTCAGGAATGCAGTTTTGACATCCATCTGCCAAATTTCATAGTCATAAAATGCGGCAATTGCTAACATGATTCGGACAGACTTAAGCATCGCTACGGGTGAGAAAGTCTCATCGTAGTCAACCCCTTAAACTTGTCGAAAACCTTTTGCGACAGGTCGAGCTTTGTAGACAGTAATATTACCGTCAGCGTCAGTCTTCTTCTTGAAGATCCATTTATTCTCAATTGCTTGCCGATCATCGGGCAAGTCAACCAAAGTCCATACTTTGTTCTCATACATGGATCCCATCTCAGATTTCATGGCTTCAAGCCATTTTGCGGAATCTGGGCTCACCATCGCTTCTTCATAGTTCGTAGGTTCATCATGATCTAGTAGCATGACTTCAAGAACAGGATTACCGTACCACTCTGGCGCGGATCTTACTCTGGTTGATCTACAAGGTTCAGTAGTATCTTGTTCTAAAGTCTCATGATCATTATCATTAGCTTCCTCACTAATTGGTGTAGGTGTCGCAGAAACAGGTTTCTATGATGTACTACTTTCCAATAAGGGAGTAGGTACAGTTACCTCGTCAAGTTCTACTTTCCTCCCACTTAAATCTTTCGAGAGAAACTCCTTCTCCAGAAAGTTTCCGAATTTAGCAACAAAAATCTTGCCTTCGGATCTATGATAGAAGGTGTATCCAATAGTTTCCTTTGGATATCCTAAGAAGACAAATTTCTCCGATTTGGGTTCGAGCTTATCAGGTTGAAGCTTTTTCACATAAGCATCGCAGCCCCAAACTTTCAGGAATGACAACTTTGGTTTCTTGCCAAACCACAGTTCATAAGGCGTCGTCTCAACGGATTTTGATGGTGCCCTATTTAACGTGAATGCGGCTGTCTCTAGAGCGTATCCCCAAAACGATAGCGGTAAATTAGTAAGAGACATCATAGATCGCACCATATCTTGTAAAGTACGATTACGACGTTCGGACACACCATTACGCTGTGGTGTTCCGGGTGGCGTGAGTTGCGAAACTATTCCACATTGTTTCAAATGTACACCAAACTCGTAACTCAAATATTCTCCTCCACGATCAGATTGTAGGAATTTTATTTTCTTGTTACTATGATTTTCAACTTCACTCTGAAATTCTTTGAACTTTTGAAAAGTTTCAGACTTGTGTTTCATTAAGTAGATATACCCATATCTGCTTAAGTCATCTGTGAAGGTGAGAAAATAACGATATCCGCCACGAGCCTCAATATTCATCGGACCACATACATCTGTATGTATGATTTCCAACAAATCTATTGCTCTCTCCATAGTTCCGGAGAACGGCGTTTTAGTCATCTTGCCCATGAGGCACGGTTCGCAAGTACCAAGTGATTCATAATCAAGTGGTTCCAAAAGCCCATCAGTATGGAGTTTCTTCATGCGCTTTATACCGATATGACCTAAACGGCAGTGCCACAAAAAAGTTGCACTATCATTATCAACTCTGTATCTTTTGGTTTCAACACTATGAATATGTGTGTCACTACTATCGAGATTTAATAAGAATAGACCACTCTTCAAGGGTGCGTGACCATAAAAGATATTACTCATGTAAATAGAACAACCATTATTCTCTGATTTAAATGAATAACCGTCTCGCATCAAACAAGATCCAGATATAATGTTCATGCTTAACGCTGGCACCAAATAACAATTATTTAGGTCTAATATTAATCCCGAAGGTAGATGTAGAGGTAGCGTGCCAACTGCGATCACATCGACTTTGGAACAGTTTCCCACGTGCATCGTCACCTCGTCCTTAGCCAATCTTCGCTTAATTCGTAGTCCCTGTTTCAAGTTGCAAATATTAGCAACAGAACCAGTATCAAATACCCAGGTGCTACTGTGAGCATTAGTAAGGTACACATCAATAACATGTATATCACATATACCTTTGTTCACCTTGCCATCCTTCTTATCCGCCAAATACTTGGGGCAGTTCCGCTTCCAGTGACCTGTCTGCTTGCAGTAAAAGCACTTAGTTTCAGGCTTAGGTCCAGACTTTGGTTTCTTCTCTCGAGCAGCAACTTTCTTGCTGTTCTTCTTGACGTTCCCCTTCTTCTTCCCTTTGCCCTTTTTCTTGAAACTAGTGGTCTTGTTGACCATCAACACTTGATGCTCCTTCTTGATTTCTACCTCCGCAGCCTTTAGGATTGCGAAGAGCTCGGGAATTGTCTTATCCATCCCTTGCATATTATAGTTCATCACGAAGCTCTTGTAGTTTGGTGGAAGTGATTGGAGAATTCTGTCGATGACGCTATCATCTGGAAGATTAACTCCCAGTTGAATCAAGTGATTACAATACCCAGACATCTTGAGTATATGCTCACTGATAGAACTGTTCTCCTCCATCTTGCAGCTATAGAACTTATTGGAGACTTCATATCTCTCAATCCGGGCATTTGCTTCAAATATTAACTTCAACTCCTGGAACATCTCATATGCCCCATGACATTCAAAACGTCGTTGAAGTCCCGGTTCTAAGCCGTAAAGCATGGCACATTGAACTATCGAGTAGTCATCAGCTTTGCTCTGCTAGACGTTCATAGCATCTGGTGTTGCTCCAGCAGCAGGCCTGGCACCCAGCGGTGCTTCCAGGACGTAATTCTTCTGTGCAGCAATGAGGATAATCCTCAAGTTATGGACCCAGTCCGTGTAATTGCTACCATCATCTTTCAACTTTGCTTTCTCAAGGAACGCATTAAAATTCAATGGAACAACAGCACGGGCCATCTATCTACAATCAAACATACATAAGCAAGATACTATCAGGTACTAAGTTCATGATAAATTTAGGTTCAATTAATCATATTACTTAAAGAACTCCCACTTAGATAGACATCCCTCTAATCCTCTAAGTGATTACGTGATCCAAATCAACTAAACCATGTCGGATCATCACGTGAGATGGAGTAGTTTCATTGGTGAACATCACTATGTTGATCATATCTACTATATGATTCACGCTCGACCTTTCGGTCTCCGTGTTCTGAGGCCATATCTGTATATGCTTGGCTCGACAAGTATAACCTGGGTATTCTGCGTGTGCAACTGTTTTGCACCCGTTGTATTTGAACGTAGAGCCTATCACACCCGATCATCACGTGGTGTCTCAGCATGAAGAACTTTCGCAACGGTGCATACTCGGGGAGAACACTTCTTGATAATTAGTGAGAGATCATCTTATAATGCTACCATCAATCAAAGCAAGATAAGATGCATAAAAGATAAACATCACATGCAATCAATATAAGTGATATGATATGGCCATCATCATGTTGTGCTTGTGATCTCCATCTCCGAAGCACCGTCATGATCACCATCGTCACCGGCGCGACACCATGATCTCCATCGTAGCATCATTGTCGTCTCGCCAATCTTATGCTTCCACGACTATCGCTGCCTCTTAGTGATAAAGTAAAGCATTACAGCGCAATTGCATTGCATACAATAAGCGACAACCATATGGCTCCTGCCTGTTGCCGATAACTCGGTTACAAAACATGATCATCTCATACAATAAAATTTAGCATCATGTCTTGACCATATCACATCACAACATGCCCTGCAAAAACAAGTTAGACGTCCTCTACTTTGTTGTTGCAAGTTTTACGTGGCTGCTACGGGCTTAAGCAAGAACTAATCTTACCTACGCATCAAAACAACAACGATAGTTTGTCAAGTTGGTGCTGTTTTAACCTTCGCAAGGACCGGGCGTAGCCACACTCGGTTCAACTAAAGTTGGAGAAACTGTCACCCGCAAGCCACCTATGTGCAAAGCACGTCGGGAGAACCGGTCTCGCATAAGCGTACGCGTAATGTCGGTCCAGGCCGCTTCGTCCAACAATACCGCCGAACCAAAGTATGACATGCTAGTAAGCAGTATGACTTATATCGCCCACAACTCACTTGTGTTCTACTCGTGCATATAAAATCAACACATAAAACCTAGGCTCTGATACCACTGTTGGGGAACGTAGTAATTTCAAAAAAATTCCTACGCACACGCAAGATCATGGCGATGTATAGCAACGAGAAGGGAGAGTGTGATCTACGTACCCTTGTAGATCGACAACGGAAGCGTTAACGTGGTTGATGTAGTCGTACGTCTTCACGGCCCGACCGATCAATCACCGAAACTACGGCACCTCCGAGTTCTAGCACACGTTCAGCTCAATGACGATCCCCGGACTCCGATCTAGCAAAGTGTCGGGGAAGAGTTCCGTCAGCACGACGGCGTGGTGACGATCTTGATGTACTAATGTCACAGGGCTTCGCCTAAGCACCGCTACAATATTATCAAGGACTATGGTGGAAGGGGGCGCCGCACACGGCTAAGAATATGATCACGTGGATCAACTTGTGTCTCTAGGGGTGCCCCTTGCCTTCGTATATAAAGGCTCAAAGGGGGGGGGGTGCGGCCGGACAGGATAGGGCGCGCCAGGAGGAGTCCTACTCCCTCCGGGAGTAGGATTCCCCCCCTTTCCTAGTTGGAATAGGATTCGGTAAGGGGGGAAAGAGGAGAGAGAGAAGGAAGGGGGGCGCCGGCCCCCTCTCTCCTTGTCCTATTCGGAATAGGGGGGGAGGGGCACGCGGC
>NC_041384.1:737646311-737678972 GCF_002162155.2 Triticum dicoccoides | reverse complement strand
ATAGGCTTCCAATATATCAATCTTTATTTCTCGACCATTTCGAGACTCCTCGTCTTGTCCGTGATCACATCCGGGACTCCAAACAAACTTCGGTACATCAAAATGCATAAACTCATAATATAACTGTCATCGAAACCTTAAGCGTGCGGACCCTACGGGTTCGAGAACAATGTAGACATGACCGAGACACGTCTCTGGTCAATAACCAATAGCGGAACCTGGATGCTCATATTGGCTCCTACATATTCTACGAAGATCTTTTATCGGTCAGACCGCATAACAACATACGTTGTTCCCTTTGTCATCGGTATGTTACTTGCCCGAGATTCGATCGTCGGTATCCTATACCTAGTTCAATCTCGTTACCGGCAAGTCTCTTTACTCATTCCGTAATCCATCATCCCGCAACTAACTCATTAGTCGCAATGCTTGCAAGGCTTATGTGATGTGCATTACCAAGAGGGCCCAGAGATACCTCTCCGACAATCGGAGTGACAAATCCTAATCTCGAAATACGCCAACCCAACATGTACCTTTGGAGACACCTGTAGAGCACCTTTATAATCACCCAGTTATGTTGTGACGTTTGGTAGCACACAAAGTGTTCCTCTGGCAAACGGGAGTTGCATAATCTCATAGTCATAGGAACATGTATAAGTCATGAAGAAAGCAATAGCAACATACTAAACGATCGGGTGCTAAGCTAATGGAATGGGTCATGTCAATCAGATCATTCACCTAATGATGTGATCCCATTAATCAAATAACAACTCTTTGTCCATGGTTAGGAAACATAACCATCTTTGATTAACGAGCTAGTCAAGTAGAGGCATACTAGTGACACTCTGTTTGTCTATGTATTCACACATGTATTATGTTTCCGCTTAATACAATTCTAGCATGAATAATAAACATTTATCATGATATAAGGAAATAAATAATAACTTCATTATTGCCTCTAGGGCATATTTCCTTCAGTCGCACATAACAAGCATGCTCATCTAAAGATTTTCCCTCAACTAAGCTAGTTGGGGTTTCAGCACAAGCACATAGGGATCGAAGATGATCCAAGTAATATGCTTCAAGAGTGTGGTAGATTTTGAGTGGTTCTTCAACCATTGGTTCAGTAGGTACAACTAATTTTTTGGTATTTTGTGTTTCCTACCCATAACTAACGATAGAAAACAACTAAGAACAGCAAATAAAAATTACTTGGTGATAAAGCAAACGAGCACACACGAGAATATTCACCCCACGCTATTGCTCCCCGGCAACGGCGCCAGAAAAAGGTCTTGATAACACACAAATATAGGGGATCGCAACAGTTTTCGATAAGTAAGAGTGTCGAACCCAACGAGGAGCTAAAGGCAAAACAAATATTCCCTCAAGTTCTATCGACCACCGATACAACTCTCCGCACACTTGACGTTCGCTTTACCTAGAACAACTATGAAACTAGAAGTGCTTTGTAGGTGTTTTTGGATAGGTTTGCAAGATAATAAAGAGCACGTAAATAAAAAGTATGGGCTGTTTATATAAAGACACAACTAAGTTAGGTTTATTAGAGAGCTTGTTGTTACGAGAAAGTTATTTGTCCCTAGGCAATCAATAACTAGACCGGTAATAATTATTGCAATTTTATATGAGGGAGAGGCATAAGCTAACATACATTCTCTACTTGGATCATATGCACTTATGATTGGAACTCGAGCAAGCATCCGCAACTACTAAAGATCTTTAAGGTAAAACTCAACCATAGCATTAAAGCATCAAGTCCTCTTTATCCCATACGCAACAACCCCCTTACTCGGGTTTGTGTTTCAGTCACTCACGCAACCCACTATAAGAGAATCATGAACGTATTGCAACACCCTACAATGGGGATCCCTCACGCTTGCGCGACACGGAGAGCACCATAGGACAGCACCAATAATAAAACATGCAACTCAAACCAATCACGATCATCAAATAACCCATAGGACAAAACGAATCTACTAAAACATCCTAGGATAGCCATACATCATTGGGAAATAATATATAGCGTTGAGCACCATGTTTAAGTAGAGATTACAGTGGGTAAGAGAGAGGTTACACCGCTGCTTAGAGGGCGGAAGAGTTCGTGATGATGGCGGTGAAGTTCTTGGTGAAGATTACGGTGATGATGATGGCCCCTGGTGGCACTCTGGTGCCACCAGAAGCGAGGGGGAGAGAGCCCCCTCCTTCTTCTTCTTCCAAGACCTCCTCCCTAGATGGGAGAAGGGTTTCCCCTCTGGTCCATGGCCTCCATGGCATGGCAGGGGCGAGAGCCCCTCCGAGATTGGATATGTCTCTCTGTCACTCTTTGTTTCTGCGTTCTTAGATTCTACCCTTTCACCGTTTATTATATTCCCGGATATCCGTAACTCTGATTGGGCTTAAATTTTAACACGATCTCTATCCGGATATTAGCTTTCTTGTGGTGAAAGAAGGGCATCAACCGCCTTACGGGGTGGCCACGAGGGTCAGGGGCGCGCCCCCCTGGCTCGTGGTCCCCTCAAGCATCGTCTCACATGGATTTTTCTTCCCAAAAATCATATATATTCCAAAAAAATCTCCGTCGGTTTTTATTCCGTTTGGACTCCGTTTTATATGGATATTCTGCGAAACAAAAAACATGCAACAAACAGGAACTGGCACTGGCACTGGATCAATAAGTTAGTCCCAAAAATAGTATAAAAAGTTGCCAAAAGTATATGAAAGTTGTAGAATATTGGCATGGAACAATCAAAAATTATAGATACGACGGAGGTGTATCACATCCCCAAGCTTGGGCCTTTCTATATCATAAGCATAATCACTCTCATCATTAATAGTATGGATAGCACCAATAGTATAGCAATTATCATCATCACAATGAGTAGTAGGAGCAACATCATTTGGGAGGGATACCTTTTTACCTTTGCTTCTCCGTCTTTTCTTTTTCTTCTTCACATCATGTGTGGGTTTAACCCTCTCTTTCGAGCAACTTATTAATGAGATGGGTTGAATAGAAAGCTCCTCCCCGTTACCTGATTCATCATAAGAAATAATAGGAGGATATTGGGAAGTCTCTTTCCTTTAGTTAGTATTCTCTCCATCTTCTATTTGTTCTCTTTTCTTTATGTAGTTGGCAATAGAAGGATTTCCAATTCAATTCACCGCACAATACATAAAAATTTCTTCTAGATCAAAGTCGAGAAATCTCTCAAGGGCAAATTCTGGAATAATCTTAGTTATATGTTTCATTTTTTCATAACCCAAAAGCAAACTAAGTTCATTATTATGCGCAAGGGAAATCAAGTCATTTGACACGATACGATCATGAAACAATTTGCATTGGATATTTAAATGACCACGTTCATTGCATAGTTCACAAGGTTGGCTATGAAAATTTAAATTTTCAGCACAAACACCTTGCCTTTCCTGCAACCATTTGGTTTCTGAATATTTATGCCTCTCGTAAAATCTATCTTCCCTATTTGGTGTGTACTTGCAAACTCTATGCACTCCACAAAAATCGACATGCTTATAAGAGACATTTTCATCATGAATAATGCAATCATCATTAGTACCATGGATATTCAAAGAGTTCATACTAACAACATTGCAATCATGCTCATCGTTCAAACATTTAGTGCCAAACATTTTATAGACTTCTTCTTCTACCACTTGAGCACAATTTTCCTTTCCATCATTCTCACGAAAGATATTAAAAAGATGAAGCGTATGAGGCAAACTCAATTCCATTTTTTTTGTAATTATCTTTTATAAACTAAACTAGTGATAAAACAAGAAACTAAAAGATTCGATTGCAAGATCTAAAGATATACCTTCAAGCACTCACCTCCCCGGCAACGGTGGCAGAAAAGAGCTTGATGTCTACTACGCAACCTTCTCCTTGTAGACGTTGTTGGGCCTCCAAGTGCAGAGGTTTGTAGGACAGTAGAAAATTTCCCTCAAGTGGATGACCTAAGGTTTATCAATCCATGGGAGGTGTAGGATGAAGATGGTCTCTCTCAAGCAACCCTGCAACCAAATGACAAAGAGTCTCGTGTGTCCCCAACACACCAACTACAATTATAAATTGTATAGGTGCACTAGTTCGGCGAAGAGATGGTGATACAAGTGCAATATGGATGGTAGATATAGGTTTTTGTAATCTGAAAATATAAAAACAGCAAGGTAACTAATGGTAAAAGTGAGCGTAAACGGTATTGCAATGCTAGGAAACAAGGCCTAGGGTTCATACATTCACTAGTGCAAGTTCTCTCAACAATAATAACATAACTGGATCATTTAACTATCCCTCAACATGCAACAAAGAGTCACTCCAAAGTCACTAATAGCGGAGAACAAACGAAGAGATTTTTGTAGGTTATGAAACCACCTCAAAGTTATTCTTTCTGATCAATGTATTCAAGAGTCCGTAGTAAAATAACACGAAGCTATTCTTTCCGTTTGATCTATCATAGAGTTTGTACTAGAATAACAGCTTAAGACACAAATCAACCAAAACCCTAATGTTACCTAGATACTCCAATGTCACCTCAAGTATCTGTGGTTATGATTATACGATATGCATCACACAATCTCAGATTCATCTATTCAACCAACACAAAGAACTTCAAAGAGTGCCGCAAAGTTTCTACCAGAGAGTCAAGACGAAAACATATGCCAACCCCTATGCATAAGTTCATTGAACCCGCAAGTTGATCACCAAAATATGCATCAAGTAGATCACGTGAATATCCCATTGTAGGTGTCAAAACCAGCGGATCTCGGGTAGGGGGTCCCGAACTGTGCGTCTAAGGCGGATGGTAATAGGAGGCAGGGGACACGATGTTTTACCCAGGTTCGGGCCCTCTTGATGGAGGTAAAACCCTACGTCCTTCTTGATTATTCTTGATAATATGAGTACTACAAGAGTTGATCTACCACGAGATCGGAGAGGCTAAACCCTAGAAGCTAGCCTATGGTATGATTGTCTGTTGTCCTACGGACTACAACCCTCCTGTTTATATAGACACCGGAGGTGGCTAGGGTTACACAAGGTCGGTTACAAAGGAGGAGATACGCATATCCGTATTGCCTAGCTTGCCTTCCACGCCAAGTAGAGTCCCATACGGACATGGGACGAAGTCTTCAATCTCGTATCTTCAGAGTCCAACAGTCCGGCCAAAGGATATAGTCCGGCTGTCCGGAGACCCCCTAATCAAGGACTCCCTCAGTAGCCCCTGAACCAGGCTTGAGTGACGATGAGTCTGGCGCGCAGTGTTGTCTTAGGCATTGCAAGGCAGGTTCCTCCCCCGAATACACAATGGAAGAGTTTGAATACAAGGATAGTGTCCGACCCTGCAAAATAAGTTCCACATACCACCGTAGAGAGAATAATATTTCCACAAATCTAATCTGCTGACACATTTCGGCAGCATGACATGACGCCACGGCCTGGTAATTATTTGAATCGTTTTTCTTTAACCAGCCCTGCACATATCGCGAGGCGGTTTCTTGATACGTCTCGTCAAAGCAAAGATCGTGCTCCCCTTATTATGGGATTCTCATCAATACGGACGTGGGTAACCCAACCGCGCCATCAATCACGGCGCTTGGGGGATAATCGAGTTTTACCAGGCTAGTGCGGGCGCATAGTTTAGTCCACCCTTATAAAGGGATAAGATCTCACCTTTTTCTACCCACGCCTTCTTCCTCCTTGCTCATCCATTCTCGCGTACTCGAGCTCCAGCGCCCAAGTCCACATCTTTTTCCCCCACTCTCTCCAAACATGTCCGGAGCGGGAGGCAAGTGGATGGCCTCCTCCGTCACGGAGGGGCATATCAAAAAACTGCGCGGAGCCGGATACTTAGCCGTGGATATCGCGCACAGGCTACCCGCTGTGGGGCAGATCGTCCCTACCCCGTAACCTCACGAAATGGTGGTTTTCCTCCCCCACTTTGTCCGCAGACTGGGGTTTCCCCTCCATTCATTCGTCTACGGCCTCATGTTCTATTATGGGCTGGACTTTCATGATCTGGCCCCGAACTTCATCCTCAACATCTCGGCGTTCATCGTCGTGTGCAAGGCTTTCCTCTGCATCCCGCCCCACTTCGGCCTATGGCTGAAGACCTTCAATATCAAGTCGAAGGTAGTAGGCGGCGAACAAGAAGAATGTGGCAGAGCCATGGTGGGCAAAATGCCCAACGTTACATGGCTCGAGGGCTCCTTCATGGAGAACGTAAAGGGGTGGCAATTGGGGTGGTTCTACATCACCGAGTCGCACGACACCAACTAGGTGGCGGCCCCCGAGTTTCGATCCGGAGTCCCCACGCGGCTCACTTCCTGGAAGGAGAAGGGCCTGTCTTGGGGCTCTTTGGTGGAGCTAGACGGACTCAAGAAGTGTATCCGAAACATGACAAGCAAGAAACTTAAGCTTGTCAACATAGTCCAGGTCAAGCTCTTCCGCCGGATCCTCCCGTGTCAACAACGGGCTTTCAACTTATGGGAGTTCGACCCGGCCCAGCACCAGACTCTACGTGAGCTCTTCGACACGACGCATAAGGACGTCTAGAAGGTGTTGTTCAAGGGCGCCGAGGTCCCTCCTTCTCTTACCGAGGACCGTGGGCTAAGCGCGAAGCGCCTTGCGAATCCGTAAGTGTTGTACATCTGGCAGGGTATTTATTTCCCATAGCTTAACCATGTGCGGGGTCTGAGCTCCCATGCCTTTGATAGGACTGGGTGGAGACATCGGAGCAGATTAACTATCTGGCCCCTCTGCCCGAAGACCCTGCGGACGCTCTCCTGATTGAGATGCGGACTCCGGCTCCTTATGAGGTGCCGGATAAGACCAAGAAGAAGGCCAAGTGAACCTGAAAGAGTTCCCGGTGCCAGGTGGTATCGGACTCATCATCCGATAACTCCGAGACGCTCTCCTCCCATGAAAACAAGGAGAAGGATGACGAAGACTCTCCCCCTCCAGCCGGGGGAGACAAGAAAAGAAGGCCGCCCCAACCGGGGAGGCCGAAGGGACCAAGAAGGGAAGGACTCTCCTTCCGGACTGTTCCACCACCGCCGCCGATGGCGAAGACGAGTGGCTGCTCAGCGCCAATCCCCTGGCGAAATCGTAAGTACTCGGATACCAGAGTAACTCATAGCATACTTTTGTTGCACTGCTTCTCCTAACGTCGAATATGATTTTGCAGTCCGCCCCAAGCCCGTACGTATCATCGTCGGACGGTTCCTTGGACTCGTCAGACATGGATAGTGATACACTTCCAACCGCCACCTCTCCTGGCCCTACGGACAATGTCGAGGTACTGTCTCAAGGGGCACCGAGCCGGGGGGAGATAGTCCCGGAAGCGCCTCAAGGCGACCTTCCGGACTCCATGAGCAAAGGGAGCAAGGCTCCCAGGGGCTCCAAGTTTGGCCCGCAACCGGACACTGCGCCGGATCCTCCGGTGGTTCCGGACTCGGGCAGGCGGCCCCCTTCCAAGAGGGGCAAGCCGTCCATGCCGGTGACCTCTGTCCATCGACGAAGAGCACCGCGCTATTATGAGTGCGGTGATCAAGAAGATTCAGTCCGCCAAGAGCGGACTGACTAAAACCTGTACCAGCCTTCTAACAGGCTTTGAGGTAAGTATTTAAAATACAGGAAAAATGTTACCGCATAGACAGTAGCCCCTGATGCTCTGTTTGGTGTTCACAAAGAAAAGCCGAATAGAGGATCGAATAACATCTATAGGAGTCTAAGTATGTCTGTATGCAGGCTTCGCTGCTGACCTCTGCCACACTGACTGCGGAGGTCGCCGCACTGAAGCAGGACTTCGAGCGGTCCGAGAAAGAGCTCGGCCTTGCCAAGAGGCAGCTCGAGGAGAACAAGGGTAAGTAATACCTTGTCTATATAAAAAAGAAAATGTGGTTGCGAACTGACAGGATCATCATGAATGTGCTAGGGGCCACGACCAAAGTGGCAACCCTGAAGCAAGCATTGCCTGAGTCTGAAAACAAAGCGGCCAAGGAGCGCACCAAGCGGGAGAGACAAGAGGCACGAGTGGGCGAGGTGCAGCAAGAGCTCCAGGCTCTCATGAAGAAACACGAGACTTTGGAGCTTGACTCGAAGACGCGAGAGTCTGAGCTTGCCGCCGCCCTCGAGAGCACCAAGCATGCCAAGGCCAATGCAGAAAAGGCACTCCAGGAAATTGAGGCGATGAGGAAGATAGCGGCGGGTAAGGCATTCAATATGCAAAGCAAGCAAGTGAAAGTAAATTACTTGTTACTTACCCGAGTCCGAAGCTCTCCAGGAGCATTCGCAGATTTGCTTCGCAGCGTGTCGGATGCGGCAAAGTATTACCAGGCCGAGGAGGGAAGCTCGACGGAGAAGTTGTTCTGGTCTCAGTATACTAGGACCAAATACTCGATGCCTGTGAGCGACCAGCTGAAGCAACTGGTCGAGCTGCACAAGGCGGCCGAACAGGCCATGAGGGGCTTTATAGTCCGGATGTGGCCTGGCGACTCCCTTCCCAACAGCTACTTCAGCCTGGTTAGGCGGCTTGTAGATGCCTGCCCACGGCTGGAGGTCATAAAGCGGTCCATCTGCATCGAAGGTGCACGCCGGGCCTTTGCCCGTGCGAAGGTGCACTGGGCCAAGATGGACGCCAAGAAGCTAGTGAAGGAGGGGCCACCATAGGGCAAGGAGCATCGCCACCCCGAGATGTATTATGAGGGTGTCCTGAAGGATGCCCGTCTTGAGGCGGACGAGTGTGCGAAGGATGTAATATTTGAATGAACTCGCTCGTGTGATCCTGTATTATGAAAACTTGTTCATATGCGCTATGCAACGCTTGTTTGAATTTAAAATATTACCTTCTCTGTGGCTGTTTATCAAATCTGAGAGATGGCCAGTCGTCGGCTTCTGCCCCCATGCCACGAGTGCTGGGGTGTTCGGGATAAATTTGAGCACTCTTGTTCCCATTGTTGGGTCCTTCGAGAGAGGTGGTCAGTGCAACGAACAAGGCAATCGGACTATAATACTTTATCACTCTCACTTAGCCATAGAAGTCTACAATTTTAAATTTTGGCGAAGCCCCTAGTATTCGGAAGGCCAAATTCAGGGCGCTATACACACCTTAAGCCGGACAAAGCCGACTCCTCGCTCTAAGCAGCATAAGTCTTTAGGGACTCGAGACCTCTCGAACAGCGACCAGCTCTCGCCTTATCATGACAGTCAGTTTTAGCTTTCTCTACTGAGATGCTTAGCCCAGCTGAACCGGGGCATAATCGCAGTAGTTCTCCCAGTGCTACCTTAGCCGATATAGCGGAACGTAAGGTACCAAAACATTGGAGCCGGGCAAACCCAACTATTGACCCAAGACATGATTCGGAGCTGATGCATATAATGCTATAAGTTCGGGGTGCCGCACTATCAAAAGTGTTTGGACTTCTCACGCTGTATTATGGAGTACGCTTTAGCCCCTGGTGTATTGGCCATACCAGAGTGTACGTGTGCTGAATGTCGTAAATGAACATACATATATATAAAGAAAGAATAGAGAGTGCGGTAATAGTCTAGTGTTATGCATTGTTTATTCAAAAAGGTGCGTCGAAGCAGAATGATACAAGTAGTGTGATAAGCAAAAAGTAGGACTATTTGACATGTCCCCACCAAGGGCAAGCTGAGGAATGGTATTTTAAGCAGGTATTCCACTCGTTGTCAGAGACCACCTGGGGGTTCCGTGGTGCGACGTAGATTTCTGCCTCCTTGGTTGTTGCATCATGTGTCCGGCAATCGTACTGCTGGACGGGGTTTCAAGAGATTAGAGTCCTGAAAGAGAGAAAACTAACAAAGCAGGAAGCCCCTAGTGCGGTTGAGCCGCGTCTTGGGGCGTGCCGTAGTCATGCCCCCTCCCCACCTGTGCCCATGGTATTTTCAATGCGTAATGATGTACGCGTGGCACGAATTTCGCTGTTTGGCTGGTACTGGGGTGGGGGGCGCATTGCTATGCAAGCTCGGAACGTGCCAGGCGGTCTTTTTGCCGATTACTCCAGGCGCGCTTGAAGGTGTCCGGGTCTTTGATCGCCGAACTGGTGGATTGCCTTAAGAGGCTGCTTTGCGTTTCTGCTGCGAGGGCTGCAGTGTGCTCCTCTGTGCGGAGAGAGCGCTCTGTGTTTCCATTGACTGTGATGACCCCCCGAGGTCCTGGCATCTTGAGCTTGAGATATGCATAGTGCGGTACCGCGTTGAATCTTGCAAATGCGGTTCGCCCGAGCAATGCATGATAGCCACTGCGGAACGGGACTATATCGAAGATTAACTCCTCGCTTCGAAAGTTATCCAGGGATCCGAAGACCACTTCCAGTGTGACTGAGCCTGTGCAATGGGCCTCTACACCTGGTATGACGCCTTTGAAGGTCATTTTTGTGGGTTTGATCCTTGAGGGGTCTATGCCCATTTTGCGCACTTTGTCCTGATAAAGCAGGTTCAGGCTGCTGCCACCGTCCATAAGGACTCGAGTGAGGTGAAATCCGTCGATGATTGGGTGTAGTACCAGTGCGGTGAATCCTCCATGACAGATAATAGTGGGGTGGTCCCTGCGATCGAAGGTGATCGGACAGGAGGACCATGGGTTGAACTTTGGGGCGACTGGCTCCAACGCATATACGTCCCTTCACGCACGCTTCCGCTCCCTCTTGGGGATGTGGGTTGCGTATATCATGTTCACCGTCCGCACTTGTGGGGGGAACCTCTTCTGTCCTCTGGTGTTCGGCTGCCGGGGCTCTTCCTCGTCATCGCTATGTATCCCCTTGTCTTTGTTTTCGGTGTTTAACTTGCCGGCCTGCTTGAACACTCAACATTCCCTGTTGGTGTGGTTAGCTGGCTTGTTGGGGGTGCCATGTGTTTGGCACGAGCGATCGAGTATATGGTCCAAACTGGACGGGCCCGAAGTGCTTCTTTTGAATGGCTTTTTCCGCTGACCGGGTTTAGAGCCTCTGAATCCGGCATTGACTGCCGTATCTTCGGTATTGTCGATGTTGATGCGGCGCTTATGTTTGTTGCGACGTGACCTGCCATTGCTATCCTTGATATCTGAAGTACCGTGGTTCTCTGATATGTTATTGCTGTGAGCCAGCCAGCTCTCTTCTCCCACACAAAAGTGGGTTATGAGTGCCCTGATGGATGCCATAGATTTCGGCTTTTCCTAGCCAAGGTGCCGAGCGAGCCACTCATCGCGGATGTTGTGCTTAAAAGCTGCTAGGGCCTCTGCATCCGGACAGTCGACAATTTGATTTTTCTTTGTCAGGAACCGTGTCCATAATTGCCTGGCCGATTCCTCTAGCTGCTGAATTATTTGGCTCAAGTCATCGGCATCTGGTGGTCGCACATAAGTGCCCTCGAAGTTGTCGAGGAATGCGGCTTCCAGATCTTCCCAACAGCCAATGGATTTTGCTGGCAGGCTGTTGAGCCAATGCCGAGCTGGTCCTTTGAGCTTGAGTGGGAGGTATTTGATGGCGTGTAGATCGTCACCGCGGGCCATGTGGATGTGCAGGAGTAAGTCCTCGATCTACACCGGAGGATCTGTTGTGCCATCGTATGATTCGATATTTACGAGTTTGAAACCCTCTGGGATTTTGTGATCCATTACTTCGTCTGTGAAGCATATGGGGTGTGCGGTGCCTCTGTAGTGGGCTATGTCGCGACGCAGCTCGAATGATTCTTGTCCACTGTGTTCGGCCCGGCCGATTTATTTTACTGTATCCGGCGTGACGATTATCGTCTTGTGTAGTGGCGCGCCCTCGTGATCCGTAGATCAATCTTGTGTGTTTTGCTTTGTCCTCCAATACTTCTCGCAGGTCTAGCATGTTACCCCGTGCCTTGTCGTTTTAATTTGAGTGGCATCGGGGTGCGGGCTGAGTTTTTGGCTGAAATGCCTTTCTGTCGCGGCCACGAGGTGGCCGATCAGCCTCGTCATATGCTGGAGATGTAGGTTTTATTGCTTCCTCCTCTAGTCGGGGTAGAAACCTGCGCTTTGGGTAACTCTTGGAGGGGCATTCGAGTTCATATTCCTCGGCTGCAAGGACTTCAGTCCATCTGTCAGCTAGCAAATCTTGATCAGCTTGAAGCTATTGCTGCTTTTTCTTAAGGCTATTTGCCATGGCTATAAGCCGGCGCTTGAAGTGCTCCTGTTTGGCGGGATCATCCGGTACGACAAATTTGTCATCGTCGAGGCTTGCCTCGTCTTCGGAGGGAGGCATGTAATTATCGTCCTCCGCCTCTCCATCTGCCGCTCTCTCGGGAGGGCTGGCTTCTCCATCCTCATGCTCTAGATCGGCACTGTCTGAAGTGCTATTATCTCCTGTGCCGGTATCATAACTTTTGCTTTGGTGAGACTTAGAGCAGCGTCGCTGACGTCGGCGTTTGGGTTGCTTCTTGGAGGGGTCATCCTCCGCTGTCTCGTCGCCATTGCCTTCTTTGGGTGTGTCCACCTGTGGGCAGTGGTTCCTCTTTGTCTCCCGCATCATCGTCCATACCGTCGATGTCTTCGGAGTCAAAGTCTAGCATGTTGGTCAAATTGTCGACAGTGGCTACTAAGTGGGTGGTGGGCGGGCGGCGAATTTCTTCGTCATCCGCATCCCAATCCTAACGAACATAGTTCGGCCAGGACTCTCCTGACAGGGATAGAGACCTTAATGAGTTCAGTATGTCGCCGAAGGGCGAGTGCTGAAAGATATGCGCGGAGGTGAACTCCATGATCGGCGCCAGTCAGATTTGATAGGCACGGGCGCAGGCGGTTCGGAGTCCGTGGCCGGGGAAGAATCCAGTAGTTCGGCGTCACGGCTCCCGTGAAGGGCAAGGTCGATGTTCGGCTCGATCGCCACTGAGATTACAGCCTCCGTGGCGGGGTCTATCCACCCGTCCATGGATGGTGCAATTGGCTCCGAACTGAGGGCCGGAGCGGTTGCCGGAGCGATCTCCTGAACACTGTCTGACGGCAGAGCTAAATCATGCTCATCATGACCGTGCGGCGCAGTGGGCAGGGGATCAAATCCGGCAAAGATCAAGTCTCCGCGGATGTCGGTCGTGTAGTTTAAGCTTCCAAACCTGACCCGGTGGCTAGGGGCGTAACTCTCGATCTGCTCCAGATGGCCAAGCGACTTGGCCCACAGTGCGAAGCCGCCGAATACAAAGATCTGTCCGGGGAGAAAAGTCTCACCCTGGACTGCATCGCTATCGATGATCCAAGGAGCCATCAAGCCTAATGGCGACGACATAGAGGAACTCTCAATGAAAGCACCAATGTCGGTGTCAAAACCGGCGGACCTCGGGTAGGGGGTCCCGAACTGTGCGTCTAAGGCGGATGGTAACAGGAGGCAGGGGACACGATGTTTTACCCAGGTTCGGGCCCTCTTGATGGAGGTAAAACCCTATGTCCTGCTTGATTATTCTTGATAATATGAGTAGTACAAGAGTTGATCTACCACGAGACCGGAGAGGCTAAACCCTAGAAGCTAGCCTATGGTATGATTGTCTGTTGTCCTACGGACTAAAACCCTCCTGTTTATATAGACACCGGAGGTGGCTAGGGTTACACAAGGTCGGTTACAAAGGAGGAGATACGGATATCCGTATTGCCTAGCTTGCCTTCCACGCCAAGTAGAGTCCCATCCGGACATGGGACGAAGTCTTCAATCTCGTATCTTCATAGTCCAACAGTCCGGCCAAAGGATATAGTTCGGTTGTCCGGAGATCCCCTAATCCAGGACTTCCTCACCCATTGTCACCACAGATAAGCACGGCAAGACATACATCAAGTGTTCTCAAATCCTTAAAGACTCAATCTGATGAGATAACTTCAAAGGAAAAACTCAATCTATTACAAGAGAGTAGACAGGGAGAAACATCATAAGATCCAACTATAATAGAAAAGCTCGCGATACATCAAGATCGTACCACCTCAAGAACACGAGAGAGAGAGAGAGAGAGAGAGAGAGATCAAACACATAGCTACTAGTACATACCCTCAACCCCGAGGGTGAAATACTCCCTCCTCGTCATGGAGAGCGCTAGGATGATGAAGATGGCCACCGGTGATGGATCCCCCCTCCGGCAGGGTGCCGGAACAGGGTCCCGATTGGTTTTTCGCGGCTCTGGAGGTTTGTGGCAGCGGAACTCCCGATCTAGGTTCCTTTCTGGAAGTTTGGATATATATGAGAGGTATTGGCGTCGGGAACAAGTCAGGGAGGTCTCCGGGCTGTCCACGAGGCAGGGGGCGCGCCCAGGGGTGTGGGCGTGCCCCCTACCCTCGTGGGAAGCCCGGGATTCTTCTGTTCCATCTCCGATACTCCGTGGGCTTCTTCCGGTCCAAAAATAATCTCCGTTAAATTGCAGGTCAATTGGACTCCATTTGGTTTTCCTTTTCTGCGATACTCAAAAACAAGGAAAAAACAGAAACTGGCACTGGGCTCTGGGTTAATAGGTTAGTCCCAAAATTCATATAAAAGTGTATAATAAAGCCCATTAAACATCCAAAACAGATAATATAATAGCATGGAACAATCAAATATTATAGATACGTTGGAGACGTATCAGCCCACACCTCCCACCCTTCCATGTCAAAAAAATAGAGGAGATGGGGGGCCGCAGATATATATAGGCAAAACTTTAGTCCCGGTTTGTGTCTGGAACCAGGAAAAATGGCTACCCTTTAGTCCCAGTTCGAGACACAAACCGGGACTAAAGGGAAGCAACCCCTTTAGTCCTGGTTGGTGTCTGGAACTGGGACTAAAGGTCCCAGACTAACCTGGACAGATGCCTGCCGAGGCCCGACCGGCACCCTAGCAGCTCGAACTGGGACTGATGCACCCATTAGTCCTGGCTCGTAACAAGACTGGGACTAATGCTCTGATCTGGCAAAAACCAAAGCCCTGTTTTCTACTAGTGTCTGTTTCTACTTTGCTGCCCATCCTAATGACTCACTGGAGAAGGCCTTCTAGGCCCAATTCCAATTCCAAGCGCCAGAGCATCCGCCTCTTTTGAATAATCAGATGAAGCAGCTTGCCAAATGTTCCGTCCAGCACGAATGGTGATGGAAGATCTCTAATTCAACCTCTGGCCGCAAGAGCCGATGTCGACAAGTTTCTTCGGCTCGGTGCACAGGCTGAGAGATGCAAGCCCTCATGTCAAGATTTGGAAGCGTTCATCCTGCTTGGAAGGCGTGGACCGGGTATATGCGTCCACCATGGCGCATTTTCCGAAGGTCAAGCCGCTCGAGGTTGCGTCTGGGACTACAGAAGGGAAGAATCGGACGACGGAATAGTTTTTGGCCAAGGTTCGCGATGGTGCTCGGGTGACTGCTACTTCCAAACTACGTTGTGATTTCCCTGAAGAGGAGGGGAGATGCAGCTGATGCATCTCCAATCTATCTATATTTTTTTATTGTTCCATGCTATTATATTATTAATGTTGGATGTTATATACGCAATTATATATCAAATTTTGTTACTAGCCTATTAATATAATGCACAGTGTCAGTTGTTTTTTCTTCTTGTGTTTGGGTTTTCAGGAAATCAGTCTGAAACAAAGTTCAAATGCCACGAAATTTTTTGGAGATTTTTTCTGGACAAAAGAGACTTTGGAAGCTTTGGCAGGAGGCAACAATCCTCACGGAGGCTTCACAAGGCAACAGGGCGCGGCCATGGGGGGTGCGCTGTGTTGCCTTGTGGGTCCCACGTGACTCCATTTCACCTAATTCCACTTCTATATCTCAAATATTGGAAACCCATCAAAGAACCAGATGAGAAAACTTTTCCGCGGCCGCAAGTCTCTATTCTTCCATGATCCCATCTGGAGGCCTTTTCCGACACTCTGCCGGAGGGGGAATCGATCACGGAGGGCTTCTACATCAAACTTGCTGCCCCTCCGATAATGTGTGAGTAGTTTACCACGGACCTACGGGTCAATAGCTAGTAGCTAGATGTCTTTCTCTCTCTCTCTCTCTCTCTCTCTCTCTCTTTGATCTTGAATAATAAGTTCTCCTCAACATTCTTGGAGTTTTATCTGAGGTAATCTTCTTTTGTAGTGTGTTTGTTGGGATGCGATGAATTGTGAGTTTATGATCAGATTATTCATGAGAAATATTTGAGTCTTTGCTGGACTTTTTTATGTGCGATTATTACAGCTTTGTATTTCTCTCCGATCTATCAATTTGGTTTGCCCAACTAGATTGGTTTATCTTGCAACGGGAGAGGTGATTTCTGACTGGTTCAATCTTGCGGTGCTCAATCCCAGTGACATAAAGGCACCTGACACATATTTGTATTTTTTTCCATTAAGGATAAAAGGACGGGGTTTAATCATATTGCTTGAATTTACCTTGTCTACATCATGTCACCTTGCTTAAGGTGTGACTCCGTTTTTATACTTAATACTCTAGATGCATGATGGATAGCGGTCGATGGGTTGAGTAATGGTAGTAGATAAAGAATCATTTATTTCTACTTGTCTCAGACGTGATCATTGCCATGAATCCATCATAATTATTTACTTTTCTATTAATTGCCAACATTAATTTGTTTACCCACCGTATGTTCTGCGCTCGAGAGAGAAACCTCTAGTGAAAACTATGACCCCCAGGTCACTTTATCATATAAAAAATCAAAAAATACTTTGCTGTAATTTTTTTATTTTATTTATTTTATTTATTAATGTACTTTATCTATTTAACATTACCAGACTTGATCCTTGCAAATAACCGGTAAGAGAATTGATAACCCTCTTATTTGCATTGGGTGCATGTGTTTGCTTTTGTATGTGTAGGTGTTGCTTACTTGATTTTGTATGGTTCTCCTACTGGATTGATAATCTTGGTTCTTAACTGAGGGAAATACTTATCTTTACTATACTGCATCATCCTCTCCTCTTCGAGGAAAATACCAACGCAATCTACAAGTAGCAGCAGCAGAGTAGAGATAAGTACTTCCCTCACTGAGAACTATGGTATCAATCTAGTAGGAGAACCATGCAAAACCTCGTAAAGAACACCTACACACAAAAAAGAAAATACTTGCACACAACACGGGCAAGAGGGTTGTCATTCCCCTTCAACTCGTTATTTGCAAGGATTAATTTTAATAGTGATAGATAGATAAAATAAATATCAAGTACCATACTTATATGGTGCCAAAATATGAATTGGAACTAGACGTATTTATCTCATCTATCTATCTGTCTATAACTATACCTATACCTATACCTATACCTACCTATACTAATTCTAGACTTCCAAGAAATTCCCACGTTAATTAGATTTTATGAGCCGTTAATCTGGTGGGACCGAATTATTACGGTGTAGATCGACTCATGAAATCATGCGTAAAAAAATCTTGATTTTAAACACTCCCGATATGGTTATTAAAAACTTATTTAAATAACTTCTACCTCAATCTATCAAAGACTCCCGGTCTCTTTTCTTGGTTATAAAAATAGAAGAAGTCCTATGAACTCCCATCTCTCACGTATGTCTTTTCTTTGGCTGGCTCGCTCACTCACGTTTCTCTCTTCCTTCACGCACCTCTCTCCCTCTCTCAAAACCACAAAATCATCAGGAAAAAAATCAAGCCCCATAATATTTTTTGGTTGAAAAATGGAAGTAAAAAACTTCCGCAGAAAACGCCCAAGGCCCATAATGTTTGGCCGGTCAAAAAATAGAAGTAAAAAAAACAATCCCAATCTATTACAACTCCATGCCACTTTTCACGGCCAGAACAGTAGGAGAAAAACTCTCCCCTCAATCTCAAACTACCTAGAGCTCCACGGCCTCATCCTTGATGATTTCTATCTAACTATTCTCCATGATCTATTCCTTCTCATGAACTATCTCTTCTCCCATGGAAAAATATTCTAACATGTCTCTTCTTCGATGGAAAAAAATCGATCATCTTTCTCAAGCTGAAGGAGGCAAGTTGAGGCGGCGCATGTATGGAGCTAGCTAGATTACTTCTTTGCGAATCAGTGTTGGGAGGAGACGGAAATATACTGCAGACTACACGCACGTACAGGTGAAGAAATAGTTCGTCTTCTCTCTTTTTCCCACGGAAAAAATACATCATCTCTCTCGAGCTGAAGCAAGCAGGTTGGGGTGATGCAGCGCAGTGCCTTATCACAGGTTAGCTCGATTATTTTCTAGCCGATCGGTATTGAGAGCAGATGAAAATATACGATTGAAGCATGCACGTAAAGAAGCTAACAGGCTGCTGGATCAATTCCGCTCCGGGACGGAGGTATACTATGCTAATTCCTTCGATCTATTCGGGAAAACTCACGCACACAATGTCAACAATTCTTTGACATAGACTTGTGACATGCTTGGTCGGATCAAGCTAGCGTGTACGCATGTGTCCATCACTACATGTATGGCCAGAAATAACTTGGCCGATTTGATGACTGTGAGCATGCTCTCAGCGGAAAGTAGTCGTCTAGAAGAGATTAACTTGCTAGGACTGTTTCACATGGATGTTCATCAACTTCTTATCGCTTCATTAATTAGGAGATGCTTCTAAACTCAATTATCACTATAAGTTGAATTGGGACATGAGGTGAAATTCCTTATGTTTTCATGGCAGTAGGCCACACCTACTTCCTCAACCGCGTGGTTCCCTTCTTGCTTTTGATCTTACATCACATGAATCATGTTAATTCTTATGCCTTTCTTAATTTCATGGGGAATTACATAAATATTTATGTTATTTTAAGGCGGGACTGTGAGTTCAGCCAGTTTGATACGGTACACATGAACACATTGTTGTTACAGGTTCCTCTTCTGTGTAGGAAGCTTCATGTATAACTCTAATGTTGTGACAATACCATTCTCAACTTACTACCACTCCTGACCGAAAACAATCATTAAAAAATTATACTGTTTATATTTCCTTCATTTTTTACATGTGGGTGAGGAGGTGCTCAACCAGTTATGTCACTAGCTATTTTCCTTTGGATAGCACATATTGTTTCCTATTGCCGGTATCGTGTTGTATAGTGATCCTGAGCTTTCTAAATATCTCTCTTTTCTCTAGGCTCGACGGAACAATTCCAACACCAAAAAGCAGTATTCTTTTGGCAACTTTGACATCACTATTACGATCTTTATTATAAATGCCAGATTAATGTATAGATACGAATAATGAACTTACCTTAAATGTCGTCCTGTAACAATTTATTATGGTTTAACACTGCATTTAATGGTATAGTCATTAGTCAATATGGATTTCTAACACCCAATATTTCTCTTCACATTCTTTGCAGGAGTTGGATGAAAGGCTAATTAGTTACTACGGGTTGAAAAGAACAATATCATTCAAGATATATTAGCATACATCGGAAATAAATATGGTAATGGAAATAAATTGCTCGACTATCTAGAATTTTTATTGGTCAACATTTTTGTTTGAATTTTTAAAAGTATAGAAGGCCATAATCTATACATAAAAAAAATAAGCAGGATGTTTGGCATCTCTACGTCCTTCCCAAATGAGACCAACAAACATTTTATTAGGCAAATTGTTCACACATGATTGTATCATCATATTATTGAACTGTTAGCAATATAGTATGATTCTTTGTTATCGGAAAACATATTAGTTTGGTGGTGTTACATGATGATTTCATTTAACTTATATGCATACGTTCTTTTGAAAATCACTGTGACTCTAAAGGCATATTCTTAAAATATATCTCATGTATTGTGGTCCACATAATAATGGAACAATTATTTTGTAATAAAGTTTCGACGTAGAGTTACAAAAAATACGTAAACATCACTTAGAATGGCCTATTTTGATTCCATTGGAGCTCTGTGTAGAAGAGGCATAAGAGAGACCGCTGAGCATATTTTTGCCGGCATAACAAACGGCTGCGCGAAATTTTAGTTATGCATTAAGAATATGGTTCATTATTTTTGTACCATCCGAAGTTTATATAACAAAGTTGAACGATCAGTTTGAAAAATTGGTAATTCACCTTCCTTAGTGGCTAGCATGCATGTGTATTTAGCTTGTCAAGAATAATGAAGCAAACTAGAATTATAGATTAACCAAAAATTACTTTAGAATATAATAGCTATAGATGGACAAAGAGGTATTAGGTACTTCAATGGATGTGAATAATCTTCGAATTTATAGGGAGCAATACTATCTTCAATTTCATTTTTAATATTATATGAAATATTCCCACTTTTATTTCAAAGTTAGGTGTTTGAAAGAATCTACCTTGGACATTTACCGGTTTGGGCAATGGACAACACATTGATTTTTCCTCTAGGCTAGGAAAAAAGACCAGGCTAAACTACTAGCAGACAACCGTCAGATATGCCCATTTGAGTCCACATGCATGAGCTTGTTGGCAGCTTTGATGATTTCGTACAATGTATTATATGCATATTTTGTGGATCTCCTTCGTGGGCCTTTATGGTTGATTTCTGCACATACTTGATTGAGTTGTGTGGGCATGCCCATTAAGATCATTCTAGATCCACCTAACTGGCCGGTCCAGTTCACCACTGAGTGTAGGTAGCAAGTAATTAATAACGGTGATCTCATTGTACAAATCTAATAGTGGGACCTGTCGTGACGTAACATTGTTATGCCCGCCCAATGGATAATTCATTGATGTATATTGCAGCACAATCACTAATAAGCCGTTCTGCCACACCAATTAATAAACAGAGGTCATATAAGTATCATGCTCTATTAAGTATCATGACTCATAGATCCAAAAAACACTAATAAAAATAGACCATGTAAATAGCTTTGCATTGAGATTTTATAAGTAAATAAATATGATGATATTAGGATACTAGTTTGTAATGTTATGCATCATGATGTTAGTATGCTAAACTAGTATCCTACAAGTTATACTCCGGTATGATTTTTTGATTGTATGATGTCTTATCAAATACCATACCTATATGGCGCCAAAATATGAGTTGCAACTGTACAAGTTGATCATATAATATCTCATTAATAATGGGACGAATATTTCGTAATCAAGTTAATTTCAACATACGCTTATCAAAAACATGTATACATCGCTTACAATCGCCTATGTTGATTCCATTGTGTCGGGGAAACGACACCTATGGGATCACAAGAATCCCTACTACGGTTGCGGGGCGCGGGGTTGAGCGAAGAGCAGGTTTAACAGGAAGCACACGGTTCGTTTACCCAGGTTCGGGCCGCGAGGATGCATAATACCCTAGTCCTGCTTTGGTGAATGTATTGAGTGTTCTTGTGTTCTTGAACTAGCTACGAGGTGCAACTTGGCCAAAAGAGCCGAATCCCTCTCCTAGTCTCCTCGGGCCTCCTTTTATAGGAAAAAGGGGTTGCCACAATGGCACACAGGAGCTGGAAAGGTCTACAGTGCTGCAAGCTTATCGCCCGTATTACAGGACAAAGCGCATTAAATGCGTTGTTAGGTGTCCCTTAGCTTTATCGGGGACGGGAACGAGGCCCGTCCTGTCCGTTGCCGCTTCGCCTGGCTTCGACACGCGCCCAGGTCAGCGATGCGTGTGGTGCCATGTAGGCAGGCAGGCAGCTGAGGTGGTGCGGTGGTAGGATCTTCACGAAGATCTGCATGCCACCATGCAGGTGCTTGTTGAGTTGGCTTGGAAGCCGCTCGTCGCTACGCAGGTGCCTGCCGAGCTGGCTGGGTTTCCAGCTGCACGGAAATGGTGGTGGCGTCTTGGTTGGTGCGGGCCTGGCAGTGGCCTCGTCGATGCCCTTGGCAAGGGCCTTCCTGGGGGCCCGGCAAGAGTCTTGCTGTGGCGTTGCATTTGTCCCCGGCAAGGTGCTTGCCGGGGGTCTTGTGGATCTCCTCGGCTAGGATCCTGCCGAGGGGCGCCGTCTTCTGGTCCTCATCTGATCTTGTGTGTTCATGATCTTGACGAAGATCTGCATGCCACCAAGGAGGTGCCTCCCGAGCCCTTGCCCCAACGTGGTTGACTATGTTGGAGGCCGTGGGCTCAAGGGTGGTGTGACCCAATGGTGTTGGGTGAGCTGCCCCGGCAAGGGCCTTGCCTGGGGGGACTTGCTTCGTCCCTTTGCTCTTTGTGTCTTTGATCTTCGGTTTCTTCCCTCTGCTTTGTTAAGTCTGGCCGTGGCGCGCGGCTCTGACTGCTCGTGCACAAGTAAAGGGGTCAAAAGGATAGCCCCGTACTTTTGTACACCGACACATTGGCCTTCTGTGTACAAGAGCCAGTAGTCATCATCTTGCTCTGGCTGCCGAGAACAATCGGCGTCATGTGTCCTGACATGTTCGCACTAAGCTTTAAATTGTATATAGTAATACGATTAATGACATATTTTTACCAAATTAATGACACTCAATCTATACCTAATGACAAAGGGGCTATTGCTTCTGGCGGCACGTCATTAAAATTGCCCTCAAAGTTGTAAAATATGACCCATCAATGCCACCTATAAGTAACAAAAAATGTTTTGCAGGGTATCCCCCGACAGGGCCAGCCCACGTAGTAGGGACCACCTATACTGTGCTCTGCGTGTAGGAGAAGACGCGGCGCAACCGTTTGGGTCGGCCCATGTGCGGGCGGACTGATTTTTAATTTGTTTTTTATTTTTATTTTTATTTTCCATTTACTTTTTAAAATAATTCGCAATTCAAAAAATTCTGTGAATTCAGCAAACTGATAATTTTGAAATAAAATGTTCAAGAAAACATAAAATGTTTGTCATTTCAAAAAATACTAGGTTTTTTTCTAAAAATGTTCTCAGTCTTGAAAAAATGGTCGTAAAATCAAAAAAGTCCATGTATTAAACATTGCTAATGAAATTGAACAAAATGTTTTCTAATTCCAAAAACGTTCATGAAATTTAAAGTATGTCCTCAAAATTTAAAAACAGTCATGAATTACGAAAGAGTTTATTGATTCATAAAGTGTTTGCTCATTCAAAAAATGTTCATACATTTAAAAAATGGTTTTGAATTTTAAAAAAACCCACCAATTTTTAAAAATATGTTCATCTATTTTAGAATTGTTCGCCTGTCCATAAGAAAATGCTAAAAAATGTTCACAATTATAAAAAATGTTTATGCTTAATAATAATTTTCTCAAATTTGTAAAAGATTTCACGAATGATCGAAGTTATACAGTTCAATTGTAATGCTTCTGATTCTTTGTGATTATATACACGCCTTAATTTTGAAGAATTATGTGGTCCTAGATAAGAATATTATAGTATGTTTTTTAGAAAACGTTTCTTGACATTAAGAATAAGTCTTTGAATTACCAAGTTTTTTGAACACCATGATATTTTTTTCTAAAACGTGAACATTGCTTCAGTCTGTGAATAAGTGTAAAAAAAGGAACATTTTCTCGCATTTGGGAACAAACTTTTAAAATCATGGGATGAGATATGAACAAATTGTGGTCATAGCCATTATTGGTTATTATTATTTTTCCTGTTGCAATGCACGGGCTCTTTTGCTAGTATGTCTTATTTTGAGAGGAAAGATACCCGAGAGGCCAAGAGTTGACGTGATGTTTATCTAGGCATCTAGCACAATACGTTAATAAGTGTTGGTCGTATCCATGAATAGCTCAAAAAGTCACTATCGATGACCGTGAGATCTGAGTAAGTGAAATAGAGAATAATCCAGGATAGACAGCGATTCGAGCCTATAGGTTGGGCGTGAGTGGCTAGGAATGGAGAGGATTTTATGCCCATGGATATCCATGGATAACCATCTGACATGTATTTTGTGGTGTCATCTATGTGGTAGAAATATTGTTGCTTTGCTATTTCTGTGCCTTGGGCATAGAATTATTGCTGATATAGTTTTGAAAAGTTGCCTAAACACTGCAGAAATATTGTTGTTTTGCTGAATCGGTGCACCTAGTTTGTACACCAATGGATACCAGGATATTTGGCGGGTTTGGATATAGGGCGACATCCGTGGCCATGGATGCATTTGTGGGCGGGCAACAGTGACGCTAATGGCCTATTTTGATTCCATTGGAGCTCCGTGTGGAAGAGGCATAAGAGAGACCACTGAGCATATTTTTGCCGGCTTAACAAATGGCTGCGCGAAATTTTAGTCATGCATTAAGAATATGGTTCATTATTTTTGTACCATCCGAAGTTTATATAACAAAGTTGAACAATCAGTTTGAAAAATTGGTAATTCACCTTCCTTAGTGGCTGGCATGCATGTGTATTTAGCTTGTCAAGAATAATGAAGCAAACAAGAATTATAGATTAACCAAAAATTACTTTAGAATATAATGGCTATTGATGGACAAAGAGGTATTTGGTACTTCAATGGATGTGAATAATCTTCAAATTTAAAGGGAACAATACTATCTTCAATTTCATTTTTAGTATTATTTATGAAATATTCCCAATTTTATTTCTAAGTTAGGTGTTTGAAACAATATACCTTAGACATTTACCGGTTTGGGCAATGGACAACACATTGATTTTTCCTCTAGGCTAGGAAAAAAGATCAGGCTAAACTACTAGCAGACAACCGTCGGATATGCCCATTTGAGTCCACATGCATGAGCTTGTTGGCAGCTTTGATGATTTCGTACAATGTATTATATGCATATTTTGTGGATCTCCTTCGCGGGCCCTTATGGTTGATTTCTGCACATACTTGATTGAGTTTGTGTCGGCATGCCCATTAAGATCATTCTAGATCCACCTAACCGGCCGGTCCACTTCACCACTGAGTGTAGGAAGCAAGTAATAAGCGTGGTCTCATTGTATAAATCTAATAGTGGGACCTCTGGTGATGTAACATTGTTATGCCCGCCCAATGGAAAATTCATTGATGTATATTGCAGCACAATCAATAATAAGCCGTTCTGCCACACCAATTAATAAACAGAGGTTATATAAGTATCATGACTCGTAGATCCAAAAAACACTAGTAAAAATAGACCATGTAAATAGCTTTGCATTGCGATTTTATAAGTAAATAAATATGATGATATTAGGATACTAGTTTGTAATGTTTTGCATCATGATGTTAGTATGCTAAACTAGTATCCTAGAAGTTATACTCCGGTATGATTTTTTTGATTGTATGACGTCTTATCAAATACCATACCTATATGGCGCCAAGATATGAGTTGCAACTATACGAGTTGATCATATAATATCTCATTAATAATGGGACCAATATTTTTTAATCAAGTTAATTTCAACATACGCTTATCAAAAACAAGTATACATCGCTTACAATCGCCTATTTTGATTCCATTGGCCTTCTGTGTACAAGAGCCAGTAGTCATCATCTTGCTCTGGCTGCCGAGAACAATCGGCCTCATGTGTCCCGACATGTTCGCACTAAACTTTAAATTGTATATAGTAATATGATTAATGACATATTTTTACCAAATGAATGACACTCAATCTATAGCTAATGACAAAGTTCCTATTGCTTCTGGCGGCATGTCATTAAAATTGCCCTCAAAGTTGTAAAATTTGACACATCAATGCCACCTATAAGTAACAAAAAATGTTTTGCAGGGAATCCCCCGACTGGGCAAGCCCACTCACTAGGGACCACCTATACTGTGCTCCGCGTGTAGGAGAAGAGGCAGCGCAACCGTTTGGGCCGGCCCATGTGCGGGCGGACTGAATTTTAATTTCCTTTTTTATTGTTATTTTTATTTTCCATTTTATTTTTTTATACTTTAAATAATTTTGAGTTCAAAAAATTCTGCGAATTCAGAAAACTGAGAATTTTGAAATAAAATGTTCAAAAAAACATAAAATGTTTCTCATTTCAAAAAATACTAGGGTTTTTTCTAAAAATGTTCTCAAATTTGAAAAAATGGTCATAAAATCAAAACATGTCCATGTATTAAACATTGCTAATAAAATTGAACAAAATGTTTTCTAATTCCAAAAACGTTCATGAAATTTAAAGTATGTCCTAAAATTTTAAATACATTCATGAATTACAAAAGAGTTTATTGATTCATAAAGTGTTTGCTCATTCAAAAAATGTTCATACATTTAAAAAATGGTTTTGAATTTTAAAAAAACCCACCAATTTTTAAAAATATGTTCATCTATTTTAGAATTGTTCGCCTGTCCATAAGAAAATGCTAAAAAATGTTCACAATTATAAAAAATGTTTATGCTTAATAATAATTTTCTCAAATTTGTAAAAGATTTCACGAATGATCGAAGTTATACAGTTCAATTGTAATGCTTCTGATTCTTTGTGATTATATACACGCCTTAATTTTGAAGAATTATGTGGTCCTAGATAAGAATATTATAGTATGTTTTTTAGAAAACGTTTCTTGACATTAAGAATAAGTCTTTGAATTACCAAGTTTTTTGAACACCATGATATTTTTTTCTAAAACGTGAACATTGCTTCAGTCTGTGAATAAGTGTAAAAAAAGGAACATTTTCTCGCATTTGGGAACAAACTTTTAAAATCATGGGATGAGATATGAACAAATTGTGGTCATAGCCATTATTGGTTATTATTATTTTTCCTGTTGCAATGCACGGGCTCTTTTGCTAGTATGTCTTATTTTGAGAGGAAAGATACCCGAGAGGCCAAGAGTTGACGTGATGTTTATCTAGGCATCTAGCACAATATGTTAATAAGTGTTGGTCGTATCCATGAATACATCAAAAAGTCACTATCGATGACCGTGAGATCTGGGTAAGTGAAATAGAGAACATTCCATGATAGACAGCGATTCGAGCCTATAGGTTGGGCGTGAGTGGCTAGGAATGGAAAGGATTTTATGCCCATGGATATCCATGGAAAACCATCTGACATGTATTTTGTGGTGTTATCTATGTGGTAGAAATATTGTTGCTTTGCTATTTCTATGCCTTGGGGATAGAATTATTGCTGATATAGTTTTGAAAAGTTGCCTAGATACTGCAGAAATATTGTTGTTTTGCTGAATCGGTGCACCTAGTTTGTACACCAATGGATACCAGGATATTTGCCGGTTTGGATATAGGGCGACATCCCTGGCCATGGATGCCTTTGTGGGCGGGCAACGGTGAGGCTAATGGACATGGATATAGTATGGATATATCCGTCCAAACCCGGTCCATTGCCATTCTTAGTTGATTTGTATAAAGCTCTACGGTGGCTCACCTGGAAGCAGCTCACATTTCTATTGCACGAGCGAGCACGAACGGCAGAGGGAGCCAGCGATGCGGTTAGGCGACGGCGACGTGGCGGGGGTGCACACCTTTCGGAAGGCCGCGCATATGGTGTGGGAGGAATCGAAGCTCCTGTGGGGCATCGGCACACCTATCGCCGTCAGCACACTTAGCTTGTATGCTGTTGGCTCCATCACCACCATCTTCGTCGGCCACCTCGGCAACTTGCCACTGGCCGCGGCCTCAATCGGTATCTCCGTCTTCTCCACCTTCGCCCTTGGATTCATGGTACGTGCGCTCCCAGCCATGCATGCATCATTGTTCCATACTAACTAACTATAGAGGGGATGATAACTTACTTGGAGTTGCGTGCAGATGGGCATGGGGAGCGCGCTGGAGACGCTGTGCGGGCAGGCGTTCGGCGCCGGTCAGGTGGCCATGCTCGGCGTGTACCTGCAGCGCTCCTGGATTGTCCTCGGTGTCGCCGCGCTCCTCATGGTGCCCTTGTACGTCTTTGCCGAGCCGGTGCTCCTGGCCTTGGGCCAGGACCCTAACGTGGCGCGCGAGGCCGCACGCTTCGCGCTGTACATTCTCCCCGGCGCCCTTTCCTTGGCAGTCAACTTCCCCAGCGGCAAGTTCCTCCAGGCGCAGAGCAAGGTCCTGGTCCAAGCCTGGATCGGGGTCGCCGGACTCGGCTTCCACATCACGCTCACCTACCTCCTCGTCACCGTGTTGGGATGGGGATCCCCAGGCGCCGCCGTGGCATACAACATCTCGCTCTGGGCCATCGCGCTGTGCCAGGCGGCCTACATCATCGGCTGGTGCAAGGACGGCTGGAGGGGATGGTCCATGGCGGCTTTGCAAGACATGTGGTCGTTCGTGAGGCTCTCGCTTGAGTCAGCCGTCATGCTCTGCCTTGATATTTGGTACATGAGCATGATCCCGGTTCTCACTGGCCATCTTCAGGATGCGCAGCTAGCCGTAGACTCGCTTGGGATCTGGTACGTACTGCGGCTTACTAGACAGACGATGACGTCTCAACTCTCTTTCTCAACTTACTAGACCCTTAATTATGCTATATTTTGTTCAGCATGAGCGTAGAAGGATGGGCGCTTATGATCTTCGTTGGCCTCAATTCTGCTATCAGTGTCCGAGTCTCCAATGAGCTTGGTGCTGGACGTCCAATGGCAGCCATGCACGCTGTCATCGTCGTCATCGCCGAGTCGCTCCTCATCGGGCTGCTATGCATGCTCCTCGTCTTGATCTTTAGAGATAAGTTCTCCATCATCTTCACTAGCGATTTGGAGCTCCGACACGCTGTCTCCAAGATTGCTGGACTGCTTGGGGTGACCATGGTGCTCAACAGCCTGCAGCCTGTGATTTCAGGTATATATATGTATGTGTATGTATGTGTGTGTGTCACACACATCGAAGATGTTTTACGGAACCATGGTTCAACAGAACCTACACTCGACATCATTGATTTCTAGACACTGTTCATGAGGATCCATACATGGTTGATTAAAACTGCACAGCGTGAGCTGTTTGCATGTTAAACAATGCATGAGACAAAGTGTTGGCTGGAGATGGCATTCATGACATGGATCCACATGTAGGATGTTCAATTGTACGGCATGGACCATCGGTTCGGCTGATGCATGGTCCTGAATCACGTCTCTGACACACACACATACATACATATATGCATGTGTATATATAATTAGATACATGCCTCTTAATTAGATGATTAAGGAGGATGACACCTCAACCTCCTACGTCTCTTCATGCATGCTTCAGGGGTTGCTATTGGAGGAGGATGGCAAGGCCTTGTTGCATACATCAATCTAGGCTGCTACTACGCATTTGGGCTACCCTTGGGGTACCTTCTCGGCTACCACTTCAACTACGGAGTTGGGGTAATTAATATATCATGTTAATCTGAAGAACCACTGCAAGAAAAGAATGTTATATTAACAAACAATGATTTCAGGGGGTCTGGGGTGGCATGCTTTGCGGGGTTGCACTCCAGACACTTATGTTACTCTTCGTAGTGTGGAGAACGGATTGGAATGTAGAGGTATAAAATCCCATCCATCGCCATTCCTCTCAAAAGTTTGCAGGAAATGGAGATAGAAATATAACTGAATTATTTTAGTTCGTCCATATAAATAGCTACAAGTCCCACCTTAGCAACTTTGGATATACTATATGATTCATTCATTACTTATATTCCTTTTCTTGAATGTCAAATTTTCTAGGCCAGACTAGCTTCGAGCCGTGTGCGCAAATGGGGCGGCACCGACGTAACCAGCCCACTCCTGGAAGAGAACTGGCTAGAGAACTGAAGCATCTTTTATCTCATCTCAATACTCTAGATGTTTTGAGCCAGATGATATCATCAATAGGATATGGAAAACAGGTCGGAAATGTTGAATTACTATATCCATCAATACATCATCATGAGGCTGTATGTGGATGCCAGGATGTTTTTTCACCTATTATCTGAAATAAGAGGCCAATAAGCAGTACGTACATGCTGGACACAATCTATCTGATTCATGTGCTGCAAAGACATAACAAGGCTATTATTTTTCTTGAAGCGTCTGTCTGTGTGTCGTGATTGGTCCTGGATGTTGGCCACCATCTCTGCAAGGCCCATTTTATTTAATCGCTAGCTGGTACAAATCCACGTCGATGTGGCCTCAATTGGTTCTGCCTTGGTTGGTTCTTGGAATTTCAGCTACAACCTATATCAGGAAGGATTCTATATATTTAATACAGGGTGTGGTGTTGCTTCACTCACAGTAGAAAACTAGCTTAGCTATAGCTGCTGTGCTGAGTTTGTAGTACAAAAGATGATCCACTCGTATGTAAGAGAAAACACATATATTCCCTAAAAAAAAGAGAAAACACATATATACACGCAGCTTTTATTCGTGTAGCCTCCCTCATAAGTAACCCTGGGCGTTCGGTCTGTTCAGTTAATACGGTTCGTTCTATTCGGGCTTAGAGAAATTCTGTTATCTGAAATTCTTGCTGGCTCCTTCTGATAAAGAATTTTTGATAAAGGGTGAATTTATTGCTCGGAATGAAGCATCAAGAGAATAGAAACACAATAAGCACACCCGACCTCTGCATAAATAGGATGCACACAGTCAACACCAACACACGCACACAAGAACATGCCAACAAATAGCAAAGTCATATAAGACCAAAGCTATGTGTAGGCGAGAAAAAGACCCTAAAACGATCAGATCCACAATCTGCAACTACATCAATGACCATATCCGCACCATCCATCTCATTACATCACACGAACGAGGAGATTCTTCAACAGCAATGCCTTCAAGAAGGGAGCGGCGCTCAATAGCCGCCGTCACCGGATCCAACATCGGGAGGGGAATCATCGCCGCGGTGATCGTCTTCATCAACATCACCATCATC
This sequence comes from Triticum dicoccoides, assembly GCF_002162155.2. NCBI lineage: Eukaryota > Viridiplantae > Streptophyta > Magnoliopsida > Poales > Poaceae > Triticum > Triticum dicoccoides. Next base: position 737,648,360 of record NC_041384.1, on the reverse strand, counting down.
ATCTCTTTTACGCGGTCCACTCTTCCGCACCCCGCTGTAATCCCTACTTGAACATGGTGCTTTATGCCACATATTATGATGCAATGATGTGTTACCATGCTATGATGTTTTGAGTAGATATCCTTTGACTTTGGGTTGATTGATGATCTAGATTGGTATGAATTGTATGTTTTATTTTAGTGCTGTCCTATTGTGCCCTCCGTGTCGCGCAAGCGTGAGGGGTTCCCTCTGTAGGGTGTTGCAATATACGTTCATGATTCACTTATAGTGGGTTGCTTGAGTGACAGAAGAATAAACCCGAGTAAGGTGGTTGTTGCGTATGGGATAAAGGGGACTTGATATGTTAATGCTATGGTTGGGTTTTACCTTAATGATCTGTAGTAGCTTATGCCTCTCCCTCATATGAAATTGCAATGACGACTACCGGTCTTGTTAACAATTGCCTAGGACAATTCCGCACATCGATCGATCATTATTCCACACTCGCTATTTATAATATTTAGTAATATATTCTAACTTTATGATAACAACACCCACAGCTCTCCGATATCATGCAAAGTTATTCTCTTACCCACAACCCACAACGTAGTTTTATTTCTCGTTTCTAGTTGGAGGCGAACGTTCAGTGTACGTAGAGTCGTATCAGTGGAAGATATGACTTAGAGAGAATGTTGATCTTACCTTTAGCTCCTTGTGGGTTCGACACTCCATACTTATCACTTCCACCATTGGGAATTGCTACGATGATTCCCTACACTTGCGGATTATCAATCTTCCAACCTGAGGAGCTACTACCAGAGCCAAGTGACCCGGATTATCAACCCTGAGCGGGTGATCCTCACGGCTCTAGAGGATTTTTTTGTTCAAACCACCGTAAGTAACGGGGCACCGCCGGTTCAACAGTGTTCACTGCCCTTTTATGGAGCTTCTGATCCCACTTAGATAAACTCGTAGTGATGACGTGGTACTGCCCACTATTCAATTGCTTTGGGTTACTCTGATAACTAGGTTGCTGCTGCTGATTTCCCTGATTATTCTATTGGTTATAACCACCCTGATAGCCTTGGCTTTGACAACCGGAACTTGAACCGCCCCCTCCATGATCCGGACCATGAGGGCCGTACCCTAAACCGCCGTTCGGGCCATGGTTTTGCTGGAAAAGATGAGAATCCCTGAATTGTTTCATGATAAAACAATCCTTCCACAAATGGGCAGATGGCTTTTCATGTGTTCCGTGCTTCGGACATGGTTGATTCATTATTGCTTCGAGGTCGAATCTCGTCCCCTAAGCCGGCCTCCCCTTACGACGCTGGTTATTATTCCGTACACAAGTGTTGGCCATGAAGTCTAAATTCCCATCAGCTTTGCGCTTACCGTTGCCGCCCTGGCTGGCCGAGTTGTGCTACTGTCTCATGCCGGTACTCTTCTTTCCCTTTCCCGACTTTTTATCATCAGAATCGGGGTCCTTGGTACTATCATAGTCGGCATACTTGACAAGGGCCGCCATGAGCTCCCCCATGTCACTTCAATGGTGCTTAATCCACCCAAGCTTCTGTTTGAGAGGGAGGAAACGACAATTTTTCTCCAACATTAAAACTGCTGAGCCGACGTTGATATTATCTGATGAGTGTATGATAGTCGAGACCCAACGTACCCAGCTGGTTGTTGACTTTCCCTCACCTTGAACACAAGAAACCAAATCCATGATTGACATTGGCTACTTGCACGTATCCTTGAAATTTTGAATAAAACTGTCCTTCAGCTCCGGCCACGAACTAATTGAGTTGGCGGGCAGCCCCTCACTAGTAGAAAAAGGGTCAAACGTGAAGCACATTAGTGCCGGTTTGTATTTGAGCCAGTACTAATGGTACCATTAGTGCCGGTTCGAACGGATTTGCATTAATGCCGGTTCGTGTTGAACCTTTAGTACCGGTTCGTGGCACGAACCGGCACTAAAGGGGTGGTGGCAGGCTGGCGTCAGGCCGGGGCCCCACGATCACCTTTAGTACCGGTTCGTGGCACAAACCGGTACTAAAGGTCTAACCTTTA
>NC_041384.1:737589349-737646082 GCF_002162155.2 Triticum dicoccoides | reverse complement strand
GGATCGCCTTTTCAGTTTTAAAAAAAATAAAAGAAAATAATGGAAATGTCAAAAAAATAAAAGAAAATAAGTTTCTCATGTGATATGTGGTCTAGTTGTTGGGAAAATTTGCAAATGTGAATTTTGACTTTATTTGCAAAATATCTCTGAAATTTGTAAAAATGGGCATAACTTTTGCATACTAACTCGGATGAAAAAGTTTTTTATATGAAAAATCATCTACTCGAAAAGTTACATCCGAATTTAACTGGAACCCCGTTAAACATTTGCAAAATCCTCAAAAACCTAATAGAAAAAGAGTTACGGGGCTTTTAAGATCTAGAGTGGAAAAAATTGAAAAATATTCAAACAGTGGGCAAACTGTGGTCAAATAATGGTCAAACTAATTATTCAAGAATACTAGTGTTACTAAATAATTATTTCAATTTTTTGAATTTTGGTCAAATCTGGTCAAACTATGGTCAAACTGTGGTCAAACTATGGTCAAACTTATTCAAGAAATATTAGCATTACTAAATAATTACTGTTTTTTTAGAATAATAGTTTCAAACTCAAACGGTGAAATGTGTGACTTCATGCTCAAGCTAAACTCCTGAGGGTTAATAGGATTAACATCTTACTATTGTCAGGAAAACAACAAGTGCAGACTTGGAAACGAAGGAGAATAGAACCTGAAAGTTAAGCGTGCTCGGGCTGGAGTAGTGAGAGGGATGGGTGACCAGTCGGGAAGTTAGATGATTTGGAATGAGTGATCCACACTTGAGCAGTTAAGAGAGGTGATTAGAGACTAAATCATCAAATAATTCAGAAAAATTAAAAATTGAAAAAAATCAAAAAAAAATTCCAAAATTTTCAAAAAAAAAAATTCAAAAAAAAAACCTTTAGTACCGGTTGGTAACACCAACCGGTATTAAAGGTCCCCTGTACCAGGGCGCGAGCTCACGCCACGTGGTTCCCCTTTAGCATCGGTTCGTGTGGAACCGGTACTAAAGGGGGGGGGGGCTTTAGTGCCGAAACGTTAGTGCCGGTTCCATAACCGGCATTAAACGCCCTTACAAACCGGTGCTAATGGCCCGTTTTCTACTAGTGCCTTCAACCAAGTACGAGTCGGCCCTTCCAGCATCATGGTGAAATACTTAGCACATGCTGCTTCACTAACATCCAGCATCTTCATGGCCATCTCATAACTCTCAACCCAAACTTCAGGGGGCTGATCTGTTGTGTAATTAGGCACCTTACGAGGATCCTTGAAATCCTTGGGCAAATGCTCATTACGCAGAGCTGGCGCTAAACATGCTACACCCAATGTTCTAGAGGTCATGCCTGCCTCCACCGAAGTCGTCGGGTAAGCCGGCGCATGTTGATGAGCCGCTAGCTGAGCCGCCAGCTCGGCCTCCCGACGTGCTCTGCCCTGATCTAGTAGAGTTTGAGCATTAGCACCTCCGCATGCTGGGTCATGTCCATGAGGCTGGTTACAGCGCCGTTCAGTACTTGAAACCGCTGGTGAGTCAATGTTCCTACTGTAGCTCCGGCTTGGACGAGGGGTTGAATGAATCCGCTCACGACTATAAGAATAAGCCGCTTGCTGTTCCAATGCCGTCTGAAGAAGTTCTCTGGCCCTCCATGTTTCATCCGCCGTCGGAGACTCGCCTTCAACCGGCAGAGCCGCCAATCCCGTTCCCGCAGCAATCATATTGTCCAAAGGGTTGGAATAATGACCCGGCGGTGTCAACACATGCTGAGGTGGGGTATTATTCACATGCGGAGAGTTATCACGCGTGGCTGAACCGGCGCTCCACCCCCCGGCGTTTCAGCCGTCCGATTTACCACCGGCAGGTTACTGGTCCCTGCTCCAAGCGTATTGAAGAGGTTCCTTGGCTCCTAAATCGGGGGTAAATGACTCTGGTGCCTCCTCCTCAGGATCTCATTTGAAGCGTTCTGGTCCAATGTGAGCCGGTAGAAATCTGCTTGAATCCGCTATGCCTGAGCATCCAAAACAGCCTGCTGTGTAGTCATCCTAGCATTCTCAGCTGCCAGATCTTCCTTGGCTTGAGCTATCTCATCTCTCAGCTTAGCCACATCTACCTTATGTTGTTCCTGGTTGTCCGGGGTTACCTCGACCCCCATCAAGGTTGACAGAGCCTCCAACAGCTCTGTGAAAACTTGAGCCGGTGGGCCCGCTAAACCGCTAGCACCAGCTGCCGCTGCTGCCGCTGAGTTAGAGATCATAGCCGCAACAGCCATTGAGCCGAGCACCGGCTATGTACCGGCCATGAAAATCGCCACCCTGATCGGTGGCTCATAGGGGGTCCGGAATACTGTCACCATCGAAACAGCCCAGAAGCGGGCCATCTTGCAGCTGATACATTGAGTTAGTCTCGCTTGTGGACGATTCACCATCGGAGTAGATGGCCGTCTCACAGCCAGAAACAGATCCTTCCTTAAATTCTGCCCCATGGATAAATCCAACAAAGGCATGCTTCACGGCGGGTTGAACCCAGGCGGGTCGTGCACGCTGAGCCGTCTCGATGATGTCGGTGCAGATGTCCGGCTCAGGGCCCGGTTAACCGATCTTGCCGATGAAGACACGGATTCTGCCAAAGGGGACCCAGTACCCGTACTCGATTGAGCTGGCCTCGGGGCCCCAGCCCGCGTCGTCGATGTAGAGATTGCCATGATGACTCTTGGTCATCCGGCCCACAACGTATCCCTTGATCCCTTCGAAGCTGCCCTGTAAGAACTCGAAACCGCCATTCGCTGGCCCCACTGTGGGCGCCAACTGTCGTGGAATTGTCACGGCAGATGTCCTAGCAGAAGGACTTATTCATGGAGCCATTGCATCTAGGTTGGCTTAAAGGTGTTAAATGGGACAAAGGACACAAGGAGTTTATACTGGTTCGTCCCCTTGCGGTGAAGGTAAAAGCCGAATCTAGTTTGAGGTGGTATTGCTTATGTTTCAATTACCAGGGAGCGAATACGCTTGACCTAGCTTTCGATCTGTTGTCTCTTCCCCTAAGCCCACGCCGGGTCGTCCCTTTATATACACAGGTTGGCACCCCGCGGCCCATAGAGTCCCGGTTGGCTCATAAGCAACGTGTCTGGCTCGGTGACTAATTACACTTTCCTTACAATACAAGTCATACATATATGGCGGTTTACACTTATGGGCATTTAAGTCGCCTTTGGGCTTCAGGCCTTCATGAATCGCCACCTTCAATATCTTCATGGGCTTTCTCTTGATAAACCACCATTGGTATAACCCGGCCCCTTGATGACCCACAAGTATAGGGGATCTATCGTAGTCCTTTCAATAGGTAAGAGTGTCAAACCCAACAAGTAGCAGAAGGAAATCACAAGCGGTTTTCAGTAAGGTATTCTCTGCAAGCACTGAAATTATCGGTAACAGATAGTTTTGTGATAAGGTAATTCGTAAGGGGTAACAAGTAACAAAAGTAAAAAAGGTGCAGCAAGGTGCCCCAATCCTTTATGTAGAAAAGGACAAGCCTGGATAGACTCTTATATAAAGGAAAACGCTCCCGATGACACATGGGAAATTATCGTCAACCTAGTTTTCATCCTGCTCATATGATTTGCGTTCGTTACTTTGATAATTTGATATGTGGGTGGACCAGTGCTTGGGTGCTTCCCTTCCTTGGACAAGCATCCCACTTATGATTAACCCCTATCGCAAGCATCCGCAACTACGAAAGAAGAACTAAAGTAAACCTAACCATAGCATCAAACATATGGATCCAAATCAGCCCCTTACGAAGCAACGCATAAACTAGGGTTTAAGCTTCTGTCACTCTAGCAACCCAGCATCTACTTATTACTTCCGAATGCGTTCCCCTAGGCCCAAAAAATGGTGAAGTGTCATGTAGTCGACGTTCACATAACTCCACTAGAGGAAAGACAACACACATCTCATCAAAATATCAAACGAATACCAAATTCACATGACTACTTATAGCAAGACTCCTCCCATGTCCTCAGGACAAACGTAACTACTCATGAATCATATTCATGTTCGTAATAAGAGGGGTATTAATATGCATAAAGGGTCTGAACATATGATATTCCACCGAATAAATCAACTAGCATCAACTACAAGGAGTAATCAACACTACTAGCTACCCACAGGTACCAATCCGAGTCTTTGAGACAAAGATCAGATACAAGAGATGAACTAGGGTTTGAGAGGAGATGGTGTTGGTGAAGATGTTGATGGAGATTGACCCCCTCCTGATGATAGGATCGATGGTGATGATGATGGTGACAATTTCTGCCTCCCGGAGGGATGTTTCCCCGGCAAAACAGCTCCGCCGGAGCCCTAGATTGGTTCTGCCCAGGTTCTGCCTCGAGACGGCAGCACTTCGTCCCGAAAGCTTCCTTCTGATTTTTTCCAGCGCGAAAGACTTCATATAGCAAAAGATGGGCGCATGAGGCAGGGGGGCGCGCCTAGGGGGGTAGGGCGCGCCCCCCACCCTCGTGGACGGTGGGTGGCCCCCCTCTGGTGCTTTCTTCGCCCAATATTTTTTAAATATTCCAAAACTGACTTTTGGTGTTGTGCAGAATAGGTCTCTAATATTTTCTCCTTTTCCAGCCCAGAATTCCAGCTGCCGGCATTCTCCCTATTCATGTAAACCTTGTAAAATAAGAGAGAATAGGCATAAGTATTGTGACATAATGTATAGTAACAACCCATAATGCAATAAATATAGATATAAAAGCATGATGCAAAATGGATGTATCAACTCCCCCAAGCTTAGACCTCGCTTGTCCTTAAGCGGAAGCCGATAACGAAATATATGTCGACATGTTTAGAGATAAAGGTGTCGATAAAATAAAATACGGACATGAGGGCATCATGATCATATATATGTATATATATATATATATATATATATATATATATATATATATATATTCTCATATGATTTCTTATGCTAAAGTAACAATCTATTCATAATGTCAAGTATGAATCAGAAACTTCATTGAAAAATAACAAACTATGCTCTCGGTCATTGAAGCAATTGCAATTTATCACAACATCGGAAAGAGTCAATATAAGAGCTTTTCAGCAAGTCCAAATACTAACACTCACGCAATACTTATGGGTATGGAGTTTTAATCGGGCATAGAGAAACATAGGGGCATATAGTGTTGCCGCCCAACCTTTTACCTCAAAGGTAATGTCAACAATAATATTTAATGATAACTTACATCCAATTGGATATATATATATATATATATATATATATATATATATATATATATATATATATATATATATATATATATATATATATATATATCAGGATCTTTCCAACACAATGTGCTTGCCGAAGGATAAAATGTAAAAAGGAAAGGTGAAGATCACCGCGACTCTTGCATAAGACATAAAAATAAAAGATAGGCCCTTCGCAGAGGGAAGCAGAGGTTGTCATGTGCTTTTATGGTTGGATGCACAAAATCTTAATGTGAAAGAATGTCACTTTATATTGCCACCTGTGATAGGGACCGTTATTATGCAGTCCATCGCTTTTATTTCTTCCATATCACAAGATCATATAAAGCTTATTTTCTCCACACTAATAGATCATACATATTTAGAGAGCAATTTTTATTGCATGCAACAATGACAACTTACTTGAAGGATCTTACTCAATCCATAGGTAGGTATGGTGGACACTCATGGCAAAACTAGGTTTAAGGATATGCAGAAGCACAAGTAGTATCTCTACTTGGTGCAAATAATTTTGTTAGCATGAGGGGGAAAGGCAAGCCCAACATGTTGGATGATCCATGACAATATACTTTATTTCGGATATAAGAAAACATAACCCATTACGTTGTCATCCTTGTCCAACATCAACTTTTTAGCATGTCATATTTTAATGAATGCTCACAATCATAAAAGATGTCCAAGATAGTATATTTATATGTGAAAACCTCTCGTTCTTTATTACTTCCTATTAGTTGCAACGATGACCAAAACTATGTTTGTCAACTCTCAACAACTTTTATTCATCATACTCTTTTTATGTGATGTCATTACTCTTCATAAGATCAGTATGATCTCTTTGTTTATTTTTATTCTTTCTTTTTATTTTATTCCCTCAAGATCATATCAAGATAATCAAGCCCTTGACTAGAAACTAATATTTATTATATATAGCTCATGGACTCGATTACATAGAAGGATCATAAAGCAAACTCAAAACTAGATCATACTAAAACTTTATTCAATTAGATCAAGATATTACCAAAATGATCGAACTAAGAAAAACGGTAAAGATAGAAGTGTGATGGTGATACGATACCGGGGCACCTCCCTCAAGCTTGGCAGTTGCCAAGGGGAGTGCCCATACCCATGTGATTATGTCTCTTTCCTTGGGGATGGTGATGATGGAGTTGTTGATGATGTAGGCTTGTCGTCCATCTTCCAAGGCATAGGCTCACCATCATAGAAGGATGATCAAGTCTCCGGGATCCTCAAATCTGCAGCCAAACTCAACCTTTTGAACCTATATTCACACTCACAATTTTGGTTTTGCAGGTCATAGATCTAGGCTGGGAGGCGCTCGATTTTCTTGTGAAGCTTGAAGATGGTCTCCCCAATGTTCTTGGCATCCAGCTTATGGTTGTTGGTGAACTCCGTGATCATTATGTGATTGGCGTCGAGTCCACATTCCACCATCTCCTGGCACTTGAAAACTTGTGGCTCTAGTGCTTCGAGCCTTGTCTCCGCGCTTCCGGTCCTCCTTGGTCCCTCAACATCGCGGATGTGAAGAAACCCCTCACGCATCTCAATTGTTTGAGGATGTTGCAGCACTTCTGCGAGGTAGGGATTGATGTCCTTCTCGAAGAACTTGTCCTTGGGGGCGCTTGGAGACGTCATGGTGATCTAGATCTGTCAGAAAAAAACAGCTCGAAACAAAGACATGAGATATTTGCGTGATACGGTGGTCAAAACCTTCGGGAGATTATATAATGAATTTTTACCAACCAAAAGAATTATCCTGCAAGAAAATGGAGTCCGAAGAGCACACGAGGTTCCCACGGGGCAGGGGGCGCGCCTAGGGGGGTAGGGCGCACCCTCCACCCTCGTGGACGCCTCGTGTCCTTCCCGAACTACTTCTTATTTTCCTATTTTCTTAAATATTACAAAAAGGAGAAAAATTGCCATTAGAACTGTTTTGGAGTCAGTTTACTTACCGTACCACATACCTATCCCTTTTCGGAGTTTGAAATGTTCTGGAAAGTGTCCCTTATGTATTCCTCCAGGGTTACGGTTTCAATAATATTAGTTTCAACATTTATGGGATTACCTGAGATATAATGTTTGATTCTTTGACCATTCAGCACCTTCGGATTGGTGCCTTCGAAGTTGTTGATTTTTATGGCACCGGAACAATAGACCTCCTCGATAACGTAAGGACCTTCCCATTTAGAGAGAAGTTTTCCAGCAAAAAATCTTAAATGAGAGTTGTATAACAAAACATAATCACCTACATTAAACTCACACTTTTGTATCCTTTTGTCATGCCATCTTTTAACTTTTTCTTTAAACAGTTTGGCATTCTCATAGGCTTGGGTTCTCCACTCATCAAGTGAGCTAATGTCAAATAGCCTCTTCTCACCGGCAAGTTTGAAATCACAATTGAGCTCTTTAATGCCCCAATATGCCTTATGTTCTAGTTCAAGAGGTAAGTGACATGCTTTTCCATAAACCATTTTATACGGAGACATACCAATAGGATTTTTACATGCAGTTCTATTGGCCCATAATGCATCATCAAATTTCTTGGACCAATTCTTTCTAGATCTATTAACAGTCTTTTGCAAAATTAATTTAATCTCTCTATTACTCAGTTCTACTTGACCACTAGACTATGGGTGGTATGGAGATGCAATTCTATGATTAACATCATACTTAGCAAGCATTTTACAAAAAGCACCATGAATAAAATGTGAACCACCATCAGTCATTAAGTATCTAGGGAATCCAAACCTCGTAAAAATAACTTCTTTAAGCATCTTAATAGAGGTGTTATGATCAACACTACTAGTTGGAATAGCTTCTACCCACTTAGTAACGTAATCAACAATAACTAAAATATATGTATACCCATTAGAGGAAGGAAACGGTCCCATAAAATAAAAGCCCCAAACATCAAATGGTTCAATGACAAGTGAATAGTTCATAGGCATTTCTTGACGTCTACTTATATTACCAATTCTCTGACATTCATCACAAGACAAGACAAACTTACGGGCATCTTTGAAAAGAGTAGGCAAATAAAACCGGATTGTAATACCTTATGTGCAGTTCTATCTCCAGCGTGGTGTCCTCCATAAGCCTTGGAGTGACACTTGCGCAAGATCTTTTACTGTTCATGGTCAGGTACACAATGTCTAATAACACCATCTACTCCTTCTTTATAAAGGTGTGGGTCATCCCAGAAGTAATGTCTTAAATCATAGAAAAACTTTTTCTTTTGCTGGTATGTGAAACTAGGTGGTATAAATTTAGCAACAATATAATTAGCACAATCAGCATGCCATGAGGCAGTACGAGATGCATTTATGACAGCTAATTGTTCATCAGGAAAGCTATCATCAATAGGCTGTGGGTCATCAAGAACATTCTCTAACCTAGACAAGTTATCTGCAACGGAGTTCTCAGCTCCCTTTCTATCAATAATATGCAAATTAAATTCTTGTAGTGGAGAACCCATCTAATAAGTCTAGGTTTAGCATCTTTATTTTCCATAAGATATTTAATAGCAGCATGATCAGTGTGAACAGTTACTTTAAAGTCAACAATGTAAGGTCTGAACTTATCATAAGAAAATACAACCGCTAGAAATTCCTTTTCAGTAGTAGCATAATTTCTCTGGGCACTGTCTAGAGCTTTACTAGCATATTGGATAACATTTAATTTCTTATCAACTCTTCGTCCTAGAACAGCACCTACATCATAATCACTAACATCACACATAATTTCAAAGGTGTAAATTCCAATCAAGTAGCTGAACAATAGGTGAAGAAATCAAGGCTTTCTTAAGTATTTCAAATGGTTCTACACAATCATCATCAAAGAAAAAAGGAACGTCTTTTTGTAAGAGAATAGTCCGAGGCCTAGAACTTTTAGAGAAGTCTTTAATGAACCTCCTATAAAAACCGGCATGACCAAGGAAACTTCTTATACCTTTAATGTCCTTAGGACACGACATCTTTTCAATAGCATACACTTTAGCTTTATCAACTCCAATACCTCTTTCAGAAAATTTAGGCCCAAGACAATACCTTCATTAACCATAAAGTGGCACTTCTCCTAATTCAAGACAATATTAGTTTCTTCACATCTCTGCAAAACTCGATCAAGGTTGCTTAAGCAATCATCAAAAGAAGTCCCATACACGAAGAAATCATCCATGAAAACCTCAACAATCTTTTCACAAAAGTCAGAGAATATAGCAGTCATATATCTTTGAAAAGTAGCAGGTGCATTACATAAACCAAAAGGCATATGTCCATAAGCAAAGGTACCAAAAGGGCAAGTAAAAGTGGTCTTATCCTGATCCTCCTTTGACACATGTATTTGAGAGAAACCAGAATAACCATCTAGAAAGCAAAAATGTGTATGTTTGGATAATCATTCTAGCATTTTATCAATAAAAGGCAAAGGGTAATGATCTTTTCTAGTAGCTTTATTTAATTTGTGGAAATCAATTACCATTCTATAACCTGTAACAATTCTTTGTGGGATCAATTCATCTTTATCATTAGGAATGACAGTAATACCTCCCTTCTTAGGGACATAATGGACAGGACTTACCCACTGACTATCAGCAACGGGATAAACTATACCTACCTCCAGAAGCTTTAGTATTTATTTTCTTACCACTTCTTTCATCTTAGGATTTAACTGTCGTTGGTGATCAACAACTGGTTTAGCGTCTTTCTCCTATTTTATTTTGTGCTGGCATAGAGTGGGACAAATGCCCTTAAGATCATCAAGAGTATATGCAATAGCAGCGTGGTGATTCTTTAGAGTTTTCAATAATTTCTTTTCTTCCTTCTCTAAAAGGTTAGCACTAATCATAACAGGATAAATCTTCTTTTCATCAAGATAAACATATTTAAGAGTCTCAGGTAATGGTTTAAGCTCAAACACGGGATCACCCTTGGGTGGAGGAGGATCCCCTAGAATTTCAACAGGCAAGTTGTGTTTCAAAATAGGTCCCTGTTTAAAGAATACTTCATATATTTCCCTTCTTTCATTCATAAACATATCATTTTCATGGTCTAGAAAATATTGTTCTAAAGGATCATTAGGAGGCACGGCAATAGAAGCAAGACCAATGATGTCATCTTTACTAGGCAATTCTTTATCATGGGGTTGTCTATGAAATTTAGCAAAATTAAACTCATGAGACATATCCCCGAAACCAATAGTAACAATATCCTTTTTAGAATCTATCTTTGCATTAACAGTAGTCAAGAAGGGTCTGCCAAATATAATGGGACAACAGTTATCTTGTGGGGAACCGAGAACAAGAATATTAGTAGGATATTTAACTTTCCCACACAAGACATCAACATCTCTAACAGTCCCAACTGGTGAAATGGTATCTCTATTGGGAAGCTTAATTGTAACATCAATACCTTCTAACTCAGCAGGTGCAATATCAAGCATAATTTCTTCGTATAAAGAGTGAGGTATTGCAGTCGCACTAGCACTCATATCACATAAGCCATGATAGCAATGATCTCCTATTTTAACACAAATAATAGGTATGCCTACAACATGTCTATGTTTATTTTTAGTATAGGGTCTAGCAATTCTAGCAGCTTCATCACAGAAGTAAATAACATGCCCATCAATATGATCGGTCAAGAGATCTTTAACCATAGCAATACTAGGCTCAACTTTAATTTTCTCAGAGGGTGTAGGTGTTCTAGTATTACTCTTACGAACCACAATTGAATCTTTAGCATGATCCTTTATTCTAACAGGGAAAGGTGGTTTCTCAATATAAGCGGTAGGAGTAAGAGGATCAACATTATAAGTGATAGTCTTTTCTGCAACTTTAATAGGTTCAACTACTTTTACTTCAATGGGAGGATGATTTTTAAACCACTTCTCCATAGGGAGATCAACATGAGTAGCAAATGATTCACAGAAAGAAGCTACTATCTTAGAGTCAAGTCCATATTTAGTGCTAAATTCACGAAAAGCATTAGTATCCATAAAAGATTTAACACAATCAAACTTAGGTGTTATACCTGACTCCTTACCTTTGTCGCGTTCCCAATCTTCAGAGTTGCGTTTAATTCTTTCCAATAAATCCCATCTGATTTCAATAGTCTTCATCATAATTTCTCTTGAGAGCTCATGATTGGGGCATGAATATAACATTGACTTAAGCCTCCCCCAAGCTTGAGCAATGCTTTCTCCTTCGCGAGGACAAAAATTATATATATATATATAATTACGATCACGATGAACCTGATGCATAGGATAAAACTTCTAATGAAAATCCAATTTCAATCGGTTGTAGTTCCATGATCCAATATCATGGCATAGCCTAAACCATGTCAATGCCTTTCCCTTCAAAGATAAAGGGAAGACCTTCTTCTTGATAACACCCTCGGGCATACCTGCAAGCTTAAATAATCCACAAACTTTTTCCACATAGATTAGGTGCAAATCCAGATGCAATGTTCCATCTCCTGGAAAAGGATTAGCTAGCAGTTTCTCTATCATACCCGAAGGAATTTCAAAGTAAACATTTTTAGTAGGTTTAGTAGGTTGAGGAGCAACTCTTTGCTCTACTAGTCGGGGTGAAGATACCCCAAACAAGCCCCTCAAAGGATTACTTTCCATAGTAACAAGTGACAATAAATTTCAGCACACTTTATAAATTTTTCCTTAATAAATTCCACTTACCAAAGGCGCTTCACTCCCCGGCAACGACACCAGAAAAGTGTCTTGATGACCCAAAAGTATAGGGTATCTATAGAAGTCATTTCGATAAGTAAGAGTGTCAAACCCAACGAGGAGCAGAAGGAAATGACGAACGGTTTTCAGTAAGGTATTCTCTGCAAGCACTGAAATTATCGGTAACAGATAGTTTTGTGATAAGGTAATTCGTAACGGGTAACAAGTAACAAAAGTAAACAAAGTGCAGCAAGTTGGACCAATCCTTTTATTAGCAAAGGACAAGCCTAGACAAACTCTTATATAAAGGAAAACGCTCCCGAGGACACATGGGAATTATCGTCAAGCTAGTTTTCATCACGCTCATATGATTCACGTTCGTTACTTTGATAATTTGATATGTGGGTTGACCGGTGCATGGGTGCTGCCCTTCCTTGGACAAGCATCCCACTTATGATTAACCCCTCTCGCAAGCATCCGCGACTACGAAAGAAGAATTAAGGTAAACCTAACCATAGCATGAAACATATGGATCCAAATCAGCCCCTTATGAAGCAACGCATAAACTAGGGTTTAAGCTTCTGTCACTCTAGGAACCCATCATCCAATTATTACATCCCCATGCCTCCCCCTAGGCCCAAACAATGGTGAAGTGCCATGTAGTTGACATTCACATAATTCCACTAGAGGAAGGTAACATACATCTCATCAAAATATCGAACGAATACCAAATTCACATGACTTATAGCAAGACTTCTCCCATGTCCTCCAGAACTAAAGTAACTACTCACAAATCATATTCATGTTCATAATCAGAGGGGTATTAATATGCATAAAGGATCTGAACATATGATCTTCCACCGAATAAACCAACTAGCATCAACTACAAGGAGTAATCAACACTACTAGCAACCCACAGGTAGCAATCTGAGGCTTTGAGACAAAGATCGGATAAAAGAGATGAACTAGGGTTTGAGAGGAGATGGTGCTGCTGAAGATGTTGACGGAGATTGACCCCCTCCCGATGAGAGGATCTATGGTGATGACGATGGTGATGATTTCCCCCTCCCAGAGGGATGTTTCCCCGGTAGAACAGCTCCACCGGAGCCCTAGATTGGTTCTGCCTAGGTTCCGCCCAAGACGGCGGCGCTTCATCCCAAAAGCTTCCTTCTGATTTTTTTCCAGGGCAAAAGAGTTCATATAGCAAAAGATGGGCACTGGAATCCTTCTAGGGGGCCCACGAGGTAGGGGGGCGCGCCCAGGGGGTAGGGCGCGCCCCTACCCTCGTGGATGGTGGGTGGCCCCCTCTGGTGCTTTCTTTGCCCAATATTTTTTATATATTCCAAAACTGACTTTCTTGGAGTTTCAGGACTTTTGGAGTTATGCAAAATAGGTCTCTAAGATTTGCTCCTTTTCCAGCTTAAAGTGCGTTATATCGACTAGAGGGGGGTGAATAGGCGATTTTTATGAAAGTCTTCAAAACGTGGAAGTTTCGAGGACAAACGATAGAAATAAACCTATTACCATGCAGAGGAAGGTAGACTACACTAGGCAAACCATAGTCAAGTATTCAATGAAGTGAAAGCACAATGACTAATAGCAGCTAGGTAGTAAGGATCAGGTAGAAAGATATTATGAAGCCAATCAGAACAAGCAGTCACTAAGTGAAGACAAAGGATAATGCAATCATACAATGACTTCACAAGGACCAACAGTGAGTAAAGGGAAGGGAAGGATGAAACCAGTGACTCGTTGAAGACAATGATTTGTTAGACCAGTTCCAGTTGCTGTGACAACTGTACGTCTGGTTAGGGCGGCTAGGTATTTAAACCCGAGGACACACAGTCCCGGACACCCAGTCCTGAACACGCAGCTCAGGACACCTAGTCCTCACCGTATTCCCCTTGAGCTAAGTTCACACAGACCACGCCCAATCACTCTGGTAAGTCTTCAAGGTAGACTCCCAAACCTTCACAGACTTTGTTCACCTGCGATCCACAATGACTCTTGGATGCTCAGAACACGACGCCTAACCGGCTGGAGGATTCACAGTCCTCAAGTGTAATAAGTCTTCAGATCACACAGACAGGAAGACTTAAGTGATGCCTAACACTCTTTGGCTCTGGATGGTTAGAGCTTTATCCTCGCAAGGAATTCTCTCTCAAAGGCTTCGAGGTGGGTTGCTCTCAAACGACAAAAGTCGTACTCTAACTCTGAGCAGCCAACCGTTTATGGTTGTAGGGGTGGGCTATTTATAGCCACTAGGCAACCCGACCTGATTTGTCCGAAATGACCCTGGGTCACTATGGAACTGACACGTGTTCCAATGGTCAGATTTCAAACACACACGACAACTTTACTTGGGCTACAAGCAAAGCTGACTTGTCCAACTCTGGGAAAGATTCGCTCTCATACTTTTCACTCGAAGACATAGGATTTTGGTTAAGCATCACTTCAGTCATTCTGACTGGTTCTCTTGGACCCCACTTGACAGTACGGTGGTTCCTATGACTCAACAAAGAAAAAGAACTATGAAAGATCTAAGTCTTCGAGCTCCACAGGCTTCATGCGATGTCTTCTCTTGTCATAGTCTTCAATGCGAATATCTTCACATACCACCTTTGACTTCAATGTCTTCATACATTTTTAGGGGTCATCTCTGGTAGGAAAACCGAATCAATGAGGGACTTCTACCTGTGTTATCCTGCAATTCTCACAAACACATTAGTCCCTCAACTAGGTTTGTCGTCAATACTCCAAAACCAACTAGGGGTGGCACTAGATGCACTTACAATCTCCCCCTTTTTGGTGATTGATGACAACGGGGAATATAATATGTGAAATTGTAAAGGATAAGGAATTGTCTTCATAAGTTTTAAGGGCTCCCCCTGAAGATGTGCATATAAGTAATTTTCTTTTGGAATGCAAATGCACATGGCAGGTTGTACTTGTGGAGATCCTCTTCAAGTTATGATGACAACTCATCATGCATGAAAAGTATGTGAAGATAATGACATGCATAATGGAAAATGGACGTCTGCAAAATGATCTAAGTGCAGAATTTATCGTCGCACATGCGGAATTTATCATCGCATCACAAAATAGCAAATAAGTAGCAGACGACCATCGAGTTGAAGTGTTATAACTCAAAGAACCAAATGTATCAAAACGAGAGTTGTAAACACTAAGAAAAACATTAAGTAACCGCCCATATGGACCCGCTTGAAGACTATCAAACTCATATGCTTCTCCCCCTTTTGTCAGTAAGGACCAAAAAGGTTCGAAGACATAGAGCATCTACCCGTTCCCCTAAAGAGTAGGTGAAGTAGCAAGGTCGTCGGTGTTGTTAGGCGGTGCAGACGAGCTCGGGGCAGTGTCGACGCGTGCTGAAGGAGGGGGCGGTGAAGTAGCATCGTCTTCGTCCTCGATCACTCTGGCATTCACAGTTGCCGCAGAGGAAGAGAACTATGAGTCTTCAAGAGAGGGAGTTCGTCGCAGCACAGCCCTTCGGGGAGGTGTGGAGTCAAACTTGAAGCGTTCAGAGAAGCCATCCTCTTGAAGATCATCCTCAGAGCACATAAGCGTGAGCCCTTTCCATGTATGCCGACAAGTTTCATGGGCAACAAAGGCATTTTTTGTGGCAAGATTGCGAATGCGGTTGACATCCACCAAGAGGCTTTTCATTTGATGCTTCAGCCAGTCATGATGCCGATCCTGTTTCTGATGAAGAGCAACCAGAAGCTCTCGGTCATTGAGAACACGAGATCGCTTCTTGGGCCGTTGGGCAATGGTGCTTTCAGTGGCTTCAGTGAGGGCACGATGAGGTGCACGTGTAGTGCCAGCCAGAGGATAAACACGAGTGACTGCTTCAACTCCTTCAATGTTCTGAGAGAAACTTTGATGCTCCGCAGTCTGAAGACTAATAGGCTCCTTGGCAGGCTCTGGATAGAGGGCTTCAATGGACATATCCACGTCAGGCATAAAGATCCGATGATTGTGAGCAGAGGGCTGATATGAGATAGCTGAGTGGATTTTGATCAGCCGCATTATCCATGGAGCGTAGAACTTCAAGCCAAAAAGATCAGATCCTGAAGCAGCAAGTTGGCGGATGAAGAAGTCTTGTGCATTGAAGCATTTGCCATGAAGAATATAGAAGACCAAATTCTTCATTGCACCTTCCAGCTTTGCATATGGGGAATGTCCTTTGATGGGCCAGAGAGTTCGCCTTAAAATGTGATAGATGGTGCTTGGCAGATACTCTAGGTCTGCAACAAGAAACTCCTTAGGAATGCAGTGTGTTGTGGCAAAGGCTTCATCATGCCGAGCATCTGACTCGTGTTCGGTTCAGGATTCTGAAAGATTCTCTCCATAGCTTCACTGTGAAGTTCACATCCAGGTTCATAGAGATCTCCAGGAGTGGGCAGACCAGTGAGCTCAATGATATCAAAGGCTTTGGCTTCGTGATGAACATTTCTTGTCATCCACTCAAGGGTCCAAGTCTTCGGGTCTCTGTTGTAACCACGTATGTGAAGTGTGGCATAAAATTGGAGCAGCAACTCTTCGTTCCATTGCTCTTGGTCGGTGACGAAAGGCAACAATCCAACCTCTTTCAAGCAGTCCAGAGCTTCTTCCAAGCAGGGCAGACCAGCTATTGCTTCGGTGTCAAGACGCATATGTGGGAAGATGCGACCTTGATTGTACAGAATGCAGGAGTAATAGCTTCACTGCGGATAGCTCCAGAACCGATCAGAAGATATTCGTTCCATTGAGTAGGGGTTCATGGTGCTATTGAAGAAGGTGTTGTCTGCTTTGAAGGATCCAGATGCTGATGCAGGACCTGGAAACCTGGGCAACCTTGGCATTGGCTTCTATACCTGAGGCTTGTGCTCTATATGATAGTCAAACTGAGGACCAGCAGCAGGCACAGGAACAGAAGCAGTAGCATTGGCTTCGCTGACTTCTGGTTCATGGGTTGGTGTAGGCTCCACATTTGCTTCAGCCATGACAACGTCAGTGGCTTCATTGGTGTTGGTGGTGGTAGCCTCAAGATTTTCTACCTCCACTTGATGAGCTGGAGGGTCGGGCACAGACACGTTCTCCGCGAGAACAGCTTCGTCAGTAGTTGGGGGAGTGGGGACACGTTCTTCTTCTTGGGTGTCATCGGCTGATGCAGCCGGAATGTCTTCAGCAGCTTTAGCTTCAGACTCGGAGACTAGAGGCCTTGGTCCTTTGCGAAGCCTGCATAACGCTGGCGATGCCTGTGGAGATGGAGTTGGCTGGGCCTCAAAGTCATCCTCTTCTTCTTGCCGGGGTGGTGTGACTTGTTGCTGTGGGTGATCAGGCCATGATGCATCCTGAGCAATTGGCGTCAGAGGATGACCAATGCTGATGAGTTCGCTGTGCGAAGCACAGGCGATGATACCTGTTGGTGCTTGATCCGAGGAAGAACTGCATCATCTTCAACACGGTCATGGTGACCATTGTCTTCAGAAGCAGGGGTATCAGTTGCTGGAAAGTCTTCAGCTTCATGAGCCTCTGCGAAAGCAGGCTCATGGACAGTCAGTTGGCGCTCTTGATGTTCAGCGGCAGGGCGAACCATGGAGATGGGTTCAACAATTAAGGGCTCTGTGGGAGCAGCCCGTTCCTTCTTGGTCTTCCGCTTCTTCTTGGAGGGAGCAGCAGCAGAGGCTTCAGGATGTTTCCTCTTTCTAGCTTCAGCCTCAACAGTCCTCGTTTTCTTCAGTTCTGAAGCGGTAGACCTGGCTTTTGGCTTCGAGCCAGTCATGCTGGTTGGGAAGACAATGGGATGTGCTTTCTGCCTTGGTGCATCGGGTTCGGCCATAGCGGGCTTCTTCTTCTTCTTCTTCTTCTTCTTCTTCTTCTTCTTCTTCTTCTGCTTTGTAGCCATCCTGGGGTCGATACCAGGACGCCCAAGGGCCTTGCGCTTCTCAGCCTCATTGTAGGCTTGCACACTCTTGTCAGCCAGGATCTTCATTCACTCACGAGAACCTTGAGCTTCTGCATGTTTCTTGAGAAAGGCTTCTTTGAGCTCGTGCAGCATAGTCTTGAAGTTTTTCACCTCTTGCACGCTGAGCTTGGCCATATGCTTCTTGAACTGAGTTTTCTCAAAGTCAATCTTCTACTTCAGTTCAACGATGCGCTGGGCTATAGCTAACTCTGAAGCAATGGCGCCATGGAAGGCAACACTGAGGCCAATTGGAAGTTGCAGATCTTCAAAGCTGAGGTTGGGCGTGTCAAACCACTCATCAATGAAGTTATGGATGATTGCCACGTCAAAGAGAGGAAGATCATTGAAGATTTCTGCTTCTTCTTTGCTCTTGATCAGTTGCTCAAGGGCGTCATCTGCTAGATCTTCATCACTCGACAGATCAATGGCATCGTTGCGCAGAATAGCAGCAGCAGTCTGTTCTTGGCTGGTGTGTGGCAGAGGCATCTTGACTTTTTGGGGCTTGGAGATGCGTGACAGATCTTCAGACTACACACTGTCTTCAGGAGGTGCAGTAGCCAGTGGCTTCGCCCGTGAGATTTTTGGTGCAGAGTCAAGCTTTGAAGCTTTAGGCTGCTTCAGTTTCTTTGGCTTTGGCACTGCAGGCGCTTCATCTGATTCAGCGTCATCTGAAATCTCATCCACGGCTGTCCCTTGAACCACGATATGAGTGATGAGACCTTCCAGGTTGTAGAAGGGCCCAACAAGATTGGGTTCAGCTTCGCGGGTTCCATCGGCATGGGGAGCAGATGGACCAGGGTTGAAGTCTAATCCCAAAGACTTCTTGTTCTGCTTCGCCGAATTCTAGGCAAATTGGAAGTTGCGCTTGAACAGATTGTCGTCACGACACCATAGTAGTGACGATGGGTGTGCATCTGCAGGCTGTGGTCCTCGGACCATGCAGGGATAGAAGCCTTGTTCAATGGCTTCTTCTCTGGACCTGGGTTGAAGATTTTTGTATACGATGTCGCCCCACGGTCGCTTTATGGCATTTTTCTCAGCATATTCCTGGGTCACAAACCGGTATTTGAACCATTGTTCCGCCCAATATCTTCGAATCCATTGGACTCAGGTCTTGCGCTGATTGTAATCCTCTTCAGGATCTGTCTTGTAAAGCTCTGAGAGGTCATCAGGCAAATCTCTTGATGTTCCGCCACGACACTGTCTGCCACCCTTCCTTACTGATTTCTCTGCAGCCATGAACTTCAAACTGAATGGCTTCAATACGTTCAAAGGCTTCAAAGGCTTTCGTTTGCTGGACAAACAGGAACTGGCTTCGGGAGAATTTATATGATGCTATAAGAATTCTGCAAATGAATGCAGACTATGAGAACCAAGGGATTCTCCCAGACATGTACCTATGACAGCATTAAGGCGCGAGGGAAGGGGAAGAGGTCATATGCATTCTTAGAAGATTTTGAAGATAAATCAGTTTAGAAGACATTGACCTCATCGTGCGAAGACATTCACTCATAGATAAAGAGTTGGTTCCAGATTTGTACGAATCCACGGATCAGTACAAGTGAGGAATCTAACTACTTTGTGAAGCATAAGTGAATATACTAGGCATATTATGAGATGCAGTATGAAATAGATCCAACTTGTGTGAACAGAAACTGCTTGTGGTAGAAAGTGACGAATCTATAGGATCAAAGGGGCCATAAAAAAGACGTTTTATTTACCACACGTAGAACTGCTAGACGGAGTGGAAGAGCAGGCCGAGCAGTTCGATCGCCCGTGCCATAACTTGGCGACGGAGGACACCTACGGCGACGGCGGAGAAGACGATGTCCACGGTCGGCGTGAAGACGGCGGCAGAGAGGTTGCAGCAGCTAAGCGCTTCGTCGCCGGCGTCGTCGAGGGCTAGCGGTGGCACTAGGGTTCGTGTGAGAGTGGAATAAGTGATAATGACTGTGGTGAGGCGTGTATTTATAGGGACAGGGGTGGCTCAGTGTTATTGCACTGTGCCCCTGGCGGTTCACATCTGAGGAACACGTGGCCATCATGCAGCATATCGGAGGTTGTTCCACGTCCCACGCACGCCTGGATTGTCGGGTGGTCGTTCCCACTTCTCTGGGTTTCAGGTGAAGGAATTAGCATTGAAAGCGGACTTAATGTTTATCTCTATATCTTCTGCTGACAAGGACGCAGAGAAGACATTTGACAGTTTCAAGAGAATGCATATGATTTGGAGAGATAGAGTTTGAGATAGAAAGCATAGAGAGGTTAGGGTCCGATCACATTTACTTAGTTCAAAAGATTCAACAAGAAGACATAACTATAAGTGAATGCTGTAGAGGACAGAACACTAGTATATATGTATATATAATCAACATAGTGAAGATAATCATGAAGACATGTTGAGATTGAAGCCAAACCAAATGTGAAGACATAGCAAATGTAACGCCATGAGTGAAACACTTCAAACAGAACATTTGGTGGTGGCGTTACCCACCGTATAGGAAGTATTAGACCCAGACACAGCGCACAATTATCGTGGCGCTCCAAAGTCAAATTCTTCATTAATGTATTCACACTTAGAATGCATGTCTTCATTGATTGAAGATATACTTTACTTCGTGTGTTGCACATCTAAGTCATCAATATGCATAAGTGTTAGGATGTGTGCCTGATCACAGGACATTTGAGGATTCCAAGATATTTAGCTCACACCGTAACTTGCAAAATCTCTTCTCATCCAAGGGCTTGGTGAAGATACCTGCCAATTTCTCTTCAGTGTTGACGTGTATGATATCAATATCTTCCTTCACAACATGATCTCTGAGAAAGTGATGACGAATCTCAATGTGCTTTGTCTTCGAGTGCTAAACTGGGTTGTTGGCAATCTTGAAGGCGCTTTCATTGTTGCAGTAGAGTGGCACTTGCTTCAGATGAATGCCATAGTCTTTGAGTGTATGCTTCATCCACAGAAGCTAAGTGCAGCAAGATCCAGCAGCAATGTATTCGGATTCAGCAGTGGAGAGAGATACACAGTTCTGCTTCTTTGAAGACCAACATACAAGTGATCGTCCCAGAAAATGACATGTGCCTGATGTAGACTTGCGATCCACCTTGTCACCAGCATAATCAGCATCCGAGAATCCAACCAGATCAAACTCTGAGCCCTTTGGATACCATAATCCTAGAGTTGGGTGTAAGCCAAATATCGAAGAATTCGCTTCACAGCTAAGTGATGCGACGACGCCTGGAATCAAGCACACATGCAAACACTAAGCATAATATTTGGCCTAGATGCACATAGATAAAGTAAAGAACCAATCATGGAGTGGTATACCTTTTGATCGAACTCTTTACTATTGTCATCGGGACCAAGATGATGTTTGGCTGGCATTGGCATCGTGAAGCCTTTGCAGTCTTGCATACCGAACTTCTTCAGGCAATCTTTGAGATACTTCTCTTGAGATATAAAGATGCCGTTGCGTTGCTGTCATATTTGAAGACCAAGGAAGAACTTCAGCTCTCCCATCATGGACATCTGATATTGCTCTTGCATCATATATCCGAACTCTTCACTATATTTCTGATTGGTGCAGCCGAAGATAATGTCATCCACATATATTTGGCACACAAACAGTTCACCATCATATGTCTTCATGAAGAGAGTGGGGTCGAGGGAACCAGGTGTGAAGCCTTTGCTCTTCAGGAAGTATTTGAGTGTGTCATACCAAGCCCGAGGGGCTTGTTTGATGCCATACAGTGCCTTGTTGAGCTTGTATACCATGTCAGGATGTTTTGGATCTTCAAAGCCAGGCGGTTGTGCAACATACACTTCTTCTTCAATCTTGCCATTGAGAAAAGCGCTCTTCACATCCATTTGATATAGAAGTATGTTATGATGATTTGCATAGGCCAACAGTATGCGTATGGCTTCAAGTCGAGCCACAAGAGCAAATGTTTCATCGAAGTCAATCCCTTCTACTTGAGTATATCCTTGAGCAACGAGACGAGCTTTGTTTCTGACAACTTGACCATGCTCATCTTGCTTGTTGCGATATATCCATTTGGTGCCTATTATATTGTGCTTCCGAGGATCAGGACGCTTAACCAGTTCCCATACATTATTCAGCTCAAATTGTTGAAGCTCTTCTTGCATAGCTTGAATCCATTCAGGTTCCATGAAGGCTTCTTCAACTTTCTTGGGTTCTGTTATTGAGACGAATGCAAAGTGCCCATAGAAATTTGCTAGCTATGTTGCCCTTGAACGAGTGAGTGGACCTGGTGCATTGATGCTATCAATTATTCTTTCAATCTGCACTTGATTTGCAACACGAGGATGTACAGGACGAAGATTTTGCTCTTGCTGATCATTGTCATTGTTAGAGGGATTGTCTTCAGGCTGAGCATTGTCTTCAGGTTCATCAGGTGTGGGGATGATAAGTTCCTCTTCAGGTTGAGCTTCAGAGGGTATGATTTCTCTAGTTCCCATAAGTTTGATTGATTCACTAGATGGAACTTCATCTAGCACATTTGGCAGGTGCTGTCTTTGTGAGCCGTTAGTTTCATCGAACCGCACATCCACTGTTTCAACCACTTTATAATGAAAGAGATTGAAGACTCTGTAGGAGTGCGAATCCTTTCCATATCCAAGCATAAAACCCTCATGTGCTTTTGGTGCAAATTTTGAGGTGTGATGTGGATCCTTGATCCAGCACCTGGCGCCAAATACTCTGAAGTAACTGACATTTGGCTTCTTGCTAGTAAGGAGCTCATAAGATGTCTTGTTCAGAAGCTTGTGGAGATAAACACGGTTGATTGTATGGCATGCAGTATCAATGGCTTCAGGCCAGAATTTTCTTGGAGTCTTGTATTCATCAAGCATCGGTCGGGCCATCTCAATGAGTGTTCTGTTCTTGCGTTCGACGACGCCATTATGCTGTGGCATGTACGGAGCTGAGAATTCATGTGTGATGCCCAAAGTATCAAGATATGTATCACGGCCAGTGTTCTTGAATTCAGTGCCATTGTCACTTCCGATGTGCTTTATCTTGGCGCCATAGTTGTTCATTGCTCGATTGGCGAAGCGTCTGAAGACATCCTGCACTTCAGTCTTGTAGAGGATTATATGCACCCAAGTATATCTAGAATAATCATCAACAATGACAAAGCCATAGAGACAAGAAGTAGTAGTAAGAGTTGAGTAATGATGTGGACCGAAAAGATCCATGTGGAGCAGTTCGAAGGGTCGAGTCATCGTCATGATTGTCTTCAAGGGATGCTTGGCCCTCGTCATCTTTCCTGCTTCACAGGCACCGCATAAGTGAGCTTTCTTGAACTTGATTCCCTCGATGCCTATGACATGCTTCTTCTTTGCAAGGGTGTGCAGGTTCCTCATGCCAGCATGCCCTAGCCTCCGATGCCAGAGCCAGCATTCTGAAGCTTTTGCCAGAAGACATACGGCAAGCTGTGGTCCTACTGAGAAATCTACCACGTACAAATCATCTTTCCTATACCCTTCAAACACTAGAGACTTGTCAGATTCCATTAGAACAAGGCAACGATATTTTACAAACATCACGATCATGTTTAAATCGCAAAGCATTGAGACAGACATTAAGTTGAAACCAAGGGATTCAACAATCATGACTTTATCCATGTGTTGATCCTTTGAGATTGCAATTCTACCTAGACGCAATACCTTACTTTTACCAGTGTCAGCAAATGTGATGTGACTCTTGTCGGATGGACGTAAGGTTGAGTCCATAAGAAGGCTTCTCTTGCCAGTCATGTGATTGGTACACCCACTATCAATAATCCATTTTGAAGCTGCTGGTGTCGTACCCTACAGTGCAGTTAGGGGTATAGGCTTCATGAAGAGCATTGTGAAGCAAAAACATTTGACGAACCAGTGGGTTATGAAAGCTTAGATCGAGATTTGGACTGATAGGGTGAGTAGCAAGCAATTCAGGAACAAAGTACATAATAAGACCATTTGGGAATTTGATCTTACACCCTACAAGATGTTTAAGGTCCCCAGCAATAGCGTCAGACGATTTTGGTTTTCTGCTGGAGACCCTTCCCTGCAAAAGAGAGTTAAGCTTTCTTAGCCACCCACATCTTCAAGGGTGGCTTTGAAGCAATGAGTCTAAGTGCAGCATCCGAGAACTTTGGCTTTGGAGCCCTAGCAAAAAGTCTTGCAGGTGGACAATAGTACTCACAAGAATAAGCAGAATAGTTCTTGGTCTTATGAACATGGCGGTTTGATGAACCGCGCTCATATTCATAGGCCTGAGTATGGCTTCCCTACAAAAAACTTGCGTTAGTGCGACTCAGGTGAGTCCTCTGTCTTTATGAAGCCTTTGGACCGTATGAAGCCTGTGGTCTAGGGTTTTTCTTCTTCACCTGTGGTGTCATGATGACATTCACAGGAAGATTCTCCAAACACCTTTTCGGCACACAGATCTTCTTCATAGGCGGTCCATTCCTGCAGTTAGTACCAATATACCTGGCAAACTCTTCACCATTCTGATTCTTGAACAATTTATAGTTTGCATCAAAGGATTCATCAATAGCAATGGGATTAGCACAAGTGAAGCCAGATAGGGTGGATGGATCCGCTGAAGATTTCCAGTAAGAACCATCAGCATTCATTTTCCTTTCGAACCCAACACCCTCTTTCCTAGGGTTTTGGTTCAGGATCTGCCTTTTGAGGACATCACATAGTGTCTGATGCCCTTTGAGACTTTGTACATCCCTGTTTCAAGAAGTGTCTTCAACCTAGCATTCTCATCAGCAATAGCAGTGGTATCCTCAGCAGAGGGGTAAGTTACCACATCAACAGTTGAAGATATTGCAATAGTAGTAGCAGTAGAACATTCAGCAACAGAGGTAGCGTTATCACGCTCAATGCATTTAAGACATGGTGGTTCAAATCCTTCCTGAGCGGAACTAATCTTTTTGGCGCGAAGTGACTCGTTTTCCTTTTGAAGATCTTCATGAGCCGTCCTCAATTTCTCAACATCTTGCTTCCTTTGAAGATAATCATAGGAAAGCCTTTCATGAGTTGTTGTGAGCATTTCATGAAGACTTTCAAGTTCCTCATACTTAACATGAAGATTTTTGATATCTTCAATTAAGGACTGACATCGAGTCATTGCAGTGTCTAACAGATCATTGCTTTTGTCTAACAGTTTTTGAATATGTTCCATAGCCTTCTTTTGTTCAGTTGCAATTTTAGCAAGTGTTTTGTAGCTGGGTTTGGAATCACAATCAGAGTCATCTTCACTAGATGTTTGATAGTGAGTAGTGCATGTGTTTACCTTGGCACCGCGTTCCATGAAGCAGTAGGTAGAAGTGGAGTAGTCCTTGTCATTTGCATCGGTGTTAGTGATGAAGTCGTTGTCTTCAGTGTTGAAGATGGACTTGGCAACGTATGTTGTAGCCAGACTCGCAACGCCAGAATCGGACTCCTCCTCAGACTCCACCCCCGCCTCCTCAGAAGAAGACTCCTCCTCTGAATCCATTTCCTTGCCAACAAACGCACGTGCCTTGCCAGATGAGCTCCTCTTGTGTGATGAAGACTTGGAGGAAGAATTTGAGTATTTCTTCTTCTTCTTGTCGTCAGAGTCATACTCCTTGCTCTTCTTCTTCTTCTTCTTGTTCTCATTGTCCCACTGCAGACACTCAGAGATGTAGTGGCTAGGTTTCTTGCACTTGTGGCATGATCTTTTCTTGTTGTCATGAGCAGAAGCTTCATCATTCCTTGAGCTTGATCGTGAAGACTTTCTAAAGCCTTTCTTCTTGGTGAATTTTTGGAACTTCTTCACAAGCATAGCAAGCTCCTTTCCAATGTCTTCAAGATCATCAGAACTGCTATCAGATTCTTCTTCAGATGTGGAGACAGCTTTTGCCTTCAAGGCATGAGTTCGCCCATAGTTGGTACCGTAGATGTCTCTTTTCTTAGAAAGCTGAAACTCGTGTGTGTTGAGCCTCTCAAGTATGTCAGACGGATCAAGTGTCTTGAAGTGAGGACGTTCTTGAATCATCAGGGCTAGGGTGTCAAATGAGCTGTCAAGTGATCTCAGGAGTGTCTTGACGACTTCATGCTTGGTGATCTCAGTGGCGCCGAGAGCTTGAAGCTCATTTGTGATGTCAGTGAGTCGATCAAACGTGAGCTGGACATTCTCATTGTCATTTCTCTTGAAGTGGTTGAAGAGGTTGCGAAGGACACTGATTCTCCGATCTCTCTAGGTTGACATGCCTTCATTGACCTTGGAGAGCCAGTCCCAGACTAGCTTAGATGTTTCCAAAGCACTCACATGGCCATACCGTCCTTTGGTCAGATGACCACAGATGATGTTCTTGGAAGTGGAGTCCAGTTGAACGAACTTCTTGACATCAGTAGCGGTGACACCTTCACCAGCCTTGGAAACACCATTCTTGACGACATACCATAGGTCGACATCAATGGCTTCAAGATGCATGCGCATCTTATTCTTCCAGTAGGGATATTCAGTTCCATCGAAGACGGGGCATGCAGCGGAGACTTTAGTTATCCCTGCAGTCGACATAGCTAAAACTGCAGGTGGTTAAACCGAATCACACAGAACAAGGGAGTACCTTGCTCTGATACCAATTGAAAGTGCGTTATATCGACTAGAGGGGGGGTGAATAGGCGATTTTTATGGAAGTCTTCAAACGTGGAAGTTTCGAAGACAAACGATAGAAATAAACCTATTACCATGCAGCGGAAGGTAGACTACACTAGGCAAACCATAGTCAAGTATTCAATGAAGTGAAAGCACAATGACTAATAGTAGCTAGGTAGTAAGGATCAGGTAGGAAGATATTATGAAGCCAATTAGAACAAGTAGTCACTCAGTGAAGACAAAGGATAATGCAGTCATACAATGACTTCACAAGGACCAACAGTGAGTAAAGGGAAGGAAAGGATGAAACCAGTGACTCGTTGAAGACAATGATTTGTTAGACCAGTTCCAGTTGCTTTGACAACTGTACGTCTGGTTAGGGCGGATAGGTATTTAAACCTGAGGACACACAGTCCCGGACACCCAGTCCTGAACACACAGCTCAGGACACCTAGTCCTCACCGTATTCCCCTTGAGCTAAGGTCACACAGACCTCGCCCAATCACTCTAGTAAGTCATCAAGGTAGACTCCCAAACCTTCACAAACTTCGTTCACCGGCGATCCACAATGACTCTTGGATGCTCAGAACGCGACGCCTAACCGGCTGGGGGATTCACAGTCCTCAAGTGTAATAAGTCTTCAGATCACACAAACAGGAAGACTTAAGTGATGCCTAATACTCTTTGGCTCTGGGTGGTTAGGGCTTTATCGCCGCAAGGAATTCTCTCTCAAAGGCTTCGAGGTAGGTTTCTCTCAAACGACAAAAGCCGTACTCTAACTCTAAGCAGCCAACCGTTTATGGTTGTAGGGGGTGGGCTATTTATAGCCACTAGGCAACCCGACCTGATTTATCCGAGATGACCCTAGGTCACTAAGGAACTGATACGTGTTCCAATGGTCAGATTTCAAACACACATGGCAACTTTACTTGGGCTACAAGAAAAGCTGACTTGTCGAACTGTGGGCAAGATTCGCTCTCATAGTCTTCACTCGAAGAGATAGGATTTTGGTTAAGCATGACTTCAGTCATTCTGACTAGTTCTCTTGAACCCCACTTGATAGTACGGTGGTTCCTATGACTCAACAAAGAAAAAGAACTACGAAAGATCTAAGTCTTTGAGCTCCATAGGCTTCATGCGATGTCTTCTCTTGCAAAGTCTTGAATGTGAATATCTTCACATACCACCTTTGACTTCAATGTCTTCATACATTTTTAGGGGTCATCTCTGGTAGTAAAACCGAATCATTGTGGGACTTCTACCTGTGTTATCCTGCAATTCTCACAAACACATTAGTCCCTCAACTAGGTTTGTCGTCAATACTCCAAAACCAACTAGGGGTGGCACTAGATGCACTTACACCAGCCTAGAATTCCAGCTACCGGCATTCTCCCTCTTCGTGTAAACCTTGTAAAATAAGAGAGAATATGCATAAGTATTGTGACATAATGTATAATAACAACCCATAATGCAATAAATATCGATATAAAAGCATGATGCAAAATGGACGTATCACCCCTCCACGGAGGGTCATATCCAATAGTTATATCCCAACAGGTCTAGAGCCATCAAAATAAATAACGCCGAAGGTACTAATCTGAAGGTTGTCAATGGGCAATGAATAAAACACTATATCTCAGGTATGCCCATTAGTGTTGAAAGGAATATTATCCAACCTTTGACACCGGAAGAACACATCAAAGAGTCCTTCCGGAACCCTCCAGAATCGTGAAAATAAGGAGGTGCATGATATGGCGCGACTAGGTGGGTTGTGCCCACCTAGGACACATTCTGGACTCTGTTTCTGAAGCTTTCTTCTTTCCCAAGATAAAAAATCTATATATACTCCCCGAACCTGTTAACCACCGTATCGCGGAGAAATCTTCTGTTTTTTCTTGCTGATTTCCATCAGGTCTACTAGGCCAGGTACCATGGAATCTCCCTCCTCTGATCATGAACCGGTTGATGCTTGGTTGCCTCACAGGGAGCTGATCCACAAAGCCCTTGGTGAGATTCAAAGCATAAAGGAGACACTCGTGGACATATTGGGAGTTATATCACCACCATCATCTTCTTCACCACCAAAAGAGAATTGAGTGTCAGGTATGGACACTCCCCTTGGCTTTCGCCAAGCTTGCGGGAGGTGCCCCGGTATCGTATCACCCCACTATCTTTTTGCTTTACTTATTTTAGTCCGATCTTTTGCTTTAGATCGACCAAGAAAAGTTTAGTTCGATCCTTTCTTTTCGAGATTTTGCTTAGTGATATATCCTTGTAATCATGTGCAAGTTATATAATAAAGTTTAGTTTGAGTTTTACTTTCTTTACTTTCTTGCTGTAAATGAAAAAGAAAGGAAATAAATGAATGAAAAAGATCATATATTAATCTTATGGTAGGTGATGACACCACATAAGGAAAAGTATAAGTAGAAATTTTTTTTAGAGATTGACAAACATAGCGTTAGTCAATGATGCAACTCATGAAAGAATTAATAAGGTAAGAGAAGATTCACATATAAATATACTATCCTAGAAATCTTTTGTTGATTGTGAGCCCTCATCAAAATATTATATGCCAAAATTGTTGACGTTGGACAAGGAAGACAACGTAATGATTTATTCTTGTTCATATTCACATAGAAGTACTATTGTCATTGATCCTTTAACATGTGGTGCTTGCCCCTATCTTTGCTAGGCAAAAAATTCCGCATTAAGTAGAGATACCACTTGTGCATCCAAAAACCCTTAAACCCAAATTCCGCATCAAGTAAGTTGTCGTCGGTGCACTAAGGTAATAAATATTGCTTCTAAAAATGTGAGATCATTTAGTGTATATCAAAATTGAGCGTTGTACAAACTTGGATGGCAAAGAATAAAATCGACAAATTACATAATAAAGGTTGCCATCTTAAGGGGCAATACAACGTGACGTTCTTTTGCACTAAGGGATTGAGCATACAAACAAATAAGTGCATGGCAACCTGTGCTTCCCTCTGCGAAGGGCCTATCTTTTACTTTTATGCAAAAGTCAAAGTTTTTCTCTCTATTCCTTTTATTTTTCTCCTTTGGCAAGCATCATGTGGTGAGGAAAGTTCTAGGCACATATGTCCAGTTGAATATGGGTGGCATGAGTTATTATTGTTGACATCACCCTTGAGGTGAGTACGTTGGGAGGCAAAACTATAAGCCCCTATCTTTCTATGTGTCCGGATGAAACGTTTTGCTCATGTGTATGTGGTGCGTGTTAGCAATTATGAAAGACTATATGATGGTTCAGTACGTGGACTTTCCTAAAGGCTCCGATACGTGACCCTTCTTGGAAAGATGATGAATTGTAGTTGCAAAGTTGACTGAGAACATAGTTTATTGGTTTCTAATAGAGTTTATGCTTTATACTTCGGTTGTGTGATGAATTGTCACCTATTCATGGGTGGTCTATGATAAAAGTTCTACGGTAAAAAGTCTTATGTTTAAATTTGTTGTTGTGATAATAATCTACATGATGCTTGTCGGTGTCAAAACCGGCGGATCTCGGGTAGGGGTTCCGAACTGTGCGTCTAGGCCGGATGGTAACAGGAGGCTAGGGACACGAAGTTTTACCCAGGATCGGGCCCTCTCGATGGAGGTAAAACCCTACGTCCTTCTTGATTAATATTGATGATATAGGTAGTACTAGAGTAGATCTACCACGAGATCGGAGAGGCTAAACCCTAGAAGCTAGCCTATGGTATGATTGTTGTTGTGTATGTTGTCCTACGGACTAAAACCCTCCGGTTTATATAGACACTGGATAGGGTTAGGGTTACATAGAGTCGGTTACATTGGTAGGAGATCCACATATCTGTATTGCCAAGCTTGCCTTCCACGCCAAGGAAAGTCCCTTCCGGACACAGGAAAAAGTCTTCAATCTTGTATCTTCATAGTCCAGGAGTCCAGCTGAAGGTATAGTCCGGCTATCCGAACACCCCCTAATCCAGGACTCCCTCTGTAGCCCCTGAACTAGGCTTCAATGACGACGAGTCCGGTGTGCAGATTGTCTTCGGCATTGCAAGGCGGGTTCCTCCTCCAAGTACTTCATAGAAGATTTTGAACACCAGGATAGTGTCCGGCTCTGCAAAACAAGTTTCCACATATTGCCATAGAGAGAATAATATTTACACAAATCTAATCTGCTGACGTATTTCGTAGTGCAATACACCACGGCCAAGCCTTTATCCGAGTCGTTTCATTATCCCACCTCAGCACGTCATGCGAGGCGGTTTCCTTGGCACGTCTTGTTAAAGCAGAGATCGTGTCCCCTTATTCCGGGATTCTCATCAATACGGGCGTGGGTAACCCAACCGCGCCATTGATTACGGCGCTTGGGAGATAAGCGAGTTTCACCAGGCTGGTGGGGACACGTAGTTGCGTCCACCCATATAAGGGGATGAGGATCCACCTTTTCACCTATGCCTTCTTCCTCCCCTGCTTATCCATTCTCGCGCACTCGAGCTCCAGTGCCCAAGTCCGCACTCCCCACCTCAACCTTCTCCAGCCATGTACGGAGCGGGAGGCAAGTGGATGGTCTCCTCCGTCACGGAGGGACACATCAAAAAACTAAGGAAGGCCAGATACTTGTCCAACGACATCGCGCATCGGCTTCCCGAAGAGGGGCAGCTCATCCCCACCCCTAGGCCCCATGAGAGGGCGGTGTTCCTCCCCCATTTCCTCCGCGGACTGGGCTTCCCACTCCACCCATTTGTCCGGGGGCTCATGTTCTACTATGGCCTGGATTTCGTCAACATCTCGGCGTTTATCGTCAAGTGCGAGGCTTTCCACCGCATCCGCCCCCATTTCGGCCTGTGGCTCAAGAATTTCAATGTCAAGCCGAAGGTGGTGCGCGGCAACCAGGCGGAGTGCGGAGATGCCATGGTGCGCAAGATGCCCAACGTCTTATGGCTCGAGGGCTCCTTTGTGGAGACCCTGAAGGGGTGGCAATCGGGGTGGTTTTACATCACCGAGCCGCGCGACCCTAATTAAGTGGGTCGCAGCCCCCGAGTTCCGGTCCAGACCCCCAATGTGGCTCACGTCCTGGAAAGAGACGGGCCTGTCGTGGGGCAGCAAAAAAGAGGTGACCAGACTGCAAACATGCATCCAATCCCTGGTGGACAAGCATCTCAGGCTCGTCAATGTAGTCCAGGTTATGCTCATCCGCCTGAGCCTCCCGTGTTAACAATGGTCCTTCAATCTGTGGGAGTTCAATCCGGCGCAGCACCGAACTCTGAGTAGGCTCTTCGACATGACGTACGAAGATGCCTGGAAGATGCTTTTCAAAGGCACCGAGGCTCCCACATCCACTACCGAGGATCGCGGATTTAGCGCGCAGCGTCACGCTAGCGCGGTAAGTTTTTTGTACCTTTTACAAGGCACTAGTTTTTCATAGTTTAACTCTGTGCGGGATCTAAGCTCCCTTACATTTGACACGATTGGCAGGCGATGTCTGGACGGATCGACTGTCCGACACCTTTGCCCTAAGACCCAGTCGATGCCCAATTGGCGAAGCTGCTGGTTCCGACACCCTATGTGGTGCCGGAGAAGAAGGCCAAGAAGAAGGCCACGGGGACTCGACAGAGTGCCCGACGCTCGGAGGTGTCGGATTCATCATCCGGCGAATCGAAAACGCACTCCTCCCATGAAGACAAGGAGGAGGAAGAAGACACCCCTCCCCCTCCAGCGGGGGAAGGGAAGAAAAGGAAGGCCGCCCCAACTGGGGAGGCCGAAGGGTCCAAGAAGGGGAGAACCCTTCCTCCGGACTACTCCACCAATGCCGACGACGGCGAAGAGGAGTGGCCGCCCAGGGCCAAGCCCCTGGCGAAATCGTAAGTATCCGGATACCAGAGTAATTCATAGTATTCGTTTATTGCACAGCTTTCCCTTATGTCGAATATGTTTATGCAGCCCACCCAAAGACTGGCTCGACGTGTCGTCGAGCGGCTCACTGGACTCGTCGGATTTGAACTCGCTTCCGACGGCTTCCTCCCCTCGCTCGACGGACGACACCGAAGTGTTGTCCCAACAGGTTCCAAGCCGGGAGGAGATGGTCCTGGAGGCGCCGCAAGGCGACCTCCCGGACTCCAGGAGTAAAGGGGATGAAAGCCCCCAGGGCTCCAATTCCGGCCCTAGGCCGGACACCGCTCCGGAACCTTCAAAGGTTCCAGAGTCTGGCGGGGGACCTCCTTCCAAGAGGAGCAAGCCCACCGTGCCGGTGACCTCCATCCAACCGGAGGCGCCGGACAATCTGTTGGAGGCGCTCCAAGGCGCCTCCATTGACGAGGAGCACCGCACCATTATGAGTGAGGTGGTCCAGAAGGTTCAGTCCGCCAAGAGAGGACTGACTGAAGCTTGTACTATCCTTTTAACAGGCTTTGAGGTAAGTAAAGAATGTGTAAATAATATTACCGCATAGACAGTAGCCCCTGATGCTCTGTTTGGCGTTCGGGAAGAAAAGACGAATAGAGGATCAAATAAAATTCGCAGGAGTCTAACAAAAAGGAGTCAATATGCGTATGCAGGCTTCTCTGCTTGCGTCCGCCGCACTGACTGCGGAAGTGGACATGCTAAAGCAGAACCTCGAGCGGTCCGAGCAAGAGCTCGGGCGTGCCAAGAAGCAGCTCGAGGATAATGAAGGTAAGAAATACCTTGTTTAAATATATATAAAAAGGTGCAATTGCAAAAAATGACAGGATTACCGTGGCTATTATAGGGGCCACGTCTGAGGTGGCGACCCTTAAGCAAACGCTGGTCGAGGCCGAGAAGAGGGCGGCCACGGAGCGCACCGAGCGAGAAAAGTATGAGGCCGAGTTTGGCAAGGTGCGGCAAGAGCTCCAGGCTCTCATGTAAAAACATGAGAGTTTGGAGCTTGACTCAAGGACGCGAGCGTCCGAGCTCGCGGCGGCTATTGAAAGTGCCAAGTCTGCCAAGGCCGAATCCCAGAAGACCCTCCAGGAGTTGGATGAGGTGAAGAAGATAGCGGCGGGTAAGGCATTCTTTATAAAAAGCAAACACATAAACGTGAGTTACTTGTTACTTACCCGAATCCGGAGTTCTCCAGGAGCGTTCGCAGATCTTCCCCGGAGTGTGTCTGATGCCGCCGCATTCTATCGAGCAGAGGAGGGTAGCTTGACAGAGAAGGTGTTCTGGTCTCAGTATGCTGAGGCCGGACACCCCGTTCCCCTGAGCGACCAGCTGAAGCAACTGGTCGAGCTCCACAAGGCGGCCGAACAGGCCATGAGGGGCCTCATAGTTCGGCTGTGGCCTGGAGAGGCTCTGCCTGGGAGCTATTTCGGGCTGGTGCGGTGGCTGGTGGAGGCCTGTCCAAGGCTCGAAGTCATCAAGCGCTCCGTCTGCGTTGAAGGTGCCCGTAGGGCCCTTGCCCGTGCTAAGGTGCACTGGGGCAAGCTGGATGATGAGAAGCTTGTGAAGGACGGGCCACCGCCGGGGAAAGAGCATCGCAAGCCTGAGAATTATTATAAGGATGTTCTGAAGGGTGCCCGCCTTGTGGCGGATGAATGTTCTAGGGATGTAATTTTTGAGTAAAACTCGCTTGTTTTGTCCTGTGCACTGAAAACTTGTTCATATGCGCTAAGCAATGCTGTTTGAATTTAAAATATTACCTTCTATGCGGCTGTTTATCAATTCTGAGAGTTGGCGAGTCGTCGGCTTCTGCCCCCGTGCCGCTAGTGCTGGGGTGTTTGGGAATAAACCCGAGCACTCTTTTTCCCATGTTTGGGTCCTTCGAGGGAGGCGCTCAGACCAACGAACAAGGCAATCGGACTATAATGCGTGAACACTCTCACTTAGCCATAGAATTCTATAATTTTAAATTTCGGCGAAGCCCCTGGTATTCGGAAGACCGAGTTCGGGGCGCTATCCACGCCTTGGCCGGATAGAGCCGACTCCTCGCCCGAAGCGACATAAGTCTTTAAGGACTCGAAAAAACCTCTCGAACAGCGACCAGCTCTCGCTTCATCATGACAGTCAGTTTTAGCTTTCTCCACTGAGGTGCTCGACCTAGCTCAACTGGGGCACAATCGCAGTGGTTCTCCTAGTACTACCTTAGCCGATATAGCGGAACGTAAGGCACCAAAATATAGGAGCCGGGCAAACCCAACTATTGACCCAAGACATGATTCGGAGACGACGCATATAATGCTATAAGTTCGGGGTGCCGCACTTGTTAAAGTGTTCGGACTTCTCACACCTTGTCAAAACCGGCAGATCTCGGGTAGGGGGTCCCGAACTGTGCGTCTAGGCCGGATGGTAACAGGAGGCAAGGGACACGAAGTTTTACCCAGGTTCGGGCCCTCTCGATGGAGGTAAAACACTACGTCCTGCTTGATTAATATTGATGATATAGGTAGTACAAGAGTAGATCTACCACGAGATCGGAGAGGCTAAACCCTAGAAGCTAGCCTATGGTATGATTGTTGTTGTGTATGTTGTCCTACGGACTAAAACCCTCCGGTTTATATAGACACCGGATAGGTTTAGGGTTACATAGAATCGGTTACATTGGTAGGGGATCCACATATCCGTATCGCCAAGCTTGCCTTCCATGCCAAGGAAAGTCCCTTCCGGACACAGGACGAAGTCTTCAATCTTGTATCTTCATAGTCCAGCAGTCCGGCTGAAGGTATAGTCCGGCTATCCAAACACCCCCTAATCCAGGACTCCGTCAATGCTTCTATGTCCATATTTTGTTTTTTTATCGACACCTCTCTCTCAAAGTATGTGGACATGTTTTTCGATTTCGGGTTTCGCTTGAGGACAAGCGGGGTCTAAGCTTGGGGAGTTGATACGTCCATTTTGCATCATGTTTTCTTACTATTATTTAGAATGTTTTTATGAATAATAATGGATTTTGGAGTAATTCTAATGCCTTTTCTCTCATAATATGCAAGGAACACACAAGGAGGGAGAATTCCGGCAGCTGGATATCTGGACCAGGAAAAGCTACGTCAGGCTACCTATTTTGCACAACTGCAAACAAGCTGAAACTTCACAGAGATTTTTTATGGAATATTTGAGGAATATTGGAGCAAATAACTACCAGAGGGGCCCACCAGGTGGGCACAACCCACTTGGGCGCCAGGGAGCCCAAGCGCGCCCTGGTGGGTTGTTCTCACCCAGGCCCACCTCCGGTGCCCATCTTCTGGTATATAAGTCATTTTGACCTAGAAAAAATTAGAAGAGGACTTTCAAGATGGAGCGCCGCCATCTCGAAGAGGAACTTGGGCAGGAGCACTTTTGCCCTCCGGCGGAGCGATTCCGCCGGGGGAAATCATCGTCATCATCATCACCAACAACTCTCCCACATTGGGGAGGGTAATCTCCATCAACATCTTAAACATCACCAACTCCTCTCAAACCCTAGTTCATCTCTTGTGTTCAATCTTGTTACCGGAACTATAGATTGGTGCTTGTGGGTGACTAGTAGTGTTGATTACATCCTGTAGTTGATCACTAGACGGTTTATTTGGTCGAAGATTATATGTGCAGATCAATTATGCTATTTAATGCCCCTCTGATCTTGAGCATGTTTATCACTTGTGAGTAGTTACTGTTGTACTTGAGTTCACAGGAGAAATCATGTTGCAAGTAATCATGTGAACTTGATATGTGTTCTAGATTTTGATAGTATGTATGTTGTGATTCCCTTAGTGGTGTCATGTGAACGTCGACTACATGACACTTCACCATATTTGGGCCTAAGGGAATGCATTGTGGAGTAGCAATTAGATGATGGCTTGCCATAGT
Source organism: Triticum dicoccoides (assembly GCF_002162155.2). Taxonomy (NCBI): domain Eukaryota; kingdom Viridiplantae; phylum Streptophyta; class Magnoliopsida; order Poales; family Poaceae; genus Triticum; species Triticum dicoccoides. The sequence continues at coordinate 737,609,724 of NC_041384.1, read as the reverse complement.
GACAGAAGCTTAAACCCCAGTTTATGCGCTATTCCGTAAGGGACCGATTCGATCCAAAAGTTTAATTCTATGGTTAGAATTTATTCTTAATACTTTTCTCATAGTTGCGGATGCTTGCAAGAGGGTTAATCATAAGTAGGAGGTTTGTTCAAGTAAGAACAACACCTAAGCACCTGTCCACCCGCATATCAAATTATCAAAGTAGTGAACACAAATCGAACCAACATGATGAAACTGACTAGATGATCGTGTACCCTCAAGAACACCTTGCTTACTATAAGAAACCGTTTTGGCCCGTCCTTTGCCTCAAAAGGATTGGGCTACCTTACTGCACTTTTGTTACTACTATCATTACTGGCTCGTTTCAAATTACCTTGCTACCAAACTACTCAGTTACTTACAATTTCACCACTTGCACACACTACCTTGCTGAAAACTACTTGCCATTTCCTTCTGCTCCTTGTTGGGTTCGACACTCTTACTTATCGAAAAGAGCTACAATTGATCCCCTATACTTGTGGGTCATCATTCACCCTCGGGGCTGAGGTCATGTACTAGTAGCTATGTGTTTTATCTCTCCCTCTGGTTTTCTTGATAAGGCACGATGTTGATGTATCGTGAGCTTTGTTAATATAGTTGGATCATATGGTGTTCATACACACTTATTCTCATAAAACAACATACAAACTATCTAGCTAAAGCATTTAAATGCAACAACAAATGCGATCAAGATCGCAACTAAGGTAACAATTGATCCAACAGCATAGTGATTCCAGGCCTCCTCATTAACGTCATATGATCTAATCTTTTGGATCTTGAAGCGCATTGCATCCATCTTGATCTTGTGATCATCGACGACATCGGCAATATACAACACCAATTTCATCTTCTCTTCTTCATTTCTTTTAAATTTTTCTTTCAAATACTCGTTTTATTTTTCAACTAAATTTAACTTCTCGACAAGTGGGTCAGTTGCAAATTCCGGTTCACATACCTCCTAGAGGCATAATTGTCATAAACATGAAATGCAACAAATAGTTAAAAAGATAATATATATATATATATACCACATCCAAATCATAAACCGGACAAGGGCCGACGGGGACGGATATCAAAACCATGGCACTACGTTTAAGAAACAATCATACAAGTAAGAAAATTAGACAAACAACTATCTCAACTGTCTTTAATCATACAAATAAGATTTGTTTTCACAAAATGGATAAGAGCCTCACCAAGCTAGCTAGGTGGTGCCGACGTCCGGACGACGTGGGTGATCGACGACGGTGAGGACGGGAAGGCACTAGATCAGGTAAGCCACAGCTGCAAATATGCAAACTAAGAAGTTAATTTGACCTCAAATTGCATATAGATCAAATAAACTCCCACATAATTACTCCCAAACTAAAACCCACAAATCACTATACTTATAGAGCATTGCATGAGCTAATATAGCAACGAGAGATGAAAAGACAAAGTTGCTAACCATTGTGAATACGTGGAGAGATGGGATGCCTCAAATCTTGGCAAATCTTTACCCAGATTGGAGGATGAGCTCGAGCCAAAGGGAAGAACGGAGAGGGGAAAGGAGAAAACAGAGAAATGGGCTCGGGCTGGACGAAGGGTTTATATAGGGACATATTTAGTCCCCATTGGTTATACAAATCGGGACTAAAGGTCCACCTATAGTCCCGGTTTGAGATACAAACCGGGACTAAAGGGGCTCGTGGGGGCCCCAAACTGACACCAGCCTACCAACACCCCTTTAGTCCTGGTTTGTATCTCAAACCGGGATAGTAGGTCCCATAAGAACAGGGACTAATGACTAGCCTTTTTAAGCGGGACTAATGTTACCTTTAGTCCGGGTTCAAGAGACGGCCGGGACTAATTCTATGGACGAAAGGCATGTTTTCTACTAGTGCCCCTAAGCTTAAAATTAGTTTTGGACTTTGCATGGTTAAGAGAGCTGAACCCACCAAAGCCGTAGGGAAAGAAGGTGGTAATAGGATAGATAACCTGCACCTGTCTAATTTTGTTAAATGGGTTTTAACTATAATTATGTGGTTTGTCCCATCTTGTGAAGCGTTTGACAGTTCCGTATTGTCAGATGTTGAAGTGTATCCTCTCCTAGATTTATTGTAAACTTTCCACCATAGAAAATGATATTTCCAATGGAAAAATTAGCATTTTCAAGCAAATATTTTCGACTGCCATGGACAAATATTCAAAGACATAAAATGTTTACAAAATTTTCATGTTATGGACCAGTTGTTGATCCCATATATCGAGGGTAATACGGTCAGCATGTCGTACTACATAGACCGGTCAAGTAGCAGCTCATTCAGCCGACATTCCAGCCTGCATTCATGGCGTTTGAGGAAGTGTGTGAATGCAAGGAGGAGCACTCCATGATCCGATTAGTGCATCTCCTCATCACGTGCGTCGACACAATATGTGGTCGACAAACTGGCCAGATCTCTGCATGGTGCTTCGTGCTTGACGCCATGATCTTGACGACCTCAGTTATCGGGCCAGCTCATGATCCGCTGTTGCGCTAGCCCGATGCTTCTTCTTCGCATCTGAGAACTCTGCCAAGCTTGGTGCCCCGGCGAAGCAGCACGCCAGTAAGCACTCCACCATGAAGGTCATGGAAAGATGGCATCAATGTGGTGTCTTATTTATCTTCTATCTTAATTATACAATAGATAGATTGCTACAAAACTATTGCTGCTACTATTATCGTTTCCCTTACTGTTACCACTACTATTGCTATTGCTATAAAATTACCATACTACTGTGCTACTGATCACTCTGTTACAGATATTTACTCTCCAAGTGTGGTTGTTTTGACAACTCAACTACTAATACTTGCACATATTCTTTGGTTAGCTTTGTCGAATCAATAAATTTGGATTGAATACTCTACTCTCGAAAACTGTTGTGATCCCCTATACATATGGGTTATCAACGGGCTGGGGAGGCAACCTCTCAGAAAGTCCCGCCCGTGCCTACCACGGGAGATGGCGCTGACGCCTCCGTGGCCGAAGTGGAGGCCTAGGCCTCCAAAGATCCGCCAGGGAAGAACCCTTCCTTCAACGGAGGGGGAAAACTAGGGCAGCCGACAACCTCAGCCCTCGTCGATCCAGAGCCACCTCGACAGCCGACCACGGCGGCGGTTCCTCCTTCAACGGAGAGAATCAAGGATGCCCATCCATACCTTCCTGCCGGAGGGCAGGCGTCCATTGGGTGGACCGAAGAGATGGAAGCGTGCTTGATGGGCTCTTCAATCGTTGCTGAGCACCACGTCCTTCTAAGCGTGGGCGCTACAGAATAACCGCACCGCGGAGGCCGGAATAACGGAGGCCCTCAAGGTCCTCTATGAAGGCTTTGAGGTAATCTTTAATCACCTTTTGATATTATGTAACCCTTAGTGGACAAGTAACGGGGGGTCGTCCGAGGACTTATACCCCTCCAGATCAAAAGTGTATAACCACAGTAGCCCCCGATCCCTGAGTTAGATGCAAAAATCTTACTCGGGGATCCTAGGGAGAAATGATAGGTTAGCAAAGTGAATACGCAGTAGCCCCCGAGCCCCTGATCGGGTTGATGAATCTGACTAGGGGATCAATATCTGTCGAGGTAGCTAAAAACGTCCTTTTCAGGCTTTTGCCTCACTTTCAGTGTCTAGCTCAACAGAGGTGGAATAGCTTAACCATAAGCTTGATCAGTCCGAGAAGGACATGGAGCTGTTCAAGAAGCAAATGGAGCAGTCTCAAGGTAAATACCAAGGCCTAAAGCACCCCAAAATTCTTGTTAACAATGATGTTTTAGAGGTTTGAAATCACATATTAATGTTTTTGCAACTTTGTCCTTGGAGCTTGAGATGCTCCGGTCCTAGTTGCAAAGAAGTTGGCAAGAAGCCGAACAACAGAAGGTTGCGGCAAAGCAGGCCAGCGAATAGCTGGCCAAGGAGAAGGAGGCATGTGCGAACCACACCGCCCGGGTCATTGAGGTCAAAGAAGACCTGAAGGGGCTATACAAGGAGTGTGATGCCCTTCATTAAGAAAAGAACAAGCTATCCTTCGAGCTCGCCACCGCGATCTTTACCTGTAAGGAGGCCATGACCCAAGCCTGGGCGGGTAGAGATGTGCTGCAACAGGTGACCAGATCACCGCTGGTAAGCCATACATGCTTCACTGCGTATTTGGTGACATCGGGTTTGCCATCTTACACAAATGTGGCATTCTTCAGAGACCTTTGGGGACATCTCACGGAGTGCTTCCGACGCCACACTAGTAGAAAATAGGGCATCAGTCTCGGTTTCAGAGTGCATTTAGTCCCGGTTCTGCAACCGGGACTAAAGGCCCCCACTTTTAGTCCCAGTTGGGTTACAAACTGGTACTAAAGGAGCTCCACGTGGCCGTTGTGGGGCGCCCAGGAAGGAGGACCTTCAGTTCCGGTTGGTAACACCGACCGGGACAAAAAGGCTCACCATAGTGGTGCCGGCGACGAGATCGGTGCGGGCGATCGATGGCGGTGAGGACGGGGACGGGACGGCACCCTACACATGTGCAAAATAAGAAGTTTATTTGAGATCGCAAAGTACATCTAAATCGAATAAACTCACACATACACTCCCCCACTAAATCTCACAAACCATACTACTTCTAAAGCATTTGAAATGAGCTAAACTAGTAGTGTGAGAGATGAAAAGGGTGAAGTTGCTAACCTTTTTACGACACTTGGATGGTGCACCGCCAAATCTAGACAAATCTTGCGGAAAATGGAGCTTCGAGGTAGAGCTTGAAGGAAGAACAGAGGAGAAAGATTAAGTGGAGCTTCAAGGTAGAGCTTGTCATTCCCCTTCAACTCGTTATTTGCAAGGATTAATTTTAATAGTGATAGATAGATAAAATAAATATCAAGTACCATACTTATATGGTGCCAAAATATGAATTGGAACTAGACGTACTTATCTCATCTATCCATCTATCTACCTATCTATCTATCTATACCTATACTAAATCTAGACTTCGAAGAAATTCCCATGTTAATTAGATTTCATGAGCCGTTAATCTAGTGGGACCGAATTCTTACGGTGTAGATCGACTCATGAAATCACGCGTAAAAAAATCTTGATTTTAAATAATTTCTATCGTAATCTATATAATACTCCCCAGATGTTAAATAAAAAAGTTATTTAAATTACCTCTACCTCAATCTATCTAAGACTCCCGGTCTCTTTTCTTGGTTATAAAAAAGAAGAAGTCCTATGAACTCACATCTCTCACGTATGTCTTTTCTTTGGCTGGCCCGCTCACTCGCGTTTCTCTCTTCCTTCACGCACCTCTCTCTCTCTCTCTCTCTCAAAACCATAAAATCATCAGGAAAAAAATCAAGCCCCATAATATTTTTTTGTTGAAAAATAGAAGTAAAAAACTTCCGAAGAAAACGCCCAAGGCCCATAATGTTTGGTCGGTCAAAAAATAGAAGTAAAAAAAACAATCCCAATCTATTACAACTCCATGCCACTTTTCACGGCCAGAACAGTAGGAGAAAAACTCTCCCCTCAATCTCAAACTACCTAGAGCTCCACGGCCTCAACCTTGATGATTTCTATCTAACTATTCTCCATGATCTATTCCTTCTCATCAACTATCTCTTCTCCCATGGAAAAGTATTCCAGCGTGTCTCTTCTTCGATGGAAAAAATCGATCATCGGTCTCAAGCTGAAGGAGGCAAGTTGAGGCGGCGCATGTATGGAGCTAGTTAGATTACTTCTTTGCGAATCAGTGCTAGGAGGAGATGAAAATATACTGCAGACTACACGCACGTACAGGTGAAGCAATAGTTCGTCTTCTCTCTTTTTCCCACGGAAAAAATCCATCATCTTTCTCGAGCTGAAGCAAGCAGGATGGGGCGATGTAGCGGGGTGCCTTATCGGAGGTTAGCTCGATTATTTCCTAGCTGGTCGGTATTGAGAGCAGATGAAAATATACGATAGAAGCATGCACGTAAAGAAGCTAACAGGCTGCTGGATCGATTCGGCTCCGGGACGGAGGTATACTATGCTAATTCATTCGATCTATTCGGGAAAACTCACGCACACAATGTCAACAATTCTTTGACATAGACTTGTGACATGCTTGGTCGGATCAAGCTAGTGTGTACGTGTGTGTCCATCACTACATGTATGGCCAGAAATAACTTGGCCGATTTGATGACTGTGAGCATGCTCTCAGCGGAAAGTAGTCGTCTAGAAGAGATTAACTTGCTAGGACTGTTTCACAGGGATGTTCATCAACTTCTTATCGCTTCATTAATTAGGAGATGCTTCTAAACTCAATTATCACTATTAATTGAATTGAGACATGATGTGAAATTCCTTATGTTTTGATGGCAGTAGGCCACACCTACTTCCTCAACCGCTTGGTTCCCTTCTTGCTTGTGACCTTACATCACATGAATCATGTTAATTCTTATGCCTTTCTTAATTTCATGGGGAATTACATAAATATTTATGTTATTTTAAGTTGGGATTGTGAGTTCAGCCAGTTTGAGACGGTACACATGAAAACATTGTTGTTACAGATTCCTCTTCTGTGTAGGAAGCTTCATGTATCCATATGACAGAGAACCCGGGCCGACATGGCTAGTCGTGAATCCAAAGCGGCACTAACCTATGGGGACGGGCATACATGATTCACATCGAGCATGTCGGTCAGCAGCGTGTGAATCCGATCTGTAGCACTGGGCTAACAGGACTCCGGAGGTTACCGCGTGACATTTCCCCGAAGGGACAGACACAGGAACGAAATGAAACACATGCCGACCAGTAAAGTGTCCTGAGCAGTAGTGCTGGGCTAGCAGGACTCCGGTGAACCGGGCTGTAGCGGACTACTATGGCTCAAAGAGGCACTAGACTACATTTCTCCATAGGAGAGGCTGCCAAGGATAAACAACTAGATTGTCGGATCCCACACATAGCAATACACGTCACACGTACGCATAACATCCATGTATGTGCTGTACAACATGGCATCACAACATAACGCAACTCATATAGCTAAGGCACAGAAGAGCCACATAGCATTAATACAAACAGGGGTCACGTGACCCATCATTCAGAGCATACAAGCAACGAAAGCATTACATGTCTGAGTACAGACAACTACAAAAGGAAAAGGCTAAGAAGCCTGACTATCTACAAGTCCCTCCCAAGGGTACAAGATCGTAGCTATCCTGTTCTACGACAACGAGAAACTTCTTTGAGGTGAGGCAGCGCACACGAGTCCACTAAACACCACATCAAATACACTCCTATGGATTCATCCTCGTCTCCTTACGAGAAGGCCATCCATAGCACTCACACTTGTCTTGAGCATTTTAGGGTATCCACTTTAAGTTCTCTATGCACCACGTAAGCATCCAAGAAGTCCATAACCGAGGACACGACTATTCGAATAGATCATGATAACCCTGCAGGGGTGTACTTCTTCACACACGCTCTCACCACTTATCACCATGTACACGTCATGTATCTCTGCAACCTTCAAGCGGAAGCCTAGCGAGGGTGTCGGCCACGACCTGACTAACCACACAAGACTCTAGTCCAGGTTTATCGCCTATTCGGGTCCATCCGCAAGGAGATCTGGCCCCAAACGATATGTGCAGGGTTCCCAAGCCCACCTCACCGGATGGATCTACGCTTGGTACACCGTGCCATTTGTGCCTAGTCTGTCCCATGCCCACCTGGCCGGGTGCCACTTGGTAGACTACTAACACTACCTACAAACACCAGAAACTATTTGCGACTCCTGGACAGAGATCAAGTTGGCTAATAAGTCGAGAGGGGCACTTAAGCATTCCAATGAGTGGTAGTAGCTAGTCATTGGAGAACATACACGGAACTCAGTGCTTAAGGATGGTTCCAATGAGACAACCCACCATGTACTCCTACATGGCCTCTCATCGCTACCTTTACCAAATCGTGTTCACACGCTTAACTCTCAGCACCAGAACATATCATACCACTCCAATTCATTCCCGATGAATCAGACCTGACACAACTCTAAGCAATAGCAGGCATGGCATGGCAAGAACACAACATGGCTCAATGAACTCCTACACATGCTAGTGGGTTTTAACTATTTACTATGGCAATGACAGGTCATGGAGAGGAATGGGTTCAACTACCACAGCATAAAGTAGCAGTTGAATTGTTGTTGTCCTAATGCAATAAATGAGAGCAGGAGCGAGAGAGTAGGATTGTATCGGAATGAACAAGGGGGTTTGCTTGCCTGGTAGATCAACAAGGAAGGCACTGCTCCTCAGACAGGTACTCTGGAAGGGTCTCCGGAGCAGGACCTATCGAGAAGGAACGGTGTCGATAATCAAACACAAGCATATGCAACAATATGATGCATGATCATGGCATGAGTATGTGATGTGCTTTGAGCTAATGCATTTAGCATTCTATTTGGAAGAGGTCCATTTGAACCAAAGGTTCAAATGCAACTCTAAATTAAATCTTTATAAATGCCATTTATATGTTTTCACCTATACAGCAAGTATAATTTGGTTAGACATGCATGAAACAGGTACAGATGGATATATTGAATTTTTCTGATAATTTTTCATATATAAATTATTTCAATCTGAGCTACGGTTGAATTTATATGAATTTTTGAAGTTTATATAAATTTCTGGAATTCTCTGAATTATTTAAAATCCAGAAAAAATCATTATTGCGTCAGCATGACGTCACAGAGGCATCAGCAGGGCTGACCAGGTCAAACCTGACGTGTGGGGGCCACACATTAGTGACACCGGGGCTAAACCCGAGTCAAACCCAGCTGACCAGGGTTTGACCGAGCCCTGGGCCCATAGTTAGTGGCTTAGGGGGTGGATTAAGTGGCAGGGTTAGCAGCTAATCATGCGCCATGTCAGCCGCCGGAGTTTCGCTGGCGACGACCTCGAGCCACGGCGGAAGTTCGCCGAAACGAGCTAGAGGCCATGGTTTGGCACACGGAGGCCACCGGCGGGTAGCCCGTGCACGGGCGCATCCAGCCGCGCTCTGGGGAGGCCGCGGGAACGACGGAGCTTGCCGGAGCAGAGCTGGTGGCGGCGGCCGGAGTCGGGTGCGTGCGGGTTAGGTGCTGCGGGGCACTAGGGGGGCTGCGGTTGGGTGCAAACGACATGCGGGAGGGCACTGAGAACGGCGGTGAGCTTGGTTGCGAGCTGTGGTAGCTGTGGCCACAGCGGTGATATGAACGGCGGAGCCGAGCTCTCGGCTAAGGTGGCCGACAGTGCTAGGGGGGCGCTCGAGCTACGGGGCTAGGGGAGGAGGAAGGGGAGCTCACAGCGAACTCGAAGGCGTCATCGGTGAGCTCAGGGAGGACCAGTCGGCGAAGAATTTAGCGGCGGCGATCCGCGGCTCTGACGAAGGGGATGACGACGGTGGCGATGCTGAAGTGCTCCTGGCGTTGTCCAGCTCGACGACGAGGCGTAGTCGAGGGCGGCGGTGCTCCTGGACAGCAGCAAGGGACGGGGCAGTGGCGATGGTCACGGTGGCTCACGGCGACGTGCTGCGGTGGCGTTCGGGCGCAGGAGAGAAGACGAGCGGAGGAGAGGAGAGAGCTTGGGAGAGAGTGAGGAGAGGCCAGGGGGCTCAGTGGAGCTCTCTGGGGTGGACAGCGCCGAGGGGAAGGGGGGCAGGCAGGAGCATGGCGTGCATGCGCGCGCTCGCTGTGCCCTCCTTCGCCTCCTCCTGGCAAGGAGGAGGATGACTGGCTTGGCCAGTTGGGCCGGGCCAGGCCGCACAGTGCTGGGCCAGCACAGGAGCTGGCCGCAGGTAAGGTCCAGGTAGGTTTTTCCATTTCTTTTCTTTTCTATTGTCTGAAATTTGTTTTGATTTAAAAAAATACTAAATCAATTTATTTTCTTCTGAAAATTATTGTAGGAGCGAGTTGAAGTATTCCAGAGCCCCTTACATAAAAATCAGAATTGTTGGACATATATAAATAAATATAGCATATATATCCAATGCAAAGAATTATTGCATTAATTCCAAATGGCCAAAATAAATACTTATGAGCTCCTGAAAATATTTGTTTCAATTTTACCTCTAACCAATATTTTCAGAGAGCTACATGAACATTTTCTTGGAACTTTTTGGAGCAATTTTTATCTAGGTTATTTCCAGAAATGATTCTGAGGGTTTCACAAATCCCCATTTCAAATTTAAATGGAATTTGAACATGATGCACAATTGACTAGCTGGTCTAGGTCATACCAGAACTAGGTATGTGACAACTCGCCCCCAAGTCGAAGACGATCTTCATGCTCCCAGGTAGCTTCTCTCTCGGAATGATGAGACCATTGAACCTTGAGAAACTTGATGTTATGACGTCGAGTGACACGCTCTGCTTGATCCAGAATGCGGAAGGGGTACTCTCGATATGTGAGGTTATCTTGGAGATCAAGCGTTTCGTGGTCCACTCCGCGAATGGGATCCGAGAAGCAATGCCTGAGTTGAGAGACGTGGAAGACATCATGAACTCGGGAAAGATGTGGGTGTAGTTCCAACTGGTAGGCAACCTCTCCTCGTTTAGCGAGAATGAGAGAAGGACTAATGTAACGAGGAGCCAACTTGCCCTTGATACCGAAACGATGGGTACCCTTCAAAGGGGTAACCCGAAGGTAAGCCTTGTCGCCAACTTCATAAGCCACTTCCTTATGACGACGGTCATACTGGCTCTTTTGACGAGATTGGGCTGTTTTCAAATTCTCACGAATGATGCGAACTTGCTCTTCTGCCTCCTGGATCATATCCGGTCCAAAGAATTGTCTTTCACCGGTTTCTGACCAGTTCAAAGGTGTTCGACATCTTCATCCATACAGAATCTCAAAAGGAGCTTTCTTGAGACTGGATTGGTAGCTATTGTTATAAGCAAACTCAGCGAAAGGAAGGCACTTCTCCCAATCCATACCGAATGAGATAACGCATGCTCTAAGCATGTCTTCGAGGATTTGGTTGACCCTTTCCACCTGACCACTTGATTGAGGGTGGAAAGCGGTACCGAAGGAAAGATGGGTGCCTATGGCAGTTTGGAAACTCTCCCAGAAATGAGAAATGAAAAGACTACCACGGTTTGAATTAATCTCTAGTGGAACACCATGAAGTGACACTATTCGAGAAATATATAAGTCAGCGAGCTTCCTAGCAGTGATACTCTCTCGAACAGGTAGGAAGTGAGCCACTTTGGAAAGACGATCAATGACTACGAAGATAGCATTATTCCCTCTCTTGGTCCTAGGAAAGCCGGTGATGAAGTCCATACCAACTTTATCCCATTTCCATTCAGGAATAGCTAAAGGCTGAAGGGTGCCAGCACGTCTTTGATGCTCTACCTTAACGCGACGACAAACGTCGCAGTTAGAAATAAACTGAGCAATTTCTCTCTTCATCCTAGTCCACCAGAACCTCTGGCGCAGGTCCTGATACATCTTAGTACTATCGGGATGAATTGTGAAAGGAGATTCATGAGCCTTGAGGGAGTCCTGGATTAGGGGGTGTCCGGATGGCCGGACTATCCCTTCAGCCGGACTCCTGGAGTATGAAGATACAAGATTGAAGACTTCGTCCCGTGTCCGGAAGGGACTTTCCTTGGCGTGGAAGGCAAGCTTGGCGATACGGATATGTAGATCTCCTACCATTGTAACCGACTTTGTGTAACCCTAACCCTCTCCGGTGTCTATATAAACCGGAGGGTTTTAGTCCTTAGGACATCATATACAACAACAATCATACCATAGGCTATCTTCTAGGGTATACCTCTCCGATCTCGTGGTAGATCTACTCTTGTACTACCCATATCATCAATATTAATCAAGCAGGACGTAGGGTTTTACCTCCATCGAGAGGGCCCGAACCTGGGTAAAATTTTGTGTCCCTTGCCTCCTGTTACCATCCGGCCTAGACGCACAGTTCAGGACCCCCTACCCGAGATCCGCCAGTTTTGACACTGACAGGCCTCCTTAAGAATCAGTTGTCGCAGATGTTGATTCTTGGGAACCACCAAGCGATTCTAAGAAAACAACACTTCGATCATCCATAGAGAAACATCCACCAACTCCCTTCCTAATGTTTCTCTTGATGCGGATAACACCCCTATCAAACTCCTGATCAGTAATGATCTGATCCTCAAGGGTAGGTTTCGCCACCAAGGTAGAAAGGAATCCGTGAGGAGCAATGTGAAGATTAAGCTTACATAATTCCTCATGGAGAAGTGGCTGGCCCTGTTGCAACATGAGATTGTTGCAATAGGACTTACGACTTAGCGCATCAGCCATGACATTCCCCTTGCCTGGGGTGTAGGTAATTCCTAAGTCGTAATCTGAGATCAACTCCAACCAACGTCTTTGCCTAAGGTTCAAATCTGGTTGGGTGAAGATATACTTGAGACTCTGGTGGTCAGTGTATATCTCGCAACGTTTACCGAGAAGGTAATGTCGCCATGTCTTAAGTGCATAGACTACGGTTGCAAGCTCTAGATCATGTGTAGGATAATTCTCCTCATGTGGATGCAACTGTCGAGATGCATAGGCAATCACATGGCGATCTTGCATAAGAATGCAACCTAGTCCCTGTCGTGAGGCATCACAATAGATAACAAAGTCCTTAGTGAAATCCGGTGGCACAAGTATGGGAGCAGAAGTCAGGCGTCTTTTCAGTTCCTGAAAGCTGTACTCGCACTGTGGGGACCACTCAAACTTTTTATCTTTCTTGAGAAGTTCCGTGAGAGGTTTGGCCACTTTGGAGAAGTTCTCAACGAAGCAGCGACAATAACTGGCTAGGCCAAGGAAACTCCTAACTTGCTTAACCGTTTCAGGTGTAGTCCAATCAAGAACGGCTTGAACTATCTCGGGATTGACAGCAATGCCCTTACTAGAGATTACGTGGCCGAGATAGGTCACTTCTGGCAAACAAAATTCGCACTTGGAGAACTTGGCATAAAGGCGGTGTTCTCTGAGTTTCTCTAACACAAGCCTAAGATGTTCGGCATGCTCTTCCTCGTTCTTTGAGTAAATAAGAATATCATCGAGGTAAACCACGACGAACTTATCTAAGTACTCCATGAAGATCGAGTTCATCAAGCGAGATAATGTAGCTGGAGCATTGGTTAGACCAAAGGACATGATGGTGTACTCGTACTAACCATAACGAGTGACAAAAGCCGTTTTAGGAATGTCCCCATTTCTGATCTTGATTTGGTGGTAGCCTAACCTCAAATCCATCTTGGAGAAGACTGAGGATCCAGCGAGCTGATCATACAGATCGTTGATCCTGGGGAGCGGATACTTGTTCTTTATCGTAACCAAATTAACGGGGCGATAATCTACAACCATCCGGTCCGTACCATCCTTCTTCTTGACAAAGAGGATGGGGCAAGCCCAGGGAGAAGAACTAGGATGGATAAAACCCTTTTGCAAGGACTCGTCAAGTTGTTTCTTAAGCTCGGCTAGCTCTAAGGGTGCCATCTTGTAAGGTATCCTAGAAATTGGGGCGGTTCCGGGGATAAGATCTATGACAAACTCTACATCTCTGTCAGGTGGAATACCTGGAAGTTCCTCTAGAAAGACATCCGGAAAGTCGCGGACTACCGGGATATCTTCAAGGTCAGGAAGAGGGCTGGCATTTAGAGAATAGAGTTGACGCTTTGCAATTTTGGTGGAGACAGTGACTATCTTGCTAGAGGGGTGTGTGAGGTGAACAGACCTGGTGTAACCACTACTAGGAAGAGGCCTACTAATGGCGCACCGGTTTTGCCTACTAATGGCGCACTACCGGTGCGCCATTAGTATCACGCCACTAGAATTTTTTACTAATGGCGCACCACTAGTGCGCCATTAGTATCTGGTATGCTAATGGCGCACCAGGAAGTGCGCCATTAGTATGTAACACCATGCGCCATTAGTATGCCTCCCGGGGGGCCATATGTAACCATCTGCTTTGTCATACTAATGGCGCACTCTGTCTTGATGCGCCATTAGTATCCTTTGGCATACTAATGGCGCACCTTGTGGTGATGCGCCATTAGTATGAATATTTGTTTTTTTTACTTTTTTGATTTTTAAACAGGTTACCAAATATATTATTGGACAGAATATAGACAGCAGCACACAACAACAGCAGATTCATCGAATATAATAGAAGATTAGTCTCCGAATACAATTCATCATATTAGTCTCCGAATTCAAAAGACCGAACAAAGATAAAACATTACAAGTCTCAAGACCGCGAGTATCGAGTTTGTCGGAAGTAATACAAATCCTAACAAGTCCTACTAATCATCATCATACAACTTCTACTCGTTATTCATAACAAGTCCTACGATCATCATCTTGATAGTCATCGAACCGACCGTACTTAATTGTTCTTAGCACATGATCATCAGTATTAGGCAGGACCTAAATACCCTATTTAAGCTAAAATAGCATAAAACAATATAGACCCTGACTCTCCATTATGGAGAATGGAGAACATCCTGTCTCCAATTCTTGCGCTTCGCTTCCTTTTGCTTCCAAGAAGCTCCTTACGACTGTCCATACATTTTTTTCATCCTTTAATTTTCATGTCTCCACTTCTTTTAGAAATCTCGTATGGATAGTTGAGAGTCGTAGGGCGACCTGGCTGTATGTTCAAAACATTAACACTACCTTTCTGATACATCATATGAGGCACACAATTCTCTGGGATTATCTGTTGAAAAACATAGTAATAACTTCATAGTTAGCAATGATGTACTAGTTTTAGAAGTATTCAAAAGATGCACCGATGTTGTAATAGTAAAAATCTTACCAGGGTATCTCTATGGTAGTTACCGTAGTTGAACACATGCACTAGTGGCACGTATTTACCATAATGTTGAGGAGTTTGATTGTGGATAATGTAATTCTCAATGTCAGTACAAAATCGGACCAGATGATTTTTCTCCTTGTAAGTTGTTAATTCGGATCCATCAGTGTAGTGGGTTTTGTCTACCATCTCCCGCACATTCTTTGAACAATAAAAATAAGCTGTCAACTATTTTGAAATAAACAATACAAATTAGCTAATATGTATGTTTGAGAAACTCACATAGCGGTAGAACTGGAGGCGTATCAACAAGGACCCAAATGTACATATTGTCCTGGTTGATGTCAGGAATACCAAGATCCATGGTGATAAGCATACCCTCATCAAAACCATACATCTTGAAAAATGCTTCCCAATTTTTGCAACCAAAATGGGTTACGCTCTCAGAATTATATAGATTTACTTCAAAGTCCACATCGTGATGAGTCCTTACGTGAATTTTCTTTGTTTCAGAAATTTCATGGTCTTCAAAATCCATCCTCTCCAAGACATAGTGTTTTGCATGGCATGGGATAAGCTATACTCAAATTGTAAAAGATGAAAATTACACATTGAAATAGTTGAAGTCATGCTTAATTATGAAAATAACACTTGTTGTCGTTGTGTACCGTTTCAACTTCGAAGGTCTCCTCGAGCTTAATGCTGAAGTGCCGATCATTGTCCAGGTGAGGCATGTCGCGCAGACCTCGATCGTCGTGGCACCAGTCGCACTCCGCCGGGAGACTTTCGTCGTCCGATGATGATGACGACATATCCTACGTTCCAAATTCAAAACTACATCATTTAGGGTTTGTCGACACCGAGGCATCCTAAAAGCTAACCTTTTATCATTTAGGGTTTGTCGACACCGAGGCACCCTAAAAGCCTAAGCTTTCATCATTTAGGTTCTTATCGACACCGAGGCACCCTAAAAGCCAAGGTTTATCATTTAGGGTTTGTCGACGTCGAGGCACCCTAAAAGCCTAAGCTTTCATCATTTAGGTTTTGTCGACGCCGAGGCACCCTAAAAGCCTAAGCATACATCATTTAGGTTCTCATCGACACCGAGGCACCCGATAGAAGCCAAGTTAAGTTTTCATCATTTAGGGTTTATCGATGCCGAGGCACCCTAGGTTGGGCCTAATCACTTGGCACTAATCACTTGCCTCTATTGCCACCTATGTTGGGTTTATCATCTAGGGTTTAGGGCCTAATCACTTGGCTCATGCATTAGTCGCAAGTACCCCATATGTCCTTTTTTTAGCAAAGTGATGCTAAAATTCACGGAAAATTTCAGCATGACCTTTGCTGAAAATAGGACATATGGAGTACCCGAATTTGCCGGAACGGAAGTTAATCGACATTTCGGCAAACTCAAGGGCCTATCGGGGTACCTGCAAATTCATCATGATACAATGGTCGGAGACAAAACCCAACAACTTTACAAGTCTTTCACAGATTTGTTTGCAAGTTCTGATATGTAATAAAGATGAGCCTCCAATGCTGATTTGTTTGCCTCAAGACAAGGTGAACCTCCAAGAAGTCCATAACCGAGGACACGACTATTCGAATAGATCATGATAACCCTGCAGGGATGTACTTCTTCACACACACTCTCACCACTTATCACCATGTACACGTCATGTATCTCGGCAACCTTCAAGCGGAAGCCTGGCGAGGGTGTCGGCCACAACCTTCAAACGAAAGGTGCAGGGTTCCCAAGCCCACCTTGCTGGATGGATCTACGCTTGGTAAACCGTGCCACTTGTGCCTAGTTTGTCCCAAGCCCACCTGGCCGGGTGCCACTTGGTAGACTACTAACACTACCTACAAACACCAGAAACTATTTGCGACTCCTCGACAGAGATCAAGTTGGCTAATAAGTCGAGAGGGGCACTTAAGCATTCCAATGTGTGGTAGTAGCTAGTCATTGGACAACATACACCGAACTCAGTGCTTAAGGACGGTTCCAATGAGACAACCCACCATGTACTCCTACATGGCCTCTCATCGCTACCTTTACCAAATCGTGTTCACACGCTTAACTCTCAGCACCAGAACATATTGTACCACTCCAATTCATTCCCGATGAATCAGACCTGACACAACTCTAAGCAATAGCAGGCATGGCATGGCAAGAACACAACATGGCTCAATCAACTCCTACACATGCTAGTGGGTTTTAACTATTTACTGTGGCAATGACAGGTCATGCAGAGGAATGGGTTCAACTACCGCAGCATAAAGTAGCAGTTGAATCATTGTTGTCCTAATGCAATAAATGAGAGCAGGTGCGAGAGAGTAGGATTGTATCGGAATGAACAAGGGGGTTTGCTTGCCTGGTAGATCAACAAGGAAGGCACTGCTCCTCAAACAAGTACTCTGGAAGGGTCTCCGGAGCAGGACCTATCGAGAAGGAACGGTGTCGATAATCAAACACAAGCATATGCAACAATATGATGCATGATCATGGCATGAGTATGTGATGTGGTTTGAGCTAATGCATTTAGCATTCTATTTGGAAGAGGTCCATTTGAACCAAAGGTTCAAATGCAACTCTAAATTAAATCTTTATAAATGCCATTTATATGTTTTCACCTATACAACAAGTATAAGTTGGTTAGAAATGCATGAAACAGGTACAGATGGATAGATTGAATTTTTTTGATAATTTTTCATATATAAATTATTTCAATCTGAGCTACGGTTGAATTTACATGAATTTTTGAAGCTTATATAAATTTCTGGAATTCTCTGAATTATTTAAAATCCAGAAAAAATCATTATTGCGTCAGCATGACGTCACAGAGGCGTCAGCAGGGCTGACCAGGTCAAACCTGACGTGTGTGTCAGTGACACAGGGGCTAAACCCGAGTCAAACCCAATTGACCAGGGTTTGACCGAGCCCTGGGGCCCATAGTCAGTGGCTTAGGGGGTGGATTAAGTGGCAGGGTTAGCAGCTAATCATGCGCCATGTCAGCCGCCGGAGTTTCGCCGGCGACGACCTCGAGCCACGGCGGAAGTTCGCCGAGACGAGCTGGAGGCCATGGTTTGGCACACGGAGGCCACCGGCGGGTAGCCCGTGCACGGGCGCATCCAGCCGCGCTCAGGGGAGGCCCCGGGAACGACGGAGCTCGCCGAAGCAGAGCTGGCGGCGGCGACCGGAGTCGGGTGCATGCAGGTTAGGTGCTGCGGGGCACTAGGGGGGCTGCAGTTGGGTGCAAACAACGCGCGGGAGGGCACTGAGAACGGCGGTGAGCTCAGTTGCGAGCTGTGGCAGCTATGGCCACGGCAGCGACATGAACGGCGGAGCCGAGCTCTCGGCCAAGGTGGCCGATAGGGCGGGGGGGGCGCTCGAGCTATGGGGTTAGGGGGAGGAGGAAGGGGAGCTCACAGCGAACTCGAAGGCGTCGTTGGTGAGATAGGGGAGGACCAGTTGGCGACGAATTTAGCGGCGGCGATCCGCGGCTCCGACGAAGGGGATGACGGCGCTGGCGATGCTGCAGTGCTCCTGGCGTCGTCCAGCTCGACGAGGAGGCGTAGTCGAGGGCGGCGGTGCTCCTGGACAGCAGCACGGGACGGGGCGGTGGCAATGGTCGCAGTGGCTCACGGGGACGTGCTGTGGTGGCGTTCGGGCGCGGGAGAGAAGACGAGCAGAGGAGAGGAGAGAGCTTGCGAGAGAGTGAGGAGAGGCCAGGGGGCTCGGTAAAGCTCTCTGGGGTGGACAGTGCCGAGGGGAAGGGGGGCAGGCAGGCAGGAGCGTGGCGTGCATGCGCGCGCTCGACGTGCCCTCCTTCGCCTCCTCCTGGCAAGGGGGAGGATGACTGGCTTGGCCAGTTAGACTGGGGCAGGCCACACAGTGCTGGGCCAGCACAGGAGCTGGCCACAGGTATGGTCCTGGTAGGTTTTTCCATTTCTTTTCTTTTCTATTGTCTGATATTTGTTTTGATTTAATAAAAATAGTAAATCAATTTATTTTCTTCTGAAATTTATTGTAGGAGCTAGTTGAAGTATTCCAGAGCCCCTCACATAAAAATCAGAATTGTTGGACATATATAAATAAATATAGCATATATATATCCAATGCAAATAATTATTGCATTAATTCCAAATGGCCAAAATAAATACTTATGAGCTCCTCGAAATATTTGTTTCAATTTTACCTCTAACCAATATTTTCAGAGAGCTACATGAACATTTTCTTGGACCTTTTTGGAGCAATTTTTATTTGGGTTATTTCCAGAAATGATTTTGAGGGTTTCACAAATCCCCATTTCAAATTTAAATGGAATTTGAACATGATGCACAATTGACTAGCTGGTCTAGGTCATACCAGAACTAGGGATGTGACATGAATCCTCTTATAATTCCACTGTTTGAGTTTTTCTTTGAATATGTTGGCATTATCGTAAGCGTGGGTTCTCCATTAATCAAGTGAGCTAATGTCAAATAGCCTCTTGTCACCTGCAAGCTTGAAATCATAGTTAAGTTCCTTGATAGCCCAAAAATATTTATGTTCCAATTCAAGAGGTATATCACATGCTTTTCCATAAACCATTTTATAAGGAGACATACCCATAGGATTCTTATAAGCATTTCTATAAGCCCACAAAGCATCATCTAATTTCTTAGACCAGTTCTTTCTAGACCTATTGACAGTCTTTTGCAAAATTAAGTCTATCTCCCTATTACTCAACTCAACTTGACCACTAGACTAAGGATAATAAGAAGAAGGAATTCTATGATTAACATCATACTTAGCAAGCATCTTACGAAAAGCACCATGAAGGAAGTGTGAACCACCATCTGCCATAATATATCTAGGGACACCAAACCTTGGGAAAATAACTTCCTTAAGCATTTTAATAAAAGTGTTGTGATCTGCACTACTAGTAGAGATAGCTTCCACCCACTTAGTGACATAATGCACAGCAATAAGAATATGAGTATACCCATTGGACTTTCGAAAAGGTCCCATATAATCAAAACCCCAAACATCAAATGGTTCAATAACAAGATAGTAATTCATAGGTCACTAATAGGAAAAGGGCTATCGATGATATGGCCACTAATGGCGCACCAGAAACATGGTGCGCCACTACTAACATATATTTTTTAATATTTCCAGAAATACTAATGGCGCACCAGGTCACAGTGCGCCATTACTAGTTTAACTAGTAATGGCGCACCTACCACACAGTGCGCCACTACAATTTTTTTTGGAAAACTACTATCATTTTTATTTTTCGAACTCATGAATATTTTTAAATATAATTCATGGGAACGTTTTGAATTCATGAATATTTTTTCAAATTTGATGATATTTTTTCATATTCAATAATAAAAATATTGAATATTCATGAGGACACTCGATCTCGATCCCCCTCCATCTTGATCGATATCCCTCCTCGCCAGATCCCCCTCGCCGCCGAGCACCCCCCGCACCCTCCCCCGCTCCATCGCCGCCGACGACCCC
>NC_041384.1:737586972-737588836 GCF_002162155.2 Triticum dicoccoides | reverse complement strand
AAAAAAAATTGATTATATTTTGAAATAACAAATTGGATGATATTTTCAAATAACAAATTTAATGAATGCAACAAATAATAATAATAATAAATTTACTTATGGCGCACCGCTGGATGGTGCGCCATTGCTATGCTAAAAAAAGTTACTTATGGCGAACCGCTGGGGGGATGCGCCATTGCTATCTAAAAAAACTTACTTATGGCACACCGCTAGGTGGTGCGCCATTGCTATACACTAGTAGAAAAGGGGGCTTTGGTCCAGGCAGGGTAAGCCCATTAGTCCCGGTTCAGTCCAGAACTGGGACCAATGGGTGCATTTATCGCGGTTCGTGCGGCTAAGGCATTAGTCCCGGTTCACCTGGGCCCTTTAGTCCCGGTTCGTGCCACGAACCGGGACTAAAGGGTGCGATGCCCATTAGTCCCGGTTGGTGCCACCAGCCGGGACTAATGGGCTTTCAGGCATTAGTACCGGTTCATGGCATGAACCGGTACTAAAGGTCCCATTTTCAAACTCCCCCCCCCCTGTGGACCGCCTTTTCAATTTTAGAAAAAACAAAAGAAAATGATGGAAATGTCAAAAAAATAAAATAAAATAAGTTTCCCATGTGATATGTGGTCTAGTTGTTCGGAAAATTTACAAATATGAATTTCGACTTTATTTACAACATCTCTCTGGAATTTGTAAAATGGGCATAACTTTTGCATACGAACTCGGATTAAAATGTTTTTATATGAAAAATCATCTACTCGAAAAGTTACATCCGATGGAGACCGCATACGGCCTGTTTGCAAATTTGTAGAATCCTCAAATTCCAAAAGGAAAAAAAGTTATGCTCAAATTTCAGTTTTTTTAAATTTTCATTAAATCTGGTCAAACTATGGTCAAACTACTTATTCAAGAAGTACTAGTGTTACTAAATAATTATTCAAGAATATTACTGTTATTAAATAATTATTCCAGCCTTTTTGAATTTTGGTCAAATCTGGTCAAACTATGGTCAAACTGTGGTCAAACAATGGTCAAACTACTTATTCAAGAAATATTAGTGTTACTAAAAAATTATTGTTTTTTAGAACAATAGTTTCAAACTCAAACAGTGAAATGTGTGACTTCATGCTCAAGCTAAACTCCTGAGGGTTAATAGGATTGACATCTTACTATTCTCAGGAAAACAATGAGTGCAGACTTGGAAACGAGGGACAATAGAACCCGGAAGTTAAGCATGCTCAGGCTGGGGGAGTGGGAGGATGGGTGACCGTCCGGGAAGTTAGATGATTTGGAATGATGAGGGGTGATTAGAGATTAAATTGAGAAGTGATGAGGGGTGATTAGAGATTAGAGGTTAAAATAATTTAGAAATTTGAAAATAAAAAAAATTCAAAAAAAATTTCAAAACAAAATTTCAAATTTTTTTTCCAAAAAATTCAGAAAATTTCCTTTAGTACCGGTTGGTGTTACCAACCGGGACTAAAGGTGGACCAGCCACGTGGAGGGCCTTTAGTCCCGGTTCTGGATTGAACCGGGACTAAAGGGTCAGGGCATTAGTACCGACCCTCCAGTCCCGGTTCAAGACCGGGACTAAAGGCCCTTACGAACCGGGACTATAGGCCCTTTTTCTACCAGTGATACCTCCCCAGACTAAAATATCGGCCCCAATCCACGGCCGATCCCATCTCATATCTCTCAGCCCCTGCAAGCCGCTGCCCCGACGACCCACGATGCCGCCGCCCCTACGTGCGCCGCCGCCCCCTCGCCCCCGCGCCCCCCACCACTACAGATCCTCCACCGCGCACCGGGCAGCAAGCCGCCGCGGCCCCCAACCATCCTGCCGCTGACAACCGCACGGGGTGCAGGACGACGATCG
>NC_041384.1:737567225-737586613 GCF_002162155.2 Triticum dicoccoides | reverse complement strand
GCCCCCCTCTCTGCTCCTGCCTCCTTGCCCTCTCCCTCTCTGCTTGATCCCCACTATATCCTTAGTAGAATTGGAGCTTTGTAGTTTACTAGTCTATCAGCCCTTTCTTGAAAAAATAAATTATAAAGTGAATTTCATCAATCATGTGCTCACAGATTGTGATGCATGTGCTCACAGAAAAATTAATAATCAAAATCAAATTACCTGATACATGCTACATCCTGGGATTATTCCTCTTCTAAACAAACCATCATGTAGCATTTTCTAATCCTATTATGTTTACAAAAACCACACATTTTGTTTCTAGATATGAAATATCCTGTCATTTCCTCGCCTTTTTGCTCCAGATGATTACAATGCTCTTCACACTGTAGTTGAGTGCCATGCCCGCTATAGAACTCTGGACATTTTTACTGATAACCTCTGAACAAGTTCTGACCTCAGAAACTTCATGAGTATATTCTATAAGCACTACTAGGAAAAGGCCTACTAATGGCGCACCGGTTTTACCTACTAATGGCGCATCACGGGTGCGCCATTAGTAGCACGCCACTAGTAATTTTTACTAATGGCGCACCACTTGTGCGCCATTAGTATCTAGTATACTAATGGCGCACCAACTAGTGCGCCATTAGTATGTAAAAGCATGCGCCATTAGTGTGCCTCCCGGGGGGCCATACGTAAGCATGGCTTTGTCATACTAATGGCGCATTCTCTGTTGATGCGCCATTAGTATCCTTTGGCATACTAATGGCGCACCTGGTGGTAATGCGCCAATAGTATGAATATTTGTTTTTTTCCTTTTCTGATTTTTGCGCAGGTTATAAAATATATTATTAGATAGAATATAAAATATATTATTAGACAGAATATAGACAGCAACATCAGATTCATCGAATACAATAGAAGATTAGTCTCCGAATACAATTCATCATATTAGTCTCCGAATTCAAAAGACCGAACAAAGATAAAACATTACAAGTCTCAAGACCGCAAGTATCGAGTTTGTCTTCACATTACAAGTCGATATCGATCATCTAAACTACCATCACATAGAAGAGAGCTGTGGTCATCACGATGAGCATCATCGCGATCAAACTGGTCTTCATCCGGTTCCTCCAACGCTCCCTCCTCTCTCCCGCTAGATAGCGGGAGTATCTAGATTCGGCCTCCGACACTCCTCCCAGTCGTCGTAGACTCCGGGAACCTTACCCTTGTACACGACATACGATGGCATCTCTATGCACAAGCCAAACAACAGACAATACATAAGCAATATGTAAGTATGCAACAAAAGGATCGGAAGAGAAAAGCAAGACATTAATAGCATGATTCATGGTCCTACTAATAAATAGCATCGATTACATCTAAGTTGAACGACTGTCCAAACCAAAGCGACATACGAATTCATTAAACTATAATTACAACATGAGACAATCAATGTTTCAGAACTACACATCACTACTTTCGACTCGACTCATCGGACAGGAACGTGGATGAAGCCGCCGTCTGTCGTGATGGTCATGAAATCGCGGTCGTTGTCACCCTGCATTTGTAGCATTTCATCTATATCACTGTTGGACGGTTGATATCTAAGGAAGAACTGCCCCGAGGTATGAAGGACATCTTGATGGATGATTTCCGCAAACTCCGACTAGGTGCGAAAGAATTCTTGTCTGAGGTCCGCGTCCTGGCCTGACGACAAGCTCGTGGCCCAATCTTTGAGATTATCTGGTAGCAGAAGTTGATGATGGTCCCTTACGATCGCCCGCATGTGATGGAGGGCGTAGTAGGCATCCTTCTGACCGCCAGGCGGCTGCTTGACGCAGCAGAACTTCATATTGTGTGAGAACATGTGCTTGCCGTACTTATGAACTGCCCTGGTGAAGGTGCCTCCAGATTTGGCGTAGGCGGGGAGAACATCATCAAGAACTTGCTTGACATTTGTGTAGTCTATCTTGGAGTTACGGTTCGGGTTTAAATACGTGGCCATGGAATATTTCGGGCTTAAGAGGATGAGTGTGCAATGTGTGTCATTGCACAGAACACGGAATGTTAGAAAAAAACGATCGAAATATAAGAAATCATATGTTACGGGGCGGTTAAGGGATGACTTACTCGAGAAAGTAAGGCACAAGGAAGTTATCCTTATCTGGGTTTGCCAAAATGACGCCTTCGAGGTGTCAACTCGCAACTTGGCGGTCCCCAGCGCTGCTCAAGTGCTTGGCACGCATGTAGAAGGGGTCGATTATCACGATGTCCGGGGTCTTGTCTCTAATGATCCGCATCTCCATACTCAGCGAAAACAGCCGAACGAAGGTGTAATGCAGCGGATGAAGGTTAAACATAGCAAAGATGTCATCAAACCGTAGGACGATCGTACCCCCGATGTCGCCATCCACAAAGCCCTTGCCCTCTGGCACCTTAGCCACAAAAACCGGGTATGCCACATCCTTCTCTCTGAGACGCTGCTTCTCCAAAGAAAGAACACTGTCGTGCATACTCCGCATAGCACCGGTTGCAGCATTCAGCATATTTGGCGGTAGCATCGCCCTACCTGCCACATGCACCCTCCTCGAGATATCCTTAGGTGAAGGTGGCCCGTCCTGAGCACGGATCAAACTCGGTGCCGGCTGGCTCGCACCGGCACCCTTGTTAGTCTTTCTTTTCCGTCCCTTCTTCTTGATCTCCTGTAATGGGACCGAGTTCTGCTCACAGACCGCCTTCTTGAGCGTGTTGGGGCTGATAATATTTCGCACCTCAGCTATCTGAGGCTCGGTGAAGGCGGGAGCTGGAGGCGTGTCCTGAGAACTGAATGCCAGACGACGCCTGTTGCAATTGGATTTCTCCGCCGTACCAGCTAGATCGCAGTCGTCTTGGTTGGGTTCTTGAGAAAGAGGCCCGCAGAACTCGTCAGCGTACCCATGTTCGGCAAAGTACTTATCAACTTTGGTAAATCTACCGTCGTCGTTGTCGTCGCCGTCCGGATCCTGTGCCATAGGGCTGTCCAGATCCTGTGCCATAGGGATGTCCGGCAGGTCCAGTAGCGTTGCGGCGTTCTTTCCATGGCTTGGCGCCGGCACGACTGGCGGTCTTGTCTATGGGGTGGTGTCCCCCGCCCCCAAACGAATCTGGCTCTTCGGCCAAAGCAGGGGCCAGTTTACGCAGGTGCTGAGGGTCATCTCATCTTCTTCTTCGGCCCTAGCGGGTCGAATCGGAGGTAACAGCTCGTCGCAGCCTGGTAGCACCCGAACCACTTCAACCCTATACATTGTGGGTGGCATCGGATTACCGTGGAACATGGGGTTGCCCGGTTGAATGATTCTGCCCTTGGCGACATCGACCAACTCGGCGCCCACGAAATGCAGAAGAGTGCAAGGAACGTCGGCAGTGCCCTGCGAAAACATGTACAGGGCGTCAGGGATGCCTAGTCAAAGGCAAGGAGATGAAGTCGTCGGCCGAGAGGCTTGGTTACCGTGATGCCGTCGAGCTCGGCTAATGTCGAGGCACCACCAACGGCGGGCGTGCAACTGACAGAGGGGGCGCTTGCTGGCGAGGTGCCGGCCGGCGTACACCCGGGTGCATGAATACCGCCCGTGCCGGCGCTGGAGACATGAATACCGCCTCCGCTGGAGACACCAATGGCGCCGCCACCGGAGACACCAATGGCGCCGCCTGTGCGCTGCGCGAGTTGCTGGCCGTGAAGCTGGGAATCGGGGGAGGCCCATGTTGGCCGCCCGCAATCCACGTTGTCAGCCCATGAATCAACGTAGGCACCATGGCGTTGAGCGTCGTTCCAAGTTGTTGTTGCACTTGCTCTTGGAGAAGCTCCGGAATCCGCGCCACTTGTGCCTTGAGTTCTTCAACCTCGCGCGTCTGGCTTTCCGAGCTGGTATTTTTCTCCTTCCGCACACCAGCGGTATAGTATGAACCCCATTTTGTGGAAAAGCCTTTGCCGGCCACACGACCAGCTGATGTCGGCTTAGTGAGCTTATCCTTGTTTTTCATTACGTTCAACGCCCTATTTAAAGGGGTGTCGAAAGGGGAGCTCTTAGACGACCCCGCGCTACTGCTTTCAGTTTCCTGCGACAGGAACGTGAACCATTTAGAAATATTGGGGATTAATTAGAGTGCAACCATATGGAGCTAATTACGCAGGGGTGTATTCCTTACTAGAAGAAGCTCAAGCGCCCTGGTCTTTGGATCCGTGGTAAGCTCCTTTGTTATCGGGTCCTCCTTGTACCGGGCCCTGACATAGTTCCTGGTCTGCTTGTCACCGCTATATTTCTCGAAGCGGGATGGTAGGCCTTGCTCGGCATGCTCCGTGTCCTCCTTGTCCCATATAGGCTCCGCCACTCTGTAACCGCCGGGACCGAGTTTGTGTTCCCCTAAGTTCAACTCCCGCATTTCTTTCCCCTACTGACTTGATTCGGAGGTTGCACTGCTCTCGCACTTGATCTTGAACTCCTTGTACTCATCTTCGCTCATCAAAGGATATTTTGCCTTGATCTTCTCATAACTATCACCTTTATCAATCATTCTCTTCAACGCGCTTTTCCAAGTAGACAGGGCCATGCTCATCTTCGTGAGGGCGGCATTGTTCACTTTATTGCCTGAGAGGCGTGTGTTTTAAAATTCGGCGGGGAACTTGAATCGTTCGTGCAGCTTCGTGAAGAGGAGGTTGCGCAAATTCCCTCGGTCCTTATGCCTAAGGTTCTCAGTGTTCATCGAGGCGGTGCTCCGGAGAATGCACCCGAGCTGAAGCGAGTACCCCTTGACTATATGTTTGGGCTCCGTTGGATTCCCGTCGGAGTCCACTTGAGTGAATTCCTCCTTGAGGGTGTGGAGCGCATTCGGGCGCTGGTCCTTCCTTTGCTTCTTCGGTTGGCTGCCATCTGTGTGTGCGCCGCCATCATCAGTGGTGGCATCCTCGGTGGCACCATAAGTGGTGTCATCCCCGGCGCCACTAGGGGTTGTGTAATCAGGATCGGTGTCTTCCGCGGCGTCCTCATAGCGGTGAGGTTGTTCCTCCATCTCCTGGGACAGCTCCCAGAATTTCTTGCCGCCCGAACCACCAGCCTCATTGTTGTGGGCCATGTTTCGCTCTAAATAGGAAAAAAGTATCGTCAAAAAGTTGGTTATTGTCAAGGAACAAGATCATGGTCTCATCATTTAGGGTTTGTCGACACCGAGGCACCCTAAAAGCCTAAGCTTTCATCATTTAGGGTTTGTCGACGTCAAGGCACCCTAAAAGCCTAAGCGTACATCATTTAGGTTCTCATCGACACCGAGGCATCCAGGGCAGCCAAGTTAAGTTTTCATCATTTAGGGTTTATCGATGCCGAGGCACCCTAGGTTGGGCCTAATCACTTGGCACTAATCACTTGGCTCTATTGCCACCTATGGTTTAATGCAGCAAGAATAAAGGGGCAATTGATCCTACTTAACTAAGTACTAAGATACCCCGGCCCATGCATTAGTAGCAAGTACCTCATATGTCCGATTTTTAGCAAAGTCATGCTAAAATTCACGGAAAATTTCAGCATGACCTTTTGCTGAAAATAGGACATATGGAGTACCCGAATTTGCTAGAACGGAAGTTAATCGACATTCCGGCAAACTCAAGGGCCTCTCGGGGTACAACAGCAGCATCACAAGTTGACAAAATTCCCAAGTAGTACGGCAACAACATCACAAGTTGAAAAAATTCCCAAGTAGTACGGCAGCAGCATCACAGGTAGTACCAATGAACATATAGTCCAACACATTCTGAATTTCGATAAATGACAACAAGTTAACTCATGCTGACAACAATAAACTTATAACAACATAAATGAAATTGCAGTATATCCATATACAAAGCAGCAGGATCATCCACCCCATGACAGCAGTAGGAACCCAATGTAACAATCATCAGTGACAAAAAGGGCATGAATGTATAGATAGCACAGACTGACACCAAGGGACCCACCACTAAGCTAGCTAAGAGCACCAAAGCATCAAGAACTGTTTGACTATAAAAAATAGTTGTTTCTACTGCCAAATTACCCAGTTTTCTCAAGCAGTCAATTACACCATGATGATACCAAATTCTTGTAGCAGTACAATGAGTTCATAGGATAAAAAAATCATCCACATTCACCAATCACCTTGTTACAGCATGGTAGTACAAGGACCAGGGTGACCCTGTTTCTTATAAATCTAAAATCTAATGACCCTGTTTCTTATAAATCTAATGACCATGTTTCATTTTCATTTTAGCTATAGGGTGCACCTAGTGACCCTGTTTCTTATAAATCTAAAATCTAATTAACCAACTTATGATGACAAACTGAAGCAAGCTGTAATCTACTACAATTATCACAATATAGCATAAGAACTCATCTAACAATGCTAGTTGCTAGTAACCAAAGAACATAGCCAAGAACTTCTCTCCAAGATTTTTATCATAACCTCTACGGTTCAAACATCCCCCTGGCCTGTTATGATTTTCAACCTCTTCTTTGCATATACTGGCATAAAATGTCTATGTGGTGTGCATATCCCAATTTGCCTTTTTCTTTTTCATCCATTTCACATCACAAATTTCAATCAAGCATGTATAAAAGGTAAACTGCCACACACTTCACATCAACATAACCAGGAAGTAATAGTAGTACATGTTTCACACACAAGCTTCTATGTATCAACATAACCAGGAAGTAATGCATGTTGAGGAGACGCACAACATATGAATCTACACATATGTTTTCATGCTGGGATTTATCCATAAGAATTAGAAACATAGAAGCAGCATATGCAAGTAAGTTTGCTTCTTTACCTCTGGTTACAAAGAGGAGGGGAAGAGCAGAGACTCAAGGCGTGCTCCTGCTGCTCGAGGTGGATGGGGATGGCGGATGCAGGAAGAGGTGCAGCTCCTGCTGCTCGAGGCGGACCCGGGGGCGGTGAGGCTCCTGCATTGGCCGTTGGCGGTGGTCGATGAGGGGCAGCGCCGGTGGAGAGCAGCTGGGCGGCGGCCAGAGAAGACGGAAGAGGAGGCGGGCGTGGGTGGGAGCTCCCGTGGCGGTGGTTGAGGAGGGGCCGCGCCGGTGGCCGGCGGCGCCAGCAAACCCTAAATCGCGAGGAGCCTGCTCGAGGAGGAAGCGCGCGAGGATGGTGGCTGCCGGTGGAGTGGCTCCACGACGACGGTGGTGCTCCCTGTCAAATGGGTGCTCGACGGCGCTGCTCTGGAGTGGGGCGACGATGGTGGTGGCCGGGAGTAGTGGATGGGGATTGGGGATTGTGGAGGGGCTACGACGGTGGTTGTTGGGGCGGCAGAGGATGGTGGAGGGGCTACCGTGATGGGGATTGGGGATTTTAGTCGGGGGATGGATAGCAATGGCGCACCACCTAGCGGTGCGCCATAAGTAACTTTTTTTTGGATAGCAATGGCGCACCAGCGAGCGGTGCGCCATAAGTAACTATTTTTTGTATATCAATGGCGCACCACTCATCGGTGCGCCATTAGTAATTATTATTATTATTATTATTACTATTTGCATCGAATAAGTTTTTAGAAAATGAATATGAATATGAAACAGTAATAATTTTTTATAAAAATAGTAATAATTTTTTAAAAAATATCATCAAATTTGTTATTTGAAAGTATTTATGAATATGAAAAAATATCATGAAATTTGTTATTTGAAAATATCATCAAATTTGTTTTTTTTTGGATTTTTAGTTGCATTCATTTGTGAATTGGTAAAACATTTATGAATATGAAAAAATATCATCAAATTTGAAAAAATATTCATGAATTCAAAACGTGCCCATGAAATTTAAAAATATTCATGCACGAGTTCAAAAAATATTATTGTTTTGCAAAAAAGTAAAAAATATAAATATATATACTAATGGCGCACCGTCTAATAGTGCGCCATTACTAGTTTAAACTAGTAATGGCGCACTGTGAAACGGTGCGCCATTAGTAGTTTTGCAAAAAAAAGAATAAGAAAAAAATGACAATAATGGCGCACTCTCTGCCAGGTGCGCCATTACTAGTTAAAACTAGTAATGATGCATTGCCTACCTGATGCGCCATTAGTATGTATGGAAAAATGGAAAAAAATTAATACTAATGGCGCACCCTGTTTCTGGTGCGCCATTAGTGTCTTCCACACTAATGGCGTATCACCAACAGGTGCGCCATTAGTATATAGTAGTAGCGCACTGCTTCCCTGGTGCGCCATTAGTATCAATCCTATCTATAGCCCTTTTCCTAGTAGTGAAGATACTAATATTCTATAAGATATATTCTTTTTTTTCAAGTTCTTTCCTCATAGTTCTTCCACATTCATGGAACATATCAGGTAAATTTCAGCTACTCCAGCCGTTCCTCCGATTGCCTCCCTCCTCTCCACACTCAAGATAGGACGACCAACGGTCGACTCCCTCCGCTACTGAACAGGACGTTGGTAATATGAACTCTCTCTTCTTCTCTTTGTTTACCAATTCTACTATTGTATAGAAACATCTTTATGTGATATGTCAACTTGTGAAGTTTGTGAACTACGAGAATTAGAAAGATTAGGGAAAGGAACTAGTTGATAAGAGGGATGCATGAGAAGCTAGCTACACTGCCATGAACTTTGTTTTTCCTTTTGACAAACACTCTTGTTAACATCAGGATTTAAAAATGCAACATAGAACAAGATATATAGATAGCTGAAACAAAGAGGTGTGCTTTGAAAGAAAAAAATGTGCATCTGCTACTGTTTATAATTACCCCCTCCCTCCTTAACTAACTAGAGTAATTAACAACACTAGCTAATTAACAATACTAGCCAGCTTGCTAGCTTGATGAGTCATCACCAGTTTCTCAAATCTTGTTTCCTCCGATGATCAATACATATGTTCAGAGATTAATATGCTAGCTTGATGAGTCATCACCAACCAATATGATGATCAAAGCTTGTCTGTAATTGCTTCTCTGTCTGTCTGTAATATGCTAGCTTGGTTAACAATACATATGATGCAAATTAACCATTAGAGATTGTGGTTGGGATTTTATGGACTGTTCATTTTGGCTGTTACATGTTACTGTGTTGGCTGGCTGGTTGGCTGGCCAGCGTCTTCTCTGACTTGTTTGCCTTTCCCACTGCTCACATGTGGTGCTAGTTTGCTGGGTTTTGTCTCCGATCATCGTGTCGTGATGATTTTGCAGGTACCCTGAGAGGCCCTTGAGTTTGCCGGAATGTTGATTGACTTCCGTTCCCGCAAATTCAGGTACTCCATATGTCCTATTTTCTGCAAAGGTCATGCTGAACTTTTTCTTCAATTTTAGCATGACTTTGCTAAAGATAGGACATATGGGGTACTTGCAACAAATGCATGGGCCGGAGTATCTTAGTACTTAATTAAGTAGGATCAACTGCCTCTTCTATTATACATATAGAAGTGTGATGTCAACTCATAGTTATTACTAATGTCAGTTGCTCGTCATCGATAAACCCTAATCTGGAAGAGGAACTACTCATCCTAACCATTTGCTCTCAAAATTACCACTTCACTTCACCACACTGTGGATTATCTTATTGGACCCAACAGAGATGATGTAGTTTCGAATTATGAACGTAGGAAATGTCATCATCGGACGATGAAAGTCTTCCGAGGGAGTGCGACTGGTGCCACGACGATCGAGGTCTGTGCGACAGACGTCACCTGGACGATGATCGGCGCTTCAGCATTGAGCTCGAGGAGACCTTCGAAGTTGAAACGGTACGCAACGACGACAATTGTTTTTCTCATAATTAAGCATGACTTCAACTATTTCAACATGTAATTTTCATCTTTTACAATTCGAGTATAGCTTATCCCATGACATGCAAGACGCTATGTCTTCGAGAGGATGGATTTTGAAGACAATGAAATTTCTGAAACAAAGAAAATTCACCTAAGGACTCATCACGATGTGGATTTTGAAGTAAATCTGTATAATTCTGGGAGCGTAGCCCATTTTGGTTGCATAAATTGGGAAGCATTATGCAAGATGTATGGTTTTGATGAGGGTATGCTTGTCACCATGTATCTTGGTGATCCTAAAATCGAGCAAGACAATATGGACATTTGGGTCCTTGTTGATACGCATCCAATACTACCGCTATGTGTGTTTCTCAAATATAGTTATTAGCTAATTTATATTGTTTATTTCAAAATAGTTGACAGCTTATTTCCAATGACAGCTTATTTTCATTGTTCAAAGAATGTGCGGGAGATGCTAGGCAAAACCCACTACACCGATGGTTCCGAATTAACAACTTATAAGGAGAAAAATCTTCTGGTCGGATTTTGTACTGACATTGAGAATTATAATATCTACAATCAAACTCCTCAACATTATGGTCAATACGTGCCACTAGTGCATGTGTTCAACTACGGTAACTACCATGGAGATACCCTGGTAAGATTTTTTACTATTACGACATCCGTGCATCTTTTGCATACTTCTAAAACTAGTACATCATTGCTAACTATGAAGTTATTACTATGTTTTTCAACAGATAATCCCAGAGAATTGTGTGCCTCATTTGATGTATCAGAAAGGTAGCCTTAATGTTTTGAACATACAGCCCGGTCATCCTACGAATCTCAACTGTCCATACAAGGTTTCTAAAACAAGTGGAGACATGCAAATCAAAGGATGGAAAAAATGTATGGACAGTCGTAAGGAGGTTGTCGGTGTCAAAACCGACAGATCTTGGGTAGGGGGTCCCGAACTGTGCATCTAAGGCGGATGGTAACAAGAGGCAGGGGACACGATGTTTTACCCAGGTTCGGGCCCTCTCGATGGAGGTAAAACCCTACGTCCTGCTTGATTATTCTTGATAATATGAGTAGTACAAGAGTTGATGTACCACGAGATCGGAGAGGCTAAACCCTAAAAGCTAGCCTATGGTATGATTGTATATTGTCCTAAAACCCTCCGGTTTATATAGACACCGGAGGGGGCTAGGGTTACACAAGGTCGGTTACAAAGGAGGAGATATACATATCCGTATTGCTTAGCTTGCCTTCCACGCCAAGTAGAGTCCCATCCGGACACGGGACGAAGTCTTCAATCTTGTATCTCCATAGTCCAATAGTCCGGCTGTCCGGAGACACCCTAATCCAGGACTCCCTCAGAGGTTCTTGGAAGCAAAAGGAAGCGATGCAATAATTGGATTAGCTTCAATTGCTCTACTGGAGACAATGAAACCCAGGAGCTTTCCGGCTGGCACGCCGAAAACGCATTTTTCCAGATTGAGCTTGATGTCGTATGTTCAGAGGTTGTCGAATGTGAGCCTCAAGTCGTCTATTAGAGAGTCGACGTGTTTGGTTTTGGCGACCACATAATCTATGTATGCCTCTACTGTTTTGCCGATCTGTTTCTCCAGACATGTCTGGATCATGCGCCGATATTTTGCGCTGGCGTTTTTGAGCCCAAAAGGCATTGTGTTGAAACAGAAGGGGATGTATGGTGTAATAAATGTCGTTGTGGCTTGGTCAGACTCCGCCATATTGATTTGGTGGTAGCCGGAGTATGCGTCGAGGAACCACAATGACTCGTTTCCTGCGGTAGCATCGATAATTTGATCGATAAGGGGGGGGAGGGATCCTTAGGGCAAGCCTTGTTGAGGTCCTTGAAATTGACACACAAGCGTCGGGATTTGTCCTTATTTGGTACCATCACCAGGTTTGCTAGCCAGTCCGGGTGTTTTATTTCTATAATGAATCCGGCCTCCAATAACTTGGCTAGTTCCTCTCCCATAGTCTGTCTCTTAGGTTCATAGAAATTCCAAAGAGCCTGCTTGACCGGCTTGAATCCCTTTAGGATATTGAGGTTGTGCTCGTCCAGCCTGCGTGGGATTCCTGGCATGTCTGAGGGGTGCCAGGTGAATATTTCCCAATTCTCGCGCAGGAACTCTCATAGTGCGGCGTCCACGGCGGGGTTTAACTGTGCCCAATGGAGGCTTTTTTTGTAGGGTCCGTTGGGTGGACTTGGAATTTGACTATTTCTTCCGCTGGTTTAAAAGAGGTGGACTTGGATCTCTTGTCAAGTATTATGTCGTCTCTGTCCATCGTGGAGCGTAGCGCAGTTAATTCCTCGGCCGAGAGGGCTTCGGATAATGCCTCGAGGGCCAATGCGGCTGTTTTGTTTTCGGCGCGGAGTGCTGTATTCAGATCACTAGCAAGAGTGATGATTCCGTTGGGCCTGGGCATTTTGAGCTTCATGTAACTATAATGGGGTATGGCTTGGAAGATCGTGAACGCCTCCTGTCCTAAAAGGGTGTGGTATCCACTACTGAACGGGGCCACTTGGAATGTAATTTCTTTGGACCAATAGTTCTCCGGCGTGACGAATACCACATCTAGTGTGATTTTCCCAGCACAGCGTGCTTCCCTACTGGGGATGATTCCTTTGAAAGTTGTGCTGCTATGCTCAATGCGGTTCCAGTCTATTTCCATTTTTTGAAGAGTTTCCTCATAGATGAGGTTTAATCCACTGCTGCCGTCCATGAGTACTTTGGTGAGCCGAAAACCGTCCACAATTTGACTGAGGACCAGTGCAGCTGGTGCTCGGGCAGATCGGAATTTAGGTTCGTCACTGGCATTGAAGGTAATAGCCATGTCACTCCATGGATTCATTGCTGCTACGTGGCAGATTTCGGCAAGGCTGCGGAGTGTTCGCTTGCACCTATTATTTCATGCGAAGGTTTCAAAAACTGTTAATACAGTATTGTTATCCACGGGATGGTGCTCTGTGGCATTTGGGATAAGAAGATCCTCACCACTTTTGGCCACCTACTGGAGTATCCAACATGCTCTAAGGTTGTGCGTTGGTATGGTATCCGCTGTGCTATGAATTTTGCAGGGTTCGTTAAGCCATCCCTCCAATACGGTTCCATGCCCTATAGAGGGTTTTTGTTTCTTTGTAACTAACTCGGGTGTCTTATGATAGTGCACCCTTTTACTTCGAACTGGGTGTATATTCTTAGCCGGATTACCCCAAAATTTCGTTTCAGTTTTCCAGGCGCTTTCCATCGCATAGTACTTTCGTACTATGGACGCCAAGTCAGCGAAGCATGATATGTCACGGCGACTTAAGGCGTTAAGGATTTCCTTTTCCGTGCAATTATTGCAGAAAAATGAGTGTGCGTCTTCCTCACGACAGTCCTTAACCTTGTTCATCACAAGGAGGAATCTGGCCCAATAATGATGTACTGTTTCATAGGGCTCTTGCCTGATGTGGGAAATTCGTTTATGTCTGGGTGGGTGGGTGGAATTGAGTCTGAACCCCTACCCAATCTGAGACCCAGGGGCCGAGGTGTTTCCAATATTGGAATTTCGGGTTCTGATGTGTTGCCCGATAAGTCTGGCCCACTGCCTGACTCTAGGTTCAGGGCTTGGGTGATGTCCTCCCGTAAACGGGTATCCGACTCGGAGAGCTCAGGAATCCGGACACAGTTAGTCCTCAAGATAGAAGAGGAATCGCCGCATTGTTAGTCAAAATAGGCGGATCTTGGATAGGGGGTCCCAAACTGTGCGTATAAGGCGGATGGTAACAGGAGGCAGGGGACACGATGTTTTACCCAGGTTCGGGCCCTCTCAATGGAGGTAAAACCCTACGTCCTTCTTGATTATTCTTGATAATATGAGTAGTACAAGAGTTGATCTACCACGAGATCGGAGAGGCTAAACCCTTAAAGCTAGCCTATGGTATGATTGTATATTGTCCTATGGACTAAAACCCTCTGGTTTATATATACATAGGAGGGGGCTAGGGTTACACAAGGTCGGCCACAAAGGAGGAGATATACATATCCGTATTGCCTAGCTTTCCTTCCACGCCAAGTAGATTCCCATCCGGACACGGGACGAAGTCTTCAATCTTGTATCTTCATAGTCCTACAGTCTGGCTGTCCGAAAACCCCCTAATCCAGGACTCCCTCAGAGGTTCTTGGA
Organism: Triticum dicoccoides; assembly: GCF_002162155.2. Lineage (NCBI taxonomy): Eukaryota > Viridiplantae > Streptophyta > Magnoliopsida > Poales > Poaceae > Triticum > Triticum dicoccoides. The sequence continues at coordinate 737,572,630 of NC_041384.1, read as the reverse complement.
AGCAAAAGGAAGCGAAGCGCAAGAATTGGAGACAGGATGATCTCCATTCTCCATAATGGAGAGTCAGGGTCTATATTGTTTTATGTTATTTTACCTTAAATATGGTATTTAGGTCCTGCCTAATACTGATGATCATGTGCTAAGAAAAATTAAGTAGGGTTGGTTCGATGACTATCAAGATGATGATCGTATGACTTGTTATTAATAACGAGTAGAAGTTGTATGATGGTGATTAGGAGGACTTGTTAGGATTAGTATTACTTCCGACAAACTCGCTACTCGCGGTCTCGAGACTTGTTATGTTTTATCTTTGTTCGGTCTTTTGAATTCAGAGACTAATAGGATGAATTGTATTCGGAGACTAATCTTCTATTGTATTCGATGAATCTGCTGTTGCTGTGTGGTGTTGTCATACTAGTGGAGACTAATAGGATAATATATTTTGTAACCTGTGAAAATATCAGGAAAAAAATAATGCCTAATATTCATACTAGTGGCGCAGCACCACATAGTGCGCCATTAGTAAGCCAGAGCACACTAATGGCGCATCATCCACTAGTGCGCCATTAGTATGCCAAAGCACACGGTTAAATATGGCCCCCTGGGAGGCATACTAATGGCACACCTGGGAGGCATACTACTAGGAATAGGGCTATAGATAGGATTGGTACTAATGGCGCACCATGGAAGCAGTGCGCCACTGCTATATACTAATGGCGCACCGGTTGGTGATGCGCCATTAGTGTGGAAGACACTAATGGCGCACCAGAAACAGGGTGCGCCACTAGTATTAATTTTTTTTCCATTTTTCCATACATACTAATGGCGCATCAGGTCGAAGTGCGCCATTACTAGTTCTAAGTAGTAATGGCGCACCAAGCAGACAGTGCGCCATTACTGTAATTTTTTTTATTCTTTTTTTTGCAAAACTACTAATGGAGCATCGTTTCACAGTGCGCCATTACTAGTTTAAACTAGTAATGGCGCACTATTACCCGGTGCGCCATTAGTATATATATTTATTTTTTTTACTTTTTTGCAAAACTACTAATGGCGCACCACCTGCAGGTGCGCCATTAGTAACTAGGGTTACTAATGGCGCATTTGCTGGTGGTGCGCCATTAGTAACCTGGGACCCCAACAAGATATTTTGGACAGCCCCACACCTACCCACTCACTTTCCCTACTTCATTCCCTCCACCTCCTTCTCCAAGCTTTCGGCCATCTCCTCCTCCTCACCTCATTTCCACCATAGATTCATCAAAATTAAGTGGTGAAATTACCTTTTTTTGATAGGTAAGTAAGGGGAAAGCTATCTTCATGATGTAGACCTACTTTTTTACTCCCTAGCTCGCTCCAATAACGTGCACATGCACTTTTTGTGGCCTAGCTAGATCTATGTATATTTGTGGTGTTGCATGTGTTTGTGGTGTTGCATATATGTTTGTGTTTGAAGGTACCCGTATTTGAAATGCGATAGTTGCCAATATTTTGCCGGAATTTTGGCACTATGCATTCTTTTTGGTCCTATTTTTAGGGAAGGTCATGCCAAATTTTTTCTTGGTTCTAAAATATCATTTTGCTCTACCCCGTAGGAGACCATGGTCCGCATGATGACTGAAGGCATCGTGAATAGGTTTTTGAGCTCCGCAAGGTTGAGATGCTTCAAAAGAACAAGACAGAGATAAGATGTCCGTGTCGAAGATGCAAGCTGAAGAGCCTTATTGCGGACCCGGATTCCGGGCAGGTGCGGGACCACCTGCTCTTGCGTGGTTTCATGGATGGCTATCGGTGGCAAGGTGATGAAGATGACTATGAAGTCGTCCATGGGGGCCGGGCAAGAAATGAGGAAGGGCAACAAGACAAGTACCACCGGAGCGAGGGCGGGCGAGAAGACGAAGAATCTCCAGGACATTATCACGACGGTGATGCTGTACATAGTCATCATGTAGAAGATGTCGTACATGATGATGAGGAAGATCAAGACGAAGGGCATGATCATGAAGATGAAGATGCCGGAGCAGACGACGATGGAGGCTGGGTGCAGGACCCTCATATTCAAGAGCTGCTTCTCAAGCAGACGGATAACGCAAGAGCTGCCGCCCGAGAGAAAGCCAAGCTGGATCAACTGGAGATAGACGCGGTTACTCCATTGTATGAATGATGCAGGCCCGAGGATACCCGCCTGAAAGTAACGCTCATGGCTCTGGAGATGAAGGTAAAACACAAAATGACCGACGCATGCTTCGACGAGAACATGTCATTCTGGCACGAACGTCTTCGCAAGGGGAACAAGTGCCCGACCAGTTTCGAGGAGGCGAAGAAAATTGTGTGTCCTCTGGATTTACCACACATGAAATACCATGTGTGCATGAACAATTGTATCATTTATCGGGACGAGCACGCGGAGTCTACCATATGTCCGGCGTGCGGCGTCACTCGATACAAGAAGAGGAAGAAAGCTCCTCCAAAATCGGTGTGGTACTTTCCGATCACTCCTCGTCTGCAGCGGTATTTTGTGCACCCTAAGGTAGCAAAGCTCATGTGTTGGCACGTGGATAGGGAGGAGAAGAAGCGGGAAGATGACGGAAATGATCCGGAGATAAATAAAAAAGACAAGATGTTGAGTCACCCTAAGGATGCGAGCCAGTGGCAAGCGTTGAACTTCGAATACCCAGAATTTGGGAAGGATCCAAGGAACATCGTGCTGGGCGCGAGCACCGATGGAGTCAATCCGTTTGGCAGCCAGAGAAGCACACATAGCAGCTGGCCTGTGTTTGTGTGGATGTACAACCTTCCCCCCTGGTTGTGCATGAAGAGGAAGTACATTCACATGAGTATGCTAATTGAAGGGCCGAAACAACCAGGGAACGACATCAATCTGTATCTGGGGCTGCTGAAGGAGGAGCTAGACACGCTGTGGAAAACGCCAGCCAATACGTGGGACGCCGCAGAGAAAGAATATTTCCCTATGAGAGCCGCACTGCTCACGACGGTGCACGACTATCTCGGTTACGGGTATCTCGCGGGGCAGGAAGTCCACGGATTTTCTGGATGCGTAAGGTGCATGGATGACACAACGTATCGCCAGCTAGATAGAGATCCCGGGTCTTCAAAAACCGTGTTCATGGGACATCGAAGGTGGCTTCGCGACGATGACCCATGGAGGAAACGCAAGGATCTGTTCGATGGTGAAACCAAACCCCGAAAACGCCCGTGTACGAGGAGCGGCGAGGAAATAGACGAGCTATTGAAAAATTGGAAAGACTGCCCACTGCCGGGAAAGAAGCAAAAGGCGCCAGAGCCGGGAAAGAAGTGAAAGGCTCCAGAGACGCTGCGGAAGGTATGGAAAACGAGGTCTGTTTTCTGGGACTTGCCATACTGGAAGATCCACCGTGTGCCTCACAGCCTTGATGTCATGCGTATCACGAAGAACGTGTGCGAGAGTCTGCTTGGTACCCTGCTCAACATGCCAGAGAGGACCAAAGATGGGCCGAAAGCAAGGGCAGACTTGAAATCAATGGGCATCAGGCAGGAGCTTCATGCTAATGATGATGATGATGAGGCGAAGCAGGACACAGAAAGTCGTCGCAAAGACAAAAAGGCCAAGAAGACCAGAAATGACTACCCTCCCACGTTCTTCACTCTAAGTCAGGAGGAGATCGAGCAGTTTTTCACCTGCCTCCTAGGAGTAAAACTTCCTTACGGTTACGCGGGGAAGATAAGCAGATACCTAGACCCAGCGAAGCAGAAGTTCAGCAGGATGAAGTCTCACAACTGTCACGTGCTGATGACGCAGATACTTCCAGTTGCAATCCGTGGGATCATGGACGCGCACGTCCGTGAAACGCTATTTGGCCTATGCAACTTTTTCGACGTCATCTCTCGGAAGTCTATTAGCGTGAGGCAACTCAGAAGGCTACAGGAAGAGATCCTGGTGATACTATGCGAGCTTGAGATGTACTTCCCGCCCGCATTCTTCGATGTTATGGTGCATCTGCTGGTCCATATCGTGGAGGATATGATCCAACTCGGGCCGACGTTCCTGCACAGCATGATGCCGTTCGAAAGCATGAATGGTGTCATCAAAGGATACGTTCGCAACATGTCACGTCCAGAGGGAAGTAGAGCTAGGGGCTTTCTGACCGAAGAGTGCATCTCCTACTGCATGAATTATCTAGGCAACGAGAACCCCGTTGGTCTACCCGTCAACAGGCACCTCGGCACGCTTGCTGGATGGGGTCACCGTGAGGGTCGCCGCGAAATGCATGTCGACTTCGAGGGTCGACTCGCCGACTTTGAAAGAGCAAACCTAGTCGCGCTACAACACATAGACGTGGTCGATCCTTGGGTGGTAGAGCACAAAACCTTTATTGAGAAGACGTACAATGACCAAGGTGAACAGAGGACGGACGGAGATATACTCAAAGAGCACAACTCATGTTTCACGCGTTGGTTCAAGCAGAAGCTTCTGTCGTACCCTTTACATGAAGATTCTTCCGCGGAAGAACAACTCATATTCGCCTTGTCAAAGGGCGCCGAGCACAACCTTATGACCAATGAGGCGTACGATATCAACGGCTACACATTCTACACCGAGGACAAGGACATGAAGAGCGATGGTTATCAGAACTCCGGGGTAACGATGGAATCCTACACCAGTAACGACAAGGACAGATACTACGGAAGGATCGAGGAGATCTGGGAGCTGAGCTACGCTGGAGAGAAGGTCCCGATGTTCCGTGTCAGATGGGCCAAGAGCGTCCTAAAAGAAGACCGGTATTTCACCACCATGGTTATACCCGAAGCCAAATCCAAGACTGCGGGCACAAACGTCACCGCGACAAAATGAGCCATGGGTACTGGCTTCCCAAGTGGACCAATGCTTCTTCATTACCGACCCGTCAAAGCCCAGTCGTGTTGTCGTGAGGAGAGGCAAAAGGAAGATCATCGGAATGGATGGAGTAGCCAATGAGCAAGACTTCGACAAGTATGGCGACCCGAAGATCGAACATGCCGACGACGATGAAGTAGCAGCACACACCACAAGAAGAAGCAGGACCACAAAAACAAGGGCAAGAAGATTGTGAACAGATAGCTAGCTAAGATCGATTGTATTTAAATCGTAGTGTTCATTTCTCGATTGTATTTCATGGGCACTTTTTGATATCATGAATATTTTTAAATTTCATGGGCACTTTTTGAATTCATGAAGACACTTGATGTCGATCCCCCTCCATCTCAATCTCGATTCCCCCTCCATCTCGATCTCGATCCCCCTCCATCTCGATCCCACCCGCACCCTCCCCCGCTAGCTCCACCGCCACCGACGACCCACCGCAACCCTCCCCCGCTCCACCGCCGCCGACGAGCACCCGGCCCCCCGCACCCTCCCCCGCTCCACC
>NC_041384.1:737542679-737566718 GCF_002162155.2 Triticum dicoccoides | reverse complement strand
CCCTCGAGCGCCGCCTCCCCCTACATGCGCCGCCTCCCGACCCACGACGCCGACGCCGTGCCTCCTCATCGCGCATGGGGCGCTCTTCCTTGTGCTCTCCTCACCAACCACGACGCCGGCCACCTGCTCCGTCGTCTCTGGCAAAGGTTACTCCACCTAGCTACAGCACTCGTGCGCTTGGCGGCTAGGGTTTGCCTCCAGCCCCTCCCCTCCCCCATCAACGAGAGGAGCATCCCGTGCCCCCGCCCTCGAGTTCGTCAACGACGCCGTCCTCCAGCCGCTGCCGCCGCAGCCGCCGTCCTCCCGCCCAGGTACCTCTCCTCCTTCCTCCTTCCTGCCTCTCCTGTGTTCCTAGCTTCCTAGGTTCTTAGGTTCAGATTTGTGCACTGTAGATGATGTTCCACTGTGAACTTACTGAAGATGACAGATTTGTGAACTTACTGATGCTGACAGGAGATTTGTGCACAAACTGCAGTGCACAAATCTCCATGATGGATTAGGTAATGTTCCACTGTGTAGTAAGTTCAATAGATTGTATAATGCTAACACCAGTTTTAATATTACTGTAGGAGAGGTGATTGGGGGTTGTTGGGATAATGTCAAAATTAGGAGGAGGTTGGGTGATTTGGCTGAGCAGCAGTTGCAATATCTCTTTGAGGACGTGGTTCAAAGTGAGGAGAGAGATAAGTGCGTGTGGAATTTAACTACATGTGGTGAATTTACCATTAGATCAATGTACCTGATGATCAAAGCTTTGCAAGTTAGATGTCATTTTAGAAAATTATGGTTTATTAAAGTACCTCTTAAGATTACAGTTATCTTGTGGTTGATGTTTAAGAATAGTATATTATTGACTAAGTTATTACTCAAGTCTCTCACTGGTTGGAACACTGCGCTGGTTTGCAGAAGCGTGGGGGCCTAATCAAATTACCTAATCAGATTTGTGAACTATAGTTTGTGAACTACAAAGTGGAACATTACCTAATCAGATTTGTGAACTTACTGATGATGACAGGAGATTTGTGCACTGTAGTTTGTTAATCTCGACATCTTAGTAGCTAATGCATTTAGTTAACCACAGTTTAGTTCTTGTGTAGTGTAGTTCCCTCCTCAAATTACTTGCAAGCATATTGTAACTATTTTCACTCTGTCCTGAAGGTTTTTGACTACACAATCTGTGGTGACCCACACTCTATTGGTTCACACTCATTGAGTTTGCTCGTGAAGGTATTATATGTTCACATGGTACATTTATGTTTTTCAGCAGTTAATTGATGGTTTGATACATGATACATTTCATGCACAGGTGCTAGAGCTGCACTTAACTTGCTAAAATCATCCCCTTGTTCTTACTGGTTATATAAATTCATTGATTGTCCTATGTTTTCTGTCAGGGTATTGTTCAGGAAGCTTGCTTGAGTTTGTGTCCTTTAATTTGTAAATCTGCAGTTCTAGCCACATTTAGAATAAGTTGTTGTATATACTGTCATAAAGTTCAGCAAGAACAGGGCATCAACAGTGCTACTCTAGTATCTAGATGGGGAGGGACAAATGGACAGGGACAACAAACTATTAGTCTTAGGATTAACACTCCTCATATGAGATGAGAGGATTTTTTTTTAAATTGCTTCTTGCAGTTTTGAAAATTCAGTTTATTCGGTTACTAAAAATTCAGTTAGGCACACAAATTTCAGAACTTTTGTTTGCTGTAACATATTGATGTGCTTTGTAAAACTTGTTCATGTACTGAACTACTAATGCCTTGTGATGCTCTGAATTACTTGTGATGCCTCTAAATTACTTGTGATCACATTGAGAAAGAGATGCAAAGATGATGATCAAAGATGGGCTGCTGTAGAATTGTTCTTCATCTTTACAGTGCTGTTGTATAGAAATATGCTCAATTTTCTGCTCTGATTGTTGCTCAAAGAAATTTAGCAAAAAAATGGGGTCCTGGGAGACGCCGCTGCTGCTTGAGGCCCTTGAGAGTCCCTTCGTGTCGTGATGATTTTGCAGGTACCCCGAGAGGCCCTTGAGTTTGCCGGAATGTCGATTAACTTCCGTTCCGGCAAATTCGGGTACTCCATATGTCCTATTTTCAGCAAAGGTCATGCTGAAATTTTCCGTGAATTTTAGCATCACTTTGCTAAAAAAAGGACATATGGGGTACTTGCGACTAATGCATGAGCCGGGGTATCTTAGTACTTAATTAAGTAGGATCAATTGCCCCTTTATTCTTGCTGTATTAAACCATAGGTGGCAATAGAGCCAAGTGATTAGTGCAAAGTGATTAGGCCCAACCTAGGGTCCCTCGGCATCGATAAACCGTAAATGATGAAAACTTAACTTGTCTGCCCGGGATGCCTCGGTGTCAATGAGAACCTAAATGATGTACGCTTAGACTTTTAGGGTACCTCGACGTCGACAAACCCTAAATGATGAAAGCTTAGGCTTTTAGGGTGCCTCTGTGTCGACCAACCCTAAATGATGAGACCATGATCTTGTTCCTTGACAATAACCATCTTTTTGACCAAACTTTTTTCCTATTTAGAGCAAAACATGACCCACAACGATGAGGCCGGTGGTTCGGGCGGCATGCAATTCTGGGAGCTGTCCCAGGAGATGGAGGAACAACCTCACCGCTATGAGGATGCCGCGGAAGACACCGATCCTGATTACACAACCCCTAGTGGCGTCGGGGATGACACCACTGATGGTGCCACCGAGGATGCCACCACTGATGATGGCGGCGCACACACAGATGGCAGCCAACCGAAGAAGCAAAGGAAGGACCGGCGCCCAAATGCGCTCCGCACCGTCAAGGAGGAATTCACTCAAGTGGGCTCCGACGGGAATCGAACGGAGCCCAAACATATAGTCAAGGGGTACTCGGTTCAGCTCGGGTGCATTCTCCGGAGCACCGTGTCGATCAACACCGAGAACCTTAGGCATAAGGACCGAGGGAATTTGCGCAACCTCCTCTTCATGAAGCTGCACGAACGATACAAGTTCCCCGCCGAATTTGAAAACACATGCCTCTCAGGGAATAAAGTGAACAGTGCCGCCCTCACGAAGATGAGCACGGCCCTGTCTACTTGAAAAAGCGCGGTGAAGAGAAAGATTGATAAAGGTGATAGTTATGAGAAGATCAAGGCGAAATATCCTTTAATGAGCGAAGATGAGTACAAGGAGTTCAAGATCAAGTGCGAGAGCAGTGCAACCTCCGAATCAAGTCAGTGGGGGAAAGAAATGCGGGAGTTGAACTTAGGGGAACACAAACTCGGTCCCGGCGGTTACAGAGTGGCGGAGCCTATATGGGACAAGGAGGACACGGAGCGTGCCGAGCATGGCCTACCGCCCCGCTTCGAGAAATACAGCGGTGACAAGCAGACCAGGAACTATGTCAGGGCCCAGTACAAGGAGGACCCGATAACAAAGGAGCTTACCACGGATCCGAAGACCAGGGCGCTTGAGCTTCTTCTGGTAAGGAATACACCCCCGCGTAATTATCTCCATATGGTTGCACTCTAATTAATCCCCAATATTTCTAAATGGTTCACGTTCCTTTCGCAGGACACTGAAAGCAGTAGCGCCGGGTCGTCTAAGAGCTCCCCTTTCGACACCCCTTTAAATAGGGCGTTGAACGTAATGAAAAACAAGGATAAGCTCACTAAGCCGACGTCAGCTGGTCGTGTGGTCGGCAAAGGCTTGTCCACAAAATGGGGGTCATACTATACCGCTGGTGTGCGGAAGGAGAAAAAGACCAGCTCGGAAAGCCAGACGCGCGAGGTTGAAGAACTCAAGGGACAAGTGGCGCGGATTCCGGAGCTTGTCCAAGAGCAAGTGCAACAACAACTTGGAACGACGCTCAACGCCATGGTGCCTATGTTGATTCATGGGCTGACGACGTGGATTGCGGGCGGCCAACAGGGGCCTCCCCCGGTTCCCAGCTTCACGGCCAGCAACTCGCACAGCGCGGAGGCGGCTCCATTGGTGTCTCCGGCGGCGCCATTGGTGTCTCCGGCGCCGGCGCCATTGGTGTCTCCGGCGGAGGCGGTATTCGTGTCTCCGGCACCGGCACGGGCATTGGAGCTTAATGCACCCTGGTGTACGCCGGCCGTCACCTCTCCAGCAAGTGCCCCCTCCGTCAGTTGCACGCCCGCCGTTGGCGGTGCCTCGACATTAGGTGAGCTCGACGGCATCACGGCAACTAAGCCTCTCGGCCGATGACTTCATCTCCTTGCCTTTGACTGGGCATTCCTGACGCCCTGTACATGTTTTCGCAGGGCACCGCCGACGTTCCTTGCACTCTTCTGCACTTCGTGGGCGCCGAGTTGGTCGATGTCGCCAAGGGCAGAATCGTTCAACCGGGCAACCCCATGTTCCACGGTAATCTGATGCCACCCACAATGTATAGGGTTGAAGTGGTTCAGGTGCTGCCAGTGATGCGACGATCTGTTACCTCCGATTCGACCCGCTAGGGCCGACAAAGATGAGATGGCCCTCAGCACCTGCGTAAACTGGCCCCTGCTTTGGCCGAAGAGCCAGATTCGTTTGGGGGCGGGGGACACCACCCCGCAGACAAGACCGCCAGTCGTGCCGGCGCCAAGCCATGGAAAGAATGCCGCAACGCTACTGGACCTGCCGGACATCCCTATGGCACAGGATCCGGACAGCCCTATGGCACAGGATCCGGACGGCGACGACAACGACGACGGTACATTTACCAAAGTTGATAAGTACTTTGCCGAACATGGGTACGCTGACGAGTTCTGCAGGCCTCTTTCTCAAGAACCCAACCAAGACGACTGCGATCTAGCTGGTACGGCGAAGAAATCCAATTGCAACAGGCGTCGTCTGGCGTTCAGTTCTCAGGACACGCCTCCAGCTCCCGCCTTCACCGAGCCTCAGATAGCTGGGGTGCGAAATATTATCAGCCCCAACACGCTCAAGAAGGCGGTCTGTGAGCAGAACTCGGTCCCATTACAGGAGATCAAGAAGAAGGGACGGAAACGAAAGACTAACAAGGGTGCCGGTGCGAGCCAGCCGGCACCGAGTTTGATCCGTGCTCAGGACGGGCCACCTTCACTTAAGGATATCTCGAGGAGGGTGCATGTGGCGGGTAGGGCGATGCTACCGCCAAATATGCTGAATGCTGCAACCGGTGCTATGCGGAGTCTGCACGACAGTGTTCTTTCTTTGGAGAAGCGGCATCTCAAAGAGAAGGATGTGGCATACCCGGTTTTCGTGGCTAAGGTGCCAGAGGGCAAGGGCTTTGTGGATGGCGACATCGGGGGTACGATCGTCCTGCGGTTTGATGACATCTTTGCTATGTTTAACCTTCATCCGCTTCACTACACCTTCGTTCGGCTGTTTTCGCTGAGTATGGAGATGCGGATCATTAGAGACAAGACCCCGGACGTCGTGATAGTCGACCCCTTCTACATGCATGCCAAGCACTTGAGCAGCACTGGGGACCGCCAAGTTGCGAGTTCACACCTCGAAGGCGACATTCTGGCAAACCCAAATAAGGATAACTTCCTTGTGGGTTACTTTCCCGAGTAAGTCATCCCTTAACCGCCCCATAACATATGATTTCTTAGATTTCGATCGCTCTTTTTTTTCTAACATTCCGTGTTCTGTGCAGTGACACACATTGCACACTCATCCTCTTAAGCCCGAAATATTCCATGGCCACGTATTTAGCCCGAACCGTAACTGCAATATAGACTACACAAATGTCAAGAAAGTTCTTGATGATGTTCTCCCCGCCTACGCCAAATCTGGAGGCACCTTCACCAGGGCAGTTCGTAAGTACGGCAAGCACATGTTCTCACAGAATACGAAGTTCTGCTGCGTCAAGCAGCCGCCTGGCGGTCAGAAGGATGCCTACTACGCCCTCCATCACATGCGGGCGATCATAAGGGACCATCATCAACTTCTGCTACCAGATAATCTCAAAGATTGGGCCGCGAGCTTGTCGGCAGTCCAGGACGCGGACCTCAGACAAGAATTCTTTCGCATCCAGTCGGAGTTTGCGGACATCATCCATCAAGATGTCCTTCATACCTCGGGGCAGTTCTTCCTCAGATATCAACCGTCCAACAGTGAGATAGATGAAATGCTACAAATGCAGGGTGACAACGACCGCGATTTCATGACCATCACGACAGACGGTGGCTTCATCCACGTTCCTGTCCGATGAGTCGAGTCGAAAGTAGTGATGTGTAGTTCTGAAACATTGATTGGCTCATGTTGTAATTATACTATAATGAATTCGTATGTCTCTTTGGTTTGGAATGTCGTTCAACTTAGATGTAATCGATGCTATTTATTAGTAGGACCATGAATCGTGCTATTAATGTCTTGCTTTTCTCTTCCGATCCTTTTGTTGCATACTTACATATTGCTTATGTATTGTCTGTTGTTTGGCTTCTGCGTAGAGATGCCATCGTATGTCGTGTACAAGGGTAAGGTTCCCGGAGTCTACGACGACTGGGAGGAGTGTCGAAGACAGGTTCACCGTTTCAGCGGTAACAGTTACAAAGGGTACACCACTAGGGCGGAGGCCGGATGTAGATATGTCCGCTCTCTAGAGGAAGAGAGGAGGGAGCGTTGGAGGAACCGGATGAAGACCAGTTTGATCGCGATGATGCTCATGATGATGACCACAGCTCTCTTCTGTGTGATGGTAGTTTAGATGATCGATATCGACTTGTAATGTGAAGGCAAACTCGATACTCGTGGTCTTGAGACTTGTAATGTTTTATCTTTGTTCGGTCTTTTGAATTCGGAGACTAATATGATGAATTGTATTCGGAGAATAATATTCTATTGTATTCGATGAATCTGATGTTGCTGTGTGCTGCTGTCTATATTCTGTCCAATAATATATTTTGTAACCTGTGCAAAAATCAGAAAAGCAAAAAAAATAAAACCTAATATTCATACTAATGGCGCACCACAGAAGACACTAATGGCGCACTGTGATCATCACACTAATGGCGCATTAACTGCTAGTGCGCCATTAGAATGCCAAAGCACATGGGTACATATGGCCCCCTGGGAGGCATTCTAATGGCGCACTGCAGGCTATACTAATGGCGCACTATGTGGTGCCCCATTAGAACATCAGATACTAATGGCGCACCGATGGTGCGCCATTAGAATTTAATTCTAATGGCGTGATGCCAGTGGCGCACCGGTAGTGCACCATTAGAAGGCAAATTTGGTGCGCCACTAGCATGCCTTTTCCTAGTAGTGGATAAGGGGGAGGGGGAAGGGATCCTTTGGGCAAGCCTTGTTGAGGTCCTTGAAATTGACACACAAGCGCCGGGATTTGTCCTTCTTTGGTACCATCACCAGGTTTGCTAGCCAGTCCGGGTGTTTTATTTCTCTAATGAATCCGGCCTCCAATAACTTGGCTAGTTCCTCTCCCATAGCCTGCCTCTTAGGTTCATAGAAATGCTGAAGAGCCTGCTTGACCGGCTTGAATCCCTTTAGGATATTGAGGTTGTGCTCGTCCAGCCTGCGTGGGATTCCTGGCATGTCTGAGGGGTGCCAGGTGAATATTTCCCAATTCTCGCGCAGGAACTCTCATAGTGCGGCGTCCACAACGGGGTTTAACTGTGCCCCGATGGAGGCTGTTTTTGTAGGGTCCGTTGGTTGGACATGGAATTTGACTATTTCGTCCGCTGGTTTAAAAGAGGTGGACTTGGATCTCTTGTCAAGTATTACGTCGTCTATGTCCATCGTGGAGCGTAGCGCAGTTAATTCCTCGGCCGAGAGGGCTTCGGATAATGCCTCGAGGGCCAATGCGGCTGTTTTGTTTTCGGTGCGGAGTGCTGTATCTGGATCACTAGCAAGAGTGATGATTCCGTTGGGCCCGGGCATTTTGAGCTTCATGTAACTATAATGGGGTATGGCTTGGAAGATCGTGAACGCCTCCCGTCCTAAAAGGGTGTGGTATCCACTACTGAACGGGGCCACTTGGAATGTAATTTCTTTGGACCTATAGTTCTCCGGCGTGCCGAATACCACATCTAGTGTGATTTTCCGAGCACAGCATGCTTCCCTACTGGGGATGATTCCTTTGAAGGTTGTGCTGCTTTGCTCAATGCGGTTCCAGTCTATTTCCATTTTTTGAAGAGTTTCCTCATAGATGAGGTTTAATCCACTGCTGCCGTCCATGAGTACTTTGGTGAGCCGAAAGCCGTCCACAATTTGACTGAGGACCAGTGCAGCTGGTGCTCGGGCAGTTCGGAATTTAGGTTCGTCACTGGCATTGAAGGTAATAGCCGTGTCACTCCATGGATTCATTGCTACTACGTGGCAGATTTCGGCGAGGCTGCGGAGTGTTCGCTTGCACCTATTATTTCATGCGAAGGTTTAAAAAACTATTAATACAGTATTGTTATCCACGGGATGGTGCTCTCTGGCATTTGGGATAAGAAGATCCTCACCACTTTTGGCCACCTGCCGGAGTATCCAACATGCTCTAAGGTTGTGCGTTGGTATGGTATCCGTTGTGCTATGAATTTTGCAGGGTCCGTTAAGCCATCCCTCCAATACGGTTCCATGCCCTATAGAGGGTTTTTGTTTCTTTGTAACTAACTCGGGTGTCTTATGATAGTGCACCCTTTTACTTCGGACTGGGTGTATATTCTTAGCCGGATTACCCCAAAATTTTGTTTCAGTTTTCCAGGCGCTTTCCATCGCACAGTACTTTCATACTATGGATGCCAAGTCAGCGAAGCGTGATATGTCACCGCGACTTAAGGCGTTAAGGATTCCCTTGTCCGTGCAATTATTGCAGAAAAATGAGACTGCGTCTTCCTCGCGACAGTCCTTAACCTTGTTCATCACAAGGAGGAATCTGGCCCAATAATGATGTACTGTTTTATAGGGCTCTTGCCTGATGTGGGAAATATCGTTTATGTCTGGGTGGGTGGGTGCAATTGAGTCTGAACCCCTACCCAATCTGAGACCCAGGGGCCGAGGTGTTTCCAATATTGGAATTTCGGGTTCTGGTGTGTTGCCTGATAAGTCTGGCCCGCTGCCTGACTCTAGGTTCAGGGCTTGGGTGATGTCCTCCCGTAAACGGGTATCCGTCTTGGAGAGCTCAGGAATCCGGACATAGTTAGTCCTCAAGATAGAAGAGGAATCGCCGCATTGTTAGTCAAAACAGGCGGATCTTGGGTAGGGGGTCCCAAACTATGCGTATAAGGCGGATGGTTACAGGAGGCAGGGGACACGATGTTTTACCCAGGTTCGGGCCCTCTCGATGGAGGTAAAACCCTACGTCCTTCTTGATTATCCTTGATAATATGAGTAGTACACGAGTTGATCTACCACGAGATGGGAGAGGCTAAACCCTGAAAGCTAGCCCATGGTATGATTGTATATTGTCCTATGGACTAAAACCCTCTGGTTTATATATACACAGGAGGGGGCTAGGGTTACACAAGGTCGGTTACAAAGGAGGAGATATACATATCCGTATTGCCTAGCTTGCCTTCCACGCCAAGTAGAGTCCCATCCGGACACGGGACGAAGTCTTCAATCTTGTAACTTCATAGTCCTACAGTCTGGCTGCCCGGAGACCCCCTAATCCAGGACTCCCACAGAGGTTCTTGGAAGCAAAAGGAAGCGAAGCGCAAGAATTGGAGACAGGATGATCTCCATTCTCCATAATGGATAGTCAGGGTCTATATTGTTTTATGTTATTTTACGTTAAATATGGTATTTAGGTCCTGCCTAATACTGATGATCATGTGCTAAGAAAAATTAAGTAGGGTTGGTTCGATGACTATCAAGATGATGATCGTATGACTTGTTATTAATAACGAGTAGAAGTTGTATGATGGTGATTAGGAGGACTTGTTAGGATTAGTATTACTTCCGACAAACTCGCTACTCGCGGTCTCGAGACTTGTTATGTTCTATCTTTGTTCGGTCTTTTGAATTCGGAGACTAATAGGATGAATTGTATTCGGAGACTAATCTTCTATTGTATTCGATGAATCTGCTGTTGCTGTGTGGTGTTGTCTAAATTTTTGCAATAATATATTTTGTAACCTGTGAAAATATCTGGAAAAAATAATGCCTAATATTCATACTAGTGGCGCACCACCACATAGTGCGCCATTAGTAAGCCAGAGCACACTTATGGCGCATCATCCACTAGTGCGCCATTAGTATGCCAAAGCACATGGTTAAATATGGCCCCCTGGGAGGCATACTAATGGCACACCGTGGGCTATACAAATGGCGCACTGCATGGTGCGCCATTAGTAAAAAATACTAATAGCGTGGTACTAGTGGCGCACCTGTAGTGCGCCATTAGTAGCGAAAACAGGTGCGCCACTAGTAGGCCTTTTCCTAGTAGTGCGTATTTCCTGACATCTACTTATATTACCAATACTTTGACACTCATCACAAGATAAGACAAACGTACGAGCGTCCTTGAAGAGGGTAGGCCAATAAAAACCGGATTGCAATACGTTATCTGCAGTTCTATCTCCTGCATGGTGTCCTCCATAAGCTTCAGAGTGACACTTACAAAGAATCTGTTCCTCTTCATGCTCAGAGACACAATGCCTAACAATACCATCCACACCTTCTCTGTAAAGATGTGGATCATCCTAGAAATAGTGTCTCAAATCATAAAAGAACTTTTTATTTTGCTGTTAAGGAAAACTAGAAGGTATAAACTTAGCAACAATATAATGAGCATAATCTGCATACCATGAGAGACATTAATAGCAGATAATTGCTCATAAAGAAAAATATCATTAATAGGTTGTGGGTTGTCAAGCAAATTTTCGAATCTAGACAAGTCATCAGCCACGGGGTTCTCAGCCCCTTTCTTATCAACAACATTAAATTCAAACTCTTGTAACAAAAGAACCCATCTAATAAGCCTAGGCTTAGCATCTTTATTTTCCATGAGATACTTAATAGAAGCATGATCAGTATGAATAGAAACCTTAGAATCAACTATGTAATAGCTAAACTTATCACAAGAAAACACAACTACTAGAAACTCTTTTTCAGTAGTAGCATAATTCCTTTGGGCACTGTCCAAAGTCTTACTACCATAATGAATAACATTCAATTTCTTATCAACTCTCTGCCCTAGAACATCACCAACACCATAATCACTAGCATCACACATGATTTCAAATGGTAAATCCCAATCAGGTGGCTAAACAATAGGTGCGGAAATTAAAGCAGACTTAAGAGTTTCAAAGGCTTCCACACAATCATCGTCAAAAACAAAAGGAACATCTTTTTGCAAAAGATTGGTAAGAGGCCTAGAAATTCTACAAAAGTCTTTAATAAATATCCTATAGAAACCAGCATGGCGAAGGAAACTTCTTATACCTTTGATATCCTTAGGACATGGCATCTTCTCAATAGGATCAATCTTAGCCTTGTCGACCTCAATACATCTTTCAAAAATCTTATGGCCCAAAACAATACCTTCATTAACCATAAAGTGGCATTTTTCCAGTTCATGACAAGATTTTTTTCTACACATCCTTGCAAAACTCGATCAGGGTTGCTTAAGAAATCATCAAACGAAGTTCCATAAACTGAAATATCAACCATGAATACTTCAACAATCTTTTCAGAAAAGTCAGAGAAGATTGCAGACATACGTGTTTGAAAAGTAGCAGCTGCATTACATAAACCAAAAGGCATACGTCTATAAGAAAAGGTACCAAAAGGAAAAGTGGAAGTGGCTTTCTCTTTGTCAGCTTGTGCAATAGGCATTTGAGAAAAACTAGAATAACCATCAAGGAAACAAAAGTGTGTGTGCTTAGAAAACCTTTCTAGCATTTGATCAATAAAAGGCAAAGGATAGTGATCGTTTCTACTATTCTCTGAGCAATTAGCTCATCTTTATCATTAGCAACAATAGTAATACCACCCTTTTGAAGGAGATATGCCCTAGAGGCAATAATAAAATTATTGTTATTATTATATTTATGCATTCATGATAAAGGTTTATTATTCATGCTATAATTGTATTGATCGGAAACTCATATGCATGTGTGAATACTATACAAATACTGTGTTCCTAGTGAGCCTCTACTAGACTAGCTCGTTGATCAAAAGATGGTTAAGTTTCCTGACAATGGGCAAGAGTTGCCATTTGATAACGCGATCACATCATTAGGATAATGATGTGATGGACAAGACCCATCTGTTAGCTTAGCATATTGATCGTTACAGTTTTATTGCTATTGCTTTCTGCATGTCAAATACTTATTCCTTCAACTATGAGATTATGCAACTCCCAAAAACTGGAGGAACACTTAGTGTGATGTCAAACGTCACAACGTAACTGGGTGATTATAAAGATGCTATACAGGTCTCTCCGAAGGTGCTTGTTGGGTTGGCATTGATCAAGATTAGGATTTGTCACTCCAAGTGTCGGAGAGGTATCTCTGGGCCCTCTCGGTAATACACATCATAATAAGCCTTGCAAGCAAAAGACTAAGTAGTTAGTCAAAGAGATGATGTATTACGGAACGAGTAAAGAGACTTGCCAATAATGAGATTGAACTAGGTATTGGGAATACCGACGATCGAATCTCGGGCAAGTAACAAATTGACAGACAAAGGGAATTGCGTATGTTGTCATAACGATTCAACCGGAAAGATCTTCATCGAATATGTAGGAACCAATATGGGCATCAAGGTTCCGCTATTAGTTATTGACAAGAGAGTTGTCTCGGTAATGTCTAAATCATTCCCAAACCCGTAGGTTCCACACGATTAACGTCCGATGACGATTTAATGTTGTATCAGTTATGTGAACGGTGACCGAATGTTGTTTGGAGTCCCGGATGAGATCACGGACATGACGAGGAGTCTCGAAATGGTCGAGAGGTAAAGATTCATATATTGGACGATGTTATTCAGACACCGAAAGAGTTCTGGCTCGTTCCGGGTAATTTTCAGAGTACCAGGTGGTTACCGGAAACCTCGGGAGAAGTTATGGGCCTTATGGGACATAAGAGGGAGGCACACCAGACCATAAGGGGATGGTGCGCCCCCCACAGGGCAGGAGGCCGAATAGGACTAGGAGAGGGGGTTGCGCCTCCCTTTCCTACTCCCTATGGGAGGTGTAATCCTACTAGGACTAGGGAGTCCTAGTAGTACTCCCACACCTTGGCACGCCCCCTAGGGTTCGCTGCCTCTCCCTCTCCCTCCTTTATATGCAGAGGCAGGGGCACCCCAAAGGCACAACAGACATTGTCTTAGCCGTGTGCGGTGCCCCCCTCCACGATATACACACTAGGTCATCTCTTGCTATGCTCTCCTAGATAGATTTTGCGTGATCATATGACTTTTTTTTTAAATACTACGTTCCCCAATAGTGGTATCAGAGCCAGGTCTATGCATAAGATCATATGCACAAGTAGAACACAAAGTGTTTGTGGGCGATAATAGTCATACTGCTTACCACCAACGTCTTACTTTGATTTGGCGGTATTGTTGGATGAAGCGGCCCGGACCGACATTACATGTATGCTTATGTGAGACTGGTTCTACCGACGTGTTTCGCACACAGGTGGCTGGCGGGTGTCTATTTCTCCAACCTTAGTTGAATCGAGTTTGACTATGGTCGGTCCTTGTTGAAGGTTAAAACAACACACTTGACCAAAATCGTTGTGGTTTCGATGCGTAGGTAAGAGCGGTTCTTGCTAGAATCCCGTAGCAGCCATGTAAAACTTGCAACAACAAAGTACTGGACGCCTAACTTGTTTTTGCAAGGCATGTTGTGATGTGATATGGTTATGACATGATGGGATATACGTTGCTATATGAGATGATCATGTTTTGTAATTTATCAGCAACCGGCAAGAGCATTACGGTTGCCTCTTTATTGCATAAGATGCAAGCACCATACAATTTCTTTACTTTGTCGCTATGTGATAGCAATAGTTGTAAAAGCAATAGTTGGTGAGACGACCACGTGACGACATGTTGATGGAGATCAAGATGATGAAGATCATGGTGTCGTGCTGGTGACGATGGAGATCATGACGATGTTTTGGAGATGGAGATCAAAGGCACAAGATGATGATGGCCATATCATGTCACATATTTCGATTGCATGTGATGTTTATCCTTTATGCATCCTATTTTGCTTAGTACGGCGGTAGCATTATAAGATGATCCCTCGTTAAATTTCAAGGTATAAGTCTTCTCCCTGAGTATGCACCATTTTGCACACGCGGAATACTCGGGTTAAAGTTGACGAGCCTAGCATATGCAGAGCGTGAATCATATAGTAGATATGATCAACATAGTGATGTTCACGATTGAAAACTACTCCATCTCACGTGATGATCGGACATGGTTTAGTTGATATGGATCACGTGATCATTTAGATGAGTAGAGGGATGTCTATCTAAGTGGGAGTTCTTAAGTAATATGATTAATTGAATTATAATTTATCATGAACTTAGTCCTGATAGTCTTTGCAAATTATATTGTAGATCAATAGCTCACGTTTTAGCACCCATGTTTTTGATACGTTCCTACAGAAATCTTAAATGAAAGATGTTGGTAGCAACGATGCGGACTGGGTCTGTGATATGAGGATTATCCTTATTGCTGCACACAATAATGATGTCTTTAATGCACCGGTAGGTGAAAGATATGTTGCAGGAGCTAATGCAGACGTTATGAACGTTGAAAAAGATCGGTCTCATGACTACTTGATAGTTTAGTGCACCATGTTTTACGGCTTAGAGTCGGGGCTCCTAAGACATTTTGAACGCCATGGAACATATAAGATATTCCAATAGCTAAAATTGTAATTTCAGGCTCACGCCCATGACAAGAGTTATGAGAACTTTGACAAGTACTTTGCCTGCAAGATGGTGAAGAATAGCTTAACCAGTAAGCATGTGCTCAAAATGTCTGAGTGCTCCAATCGCTTGAATCAAGTGGGAGTTAGTATTCCAGATAAGACAGTGATTGACAAATTTCCCTAGAAACCATCACAAAGCTACTAGAAATTTGTGATGAAATATAATATGCAAGGGATGGAGAAGATAATACCCGAACTCTTCGCGATGCTGAAATCGGTAAAGGTAGAAATCAAGAAATAACATCAAGTGTTGATGGTTAATAAAATCACTAGTTTCAAGAAAAAAGGGCAAGGGGAAGAAGGGGAACTTCAAGAAGAACATCAAGCAAGTTGCTACTCCCATGAAGATACCTAGAGCTAGACCTAAGCCTGAAACTGAGTGCTTATACTCCAAAGAAAATGGTCACTGGAAGCAGAACCGCCCCAAAATATTTGGCGGATAAGAAGGATGGCAAAGTGAACAAAAGGTATATCTGATATACATGTTATTGATGTGGACCTCACTAGTGCTCGTAGAAGCATCTGGGTATTTGATACCGACTGAGTTGCTAATATTAGTAACTTAAATCAGAAGTTCTGGAGTAATGAGACTAAGTGAGAACGAGGTGACGATGTGTCTTGGAAGTGTATCCAAGAGTGATACGATCACCATCGGCACGCTCGTAATACCTTCAGGATTTGTATTAAACCTAAATAATGGTTATTTGGTGCTTGTGTTGAGCATAAAACATTATATCTTGATATTGTTTATTGCAAGATGGTTATTCATATAAGTCAAAGAATAATGATTATTCTGTTTATATGAGTAATATCTCTTGTGATCATGCACCCTTGTGAATGTTTTATTCTTGTTGAATCTCGATCATTGTAATACACATAATATTGATGTCAAAAGATACAAAGATGATAATTATAGTGCAACATACTTGTGGCACTACCTTTTAGGTCATATTGGTGTAAAGCGCATGAAGAAACTCCATGCGGATGGACTTTTGGAATCACTTGATGCTTGCGAACCATGCCTCATGGGCAAGACGACTAAAACTCCATTCTTCGGAACAATGGAGCAAGCTAATGACATATTGGAAATAAGGGTTACAAGAGTTGATCTACCATGAGATTGTAATGGCTAAACCCTAAAAGTCCATCTTACAAGTATTCTGATCGTCCTAAGGACTATGCCCCCTGGTTTATATAGACATCGGAGGGGCTAGGATAGATACAGAGTCGGTTCACAAGGAAGGAAACTATATATCTGCACAATATTATTGCCATCCACGCCAAGGGGAGTTCTATCCGGATACGAGAACAATTATTGGATCTTGTGTCAGGACCCCGACTCAATGCCACATCGATCTAGCATGTAACACCTCATATCACTTTGCGGGCTCACGCACGGTATTCCCACGGGTGTCGCCTTACCTTTGCCCGGGACCGTTTGCGCCTTTTGGCACACGTATATGACAATGTCGCTAGCATCCATATGATAAGGAGCCTGGGCTGACATGGCTAGTCGTAAACCCAAAGTAGCACAGACTTACAGGGACAGGCATCCATGACCCAGCATCGAACGTGTCGGTCATCAGCGAGTGAATCCAGGCTGTAGCACTGGGCTAGCAGGACTCCGGTGAACCGGGCTGTAGCAGGCTAACAGGACTCCGGTATTCATCGCGTGACATTTCCCCGAAGGGACAGACACAGGAACGAAGAAGGACACATGCCGGCCAGCCTAAGTGTTCCGGAGCAGTAGCAAGCCACCATGGCTCGGTGGAAACACTAGGAGACATTTCCCCGTAAGAGAGGCTACTAAAGATAAACAACTAGATGGTCAGATCCCACACATACCAAGCATTTCAATAACATACACACAATATGCTCGATATGTGCAAATACAACATGGCATCACAACATGACTCTACGACTCAAGTAATCTATTCAATAGGCTCCGAGGAGCGAGATATTACAAACAGGGGTCTCATGACCCAACAATCAGAGCATACAAGTCAAAGCACAAGCGGAAGCTATCATGTCTGGGTACAGACATCTATAAATGAAAAAGGCTGAGAAGCCTGACTATCTATCAGATCTTGCCGAGGGCACAAGATCGTAGCTGAGGTATCAAGCTAAACGTCGAAGTCCACGCGAAACTACTAGTGAGACCGAAGTCTCTCTTCAAAACATAAAATAGGCAAACGTGAGTACAAATGTACCCAGCAAGACTTACATCAGATCTATCTACATATGCATCATTATCAACAAAGGGGTGGAGGGGTTTGACTGCAGCAAGCCAGCTTTGACTCGGTGGCTATCCTAAACTACGACTGCAAGCGACTCTTTTGAGGTGGCGCACACGAGTCCACATATTCACCAACCAATACACCACTATGGATCCGCTCCCGTCTCCCTACGAGAACGCCATCCATAGCACTCACGCTTATCTTGCGTATTTTAGAGTATCCACTTTCACTTGTCTATGAACTGATATAAGCAACCCAGAAGTCCTTTTCCGCGGACACGGCTATTCGAATAGATCATATTAACCCTGCAGGGGTGTACTTCTTCACACACGCTCTCACCACTTACCGCCGTTTACACGACATGTACTCGGCAACCTTCAAGCGGAAGCCCAACGTGGGTGTCGGCCATGGCCTACCTAAACACTCAAGTCTCTAGTCCAGGTTTATCGCCTATTCGGGTTCCATCCATGAGGAGATCCGGCCGGAGTTTCGCTCGCAGCCCCAAACGATGTGAACAGGGTTCCCGAGACACCAAACGGGCGCCCGGTACACCGTGCCACGTGCCTACCGCATCACAGCCCACCCCTACGGTCAGCGCTGCGCACGGCCTCCAGCATACTACAAACACCAGAAACTACTTGCAACTCCTGGACAGAGGACAAGGGTGATTAAGAAGCCGAGAGGGTCCATTGGTTTCGGGCCCAATGCGTGGTAGTAGCTGAATCATGGATCACAAACACAGAACTCGGTTCCTGAGGACGGCTGCAATGAGACAACCCACCATGTACTCCTACATGGCCTCTCACCGCTACCTTTACCAAATCGTGTTCACACACTTAGCTCACACACAGTAGGACATGTTCACACACCTCTGATTCATCCCCGATGAATCAGACCTGACTCAACTCTAAGCAGTAGCAGGCATGACAAACAAACATGAATGAGTAGGCACAACAGGGCTCAAACAACTCCTACTCATGCTAGTGGGTTTCATCTATTTACTGTGGAATGACAGGTCATGCAAAGGATAAAGGGGTTCAGCTACCGCAGCAAGTAACAGATGAATCGATGTTGTCCTAATGCAGTAAAAGAGAGCAGGAGCGAGAGAGTAGGATTGTATCGGAATGAACAAGGGGGTTTTGCTTGCCTGGCACTTCTGAAGATAACATTGAGTCTTCATCAGTGTCAATGATCACATCATCGGTATCACGTCTATCGAGAGGGGACAAATACCGGCAATACAGAAAGGAACACAATCAATGCAATGCACAATATGATGCATGCTCATGACATGGCAATATGAATGTGTTTTGAGCTAATGCAACTAGCAACAAATTAAATGAAGTTGGTTTGAATATAAGATTCAAATTCAAACTCCATATGTGATTATTCAAATGCCATTTAGTTGATTTGTGCTAAACAGCACCTATAAGTTGTTCTAACATGCATGAAAATGGTACAGATGGATTCCTTGAATTTTTCTGATAATTTTTCATATATGATTTATTTAATTTGGAGTTACGGTTGAATTTCTATGATTTATTGAAGTTTTAGGCATTTTCTGGAATTTCCTATATAAAAATAAATCCAGAAAAGAATTTACTGCGTCAGCACTACGTCAGCATGACGTAAGAGAGTCAACGGGCAGCCCAGGTCAAACTGACCAGTGGGTCCTCCGTGTCAGTGACTAACCTAACTAACTGGGTTAGTTAGCGTTTTAATTTAAACTAACCTAGATTAATTAGGCGGACTGGTCCCGCATGTCAGTGACACAGGGGGAGGTCAAACCCCGGTCAAATGGCCCAAACAGGCCGGCGGCTCAACGCCGGCGGCAACAGGCACGGCGGAGGGCTTCGGGAACGCTCCTCCGGCGACCATTCGGGCGGCGGAGAGGCTCTACGGGTAGCTGGGAGGGCGCCGCGTCTTCCTGTGGAGTCGGTTGGGGTCGGGGCGGCCGGAATCGGCACCGGCATCGACCTAGGTGGCCGCCGGAGTTCGGCCAAGGTCGAACGCGGAGCTGCGGTGCACTAGAGGGGAAACGGAAAGGCTCTGTGGGCTCCTGGGAGGGCGGCGAACTCGGTAACGTGCTCAGGCGCTAGCTGGGGTGACCCTGGCCACGGCAGCGCCATGACCGGCGGCGAGGAGCAATCGGCTCCGGTGAGAAGGCGGCTGGAGTGCTGGAACGAGTGCGGAGAGAATGGGAAATGGAAGAGGAGCTCACAGCGAGGTCGATGAGCAGCTCGGTGGTCTCGGGGAGGCGGCGGAGGTGGCGAATTGACCGCGGCGAACTTCGGTGGCCGGCGACGGAAACGGCGATGGTGGCGGTGTTGCAGCACGTCCGGGAGGTCCATAGCTCAACGAGGAGGTGGAGGGGGTTGTGGCGGAGCTCGGAAGCGGGTCGGGGAGGCGAGGGGAGGCCAGTGGCTACGGTGATGCCCGTCGGCGGCGGCGGTGGTTCTCGGGTGAGAGGGAGAGAGAGCAGGGGGAGAAGAGGAGGGCGAGGGAGAGTGAGAGCGGTGCGGGGCAGCTGCGTGGCTTCGTCCGGGGCATCGAGGGAGTCCGGGGGAAGCAGGAGGTGGCCAGCAGGGGGGGGGAGGTGGCGCGCGCGCGTGCCGGCGAGCGTCGGGCACACGCCCTCGTCCTTCTGTCCGAGGAGGAAGACGACAGGGAAGGCGCAGGTGGGCTGGGCCGGCCAGGGGGGGGGGAAGCTGGGCCGGCTGGTGGGCTGCACGGGTGAGGCCAGGTAGTCTCTGTTCTTTTTCTTTTATTTCTATTTTAGTTACTGTTTTCTATTTTCTGTAATTGTGTTTGGATTTATTAAAAATGCCAGAGCATTTCCAAAAATCATGCAACTGACTGTGGCCACTGTTTGGAATATTTCCAACAGTAAACATTTCAGTTTGTGATTATTTGAGCATTTAAAATATTATTAGCAATTAAATGCCCAAATGCAAACACTATAAAATTTAATTCAAAAATCCAGGAATAGCCTATAAATATGTTCATCATTTTTGGAAGAGGTTTTCACCTTTAACAGAAATTATGAACATTTCCAAAGGGCATTCTGGGTTATTGAAAATATTTTTATTGAACCTAGTTAAATTTCATTTGGTGCTAGGGTTTCAACAATCCCCATTTCAAATTTAAATGAAATTTAAACATGGTGCAACACTCTAATGCATGCACTAGGCATTGTCAGAACTAGGGATGTGACAACTCACCCCCACTAAACAAGAATCTCGTCTCGAGATTCAAGCATAGGGTAAGGTGAAGGGGGAACGCAAACTAGCACAATCTTCACGATCCAGTTGCACTTCAAATGGACGTTGATTCGTTCACCATCATTGTCTCGAAGTCTTGCTCTGAGAACTCCAACTAACATGACAACGAGAGGAAAAGAGAGACCCTAAAAGAATGGTTCTTCTCGAAGGTCGAACAACTCAGGATTCACTCACGGAATGAGACATAGCAACATCTCTCGAGCTGAGAGGCGAAGCACACATCCATAGGAATGGAGTGAAGCAGATGACGAAGGTTCACTAGGTAGACAATAATTTCACGCTTAAGAAGGTGGTAATCGATTGTCAACGTAGCGAGGAGTTGAGTTGCTATGATACCACGACGAAACATCCTGGAGGAGGGTGATTCGTAGATTATTTCCTTAAGTGGCAAAAAGAATTACCTTTGATTCAGAGATCATTGAAAACCTTTATACCAGCCTAAGGCAATTCTCAAGCGATCGTTTGGAGGGGGTCAGTAGAATGGCATACTCAGACTTGGATGATGTGGATTACCTTGTTGAAGACAACGCAATGGATGAATTTGCTTATCACCGGATATGGAAGAGACCCGTGGTAGGATGGCACATTGGCGGTGCAAGCTAGGAACAAAATGCAAATGCTGGGAATGATTCTGGTAACTGGGGAAGAACCCAACAAAAGAGAGTGAATTCACTGTTTGAAAAGATCATAGCATTGCCGAGGAAACTGAGAGCAAACCCAGCTAGTGCCGATGATAATACATAGCGCTTGTGCGTGCTCTCAAGAACTTGAGCATTTCCATATTCATCAAGGTTTTACCAACATCCGTGTCAAGGGTCCGGTAACACAACTTACTACCATGATGAATGGTGATGGAGGATGCAGATGCAAAGGAAGATAACACCTTCTCAAATTTCACCCTTGGCGGGGCCAAGGAAATAAAATCTGGATGATCGACCGAGAGACATTTAGCACTCCGCTTCTAATGTTCTCCTTGATGTGCTAGCGTAATCCACCCATAGATATGGGTTGATATCTAGAACATCAAGTAAAAGGGTCGGACTTCGGGAGCAATAGAATCCATAAGGAACAGTTTTTGGAGGTAAATCCTACGAAATCCTTATGGGGAGGTGGTCAACTTCATCAATCAAGATATTATAATAACAGGTCTTCCGGCTGGGTGTGTTGGCCACGACATCCACTTTACCGATTATCGCGCGACCAATATTATAATTCTTGGGAATATTCCAACCATCATATCTGCCTGAGATTCAGATCTGGTTGGTGTCAGGATATTCCAGACTCATCGAGTCTAGGAAGAAAAACGAAAGTTTGCAACACAAATCGACGAGATGACGTTGCGGGATACTCGGGAGATGAACTACGATAGCAAGCTCCAAAACATGAGCTGGTTCTGCTACAAACATGTGAACACGTTGTCCCGGACAAGCATGACCACTTGGTAGTCTTATAATAAAACACTACCGAGTTCAGGTGGGGGAACCATCATTAATGACATCGAAGTCTCCACGCGTGGAAGTCCAAAGAGTTCACCTTGGACAGACTCCTTTATCTTTGAACAACTCAATCAGTGGCTTGGTGTGCTCGGAACACATATGGAATGAAGGTTGCAAGTCTCCAGACCACAGAATACTTCGCACGTATGCATGACTGACTTGGGATGATTCCAGAGGAAGCAACATTGACTTTCTTGAGTCCACGGCGGCAACTTGCATCAATTGCACATGAACTAGAGGAAGTCACTCCTTTCATCAAACAAATACTTCATGAGTTAGCATGAAGAAATGCTTTCAAAAGTTTCCAACACTAGCTTAATGTTCAACAAAATCATGGAGGAGATAAGGATGTTGTCAATGGGCTCAACAACAATTCTTCCGGGTTTCCCTTTAAAAGGAATTCCATAGTTAAGAGAACAAGTGTTAGCATTGGTCAAACCCAAAAGATATAATGGTGTATGCTCGAGGGATCAACCACGAGTAAGACAACATTACGAATATCGTTGGTTCTGGTCTGATTGGATGATAGCCCATACTCAAATTATAGATGGGGTAAGACAATAGGTCCAACAACTGATCACAAGGACCAATTAATGAAGATATCATCTTTCTTCAACACACACACATACACAGAAAGATATCCCTTAACATGAACTAAGTCAGACAAGCTTTTATCTTCCAACTCTCCAAGTTGTTGTCTAGCTTAACCAACTAGCTCCGGGATATCCATCACAGATTCTTGGAGAAAGGGTGGTTCACAAGAACCCGACTTGATCACGAGCTCAACATAGCAGTCAGGTGACAACCTGGTAATACTTCCGAGAAGATATTCGGAAAATCACGAACCACTGGTATGTTACTAAGCTCGAGAACAATCTTTCTTTTCAGGGCAAGATGATATGATCAAATGAGCGAGGACTTGACAAATCCTAACTCATCAATCAAAGAGTGCACCAAAATAAGGACTAGGTAGCACGATCAGTCTTAGAAGGATGATTCAAAAACCAACATACTAAGAATGAAATTATTATCCTTTAACTACCAAGCAATAGAGTTGCTAGCAGTATTGATTTCACACATCACAATTCATTTGTCGGTATTCCGGTTGCATCAACACGAGGGCCGAGGAATGAACAGTGATGGCAAGAAGTGTCACTGTACCAAGAGTTCATAGGATGGTGTGCAATTCCTATAACAATCCCGATATAAAAGATGGTAATACTCCAAGGTAGAACAGAGCCAAAAGCTGGATTGGCATTTGATCTGCGGAATACAACTACTTTGACCCAATCCTAGATATGGATGAGGTACTGGAGTTTGTTTCTCCTAGTCATTCCGCGATAGAATGGCTTGACGGACCACAAAAGTAGTAGGCATCGATAAACGAACGCACACATACTCTTGACTATCAATTGATAGACGAAGGTCAGTAGACAACTAAAGAGAACATCTCAAAGGAACATATAACTTTCTGAGTTGTGGATGCATAAATTAGTATGTCGAACCGAGTTCAACATAATTCTTCCGGATAACCCATGCAGAAAGGTAGAACTGGCAGAGTCACGATTTATGAATGGAGAACTCCTTAAGAATAATCCTGTTGTGATATTTCAGTTCAACGAGGAACTTCTGCCATAAGTAGTTCATGGTATTTGGAAGAAGAAGATACCACGGACTTCAAGGACTATCGCAAAGGTTACTAATATCCTGAAGGCACTAACAATTACTATCAACACGAAGTAGGTGGAGTAAATCTCGGGTTCAAGAACCCAGGAACAGAATACCTATTACTAAGTAGCATCACGGAATGCTTTCGAGGATAAAGGCCAGAATCATCACACTGGGACACCAATCATGGCTAAATTACTAGGTGATCCCCTAAGACACCTAGGGTCATAATAATAGCTCCAACATATATGTCAGGGCAATAAATTACCTCAACTCAACAATTAGTGTGATTGAGCTGGCATAAAGGAACATCGAAACCAGAGGGAAAGGATTTTGCAAATTGCTTCAAACTATTTAGAAACCTGGGATGACTCGGACAGCATAACGGCTGTAAATGCTCAGAAAAGATTTGAGACATTCACAAAATGGTGGCATAACCACTCAGAAGCACGATATCAAGGTTT
>NC_041384.1:737498794-737538692 GCF_002162155.2 Triticum dicoccoides | reverse complement strand
GGTGGGCTGGGCCGGCCAGGGGGGGGGGAAGCTGGGCCGGCTGGTGGGCTGCACGGGTGAGGCCAGGTAGTCTCTGTTCTTTTTCTTTTATTTCTATTTTAGTTACTGTTTTCTATTTTCTGTAATTGTGTTTGGATTTATTAAAAATGCCAGAGCATTTCCAAAAATCATGCAACTGACTGTGGCCACTGTTTGGAATATTTCCAACAGTAAACATTTCAGTTTGTGATTATTTGAGCATTTAAAATATTATTAGCAATTAAATGCCCAAATGCAAACACTATAAAATTTAATTCAAAAATCCAGGAATAGCCTATAAATATGTTCATCATTTTTGGAAGAGGTTTTCACCTTTAACAGAAATTATGAACATTTCCAAAGGGCATTCTGGGTTATTGAAAATATTTTTATTGAACCTAGTTAAATTTCATTTGGTGCTAGGGTTTCAACAATCCCCATTTCAAATTTAAATGAAATTTAAACATGGTGCAACACTCTAATGCATGCACTAGGCATTGTCAGAACTAGGGATGTGACATCTTGTATCTTCTCGACCTATCATTCCGGCCCAGGCCGCATAGTCCGGACACCCGAGGACCTCCTAATCCAGGACACCCTCAGTCACTCCGAGTGTCGGAGTGGTATCTCTAGGCCCTCTCGGTAATACACATCATAAAAAGCCTTGGAAGCAAAATACTAAGTAGTTAGTCAAAGAAATGATGTATTACGGAACGAGTAAAGAGACTTGCCAGTAACAAGATTGAACTAGGTATTGGGAATACCGACGATCGAATCTCGGACAGTAACATTCCGATAGACAAAGAGGATTACGTATGTCGTCATAACGGTTCAACCAAAAAGATCTTCATGGAATATGTAGGAACCAATATGGGCATCCAGGTTCTGCTATTGGTTATTGACCTGAGAGTTGTCTCGGTCATGTCTACATCATTCCCGAACCCGTAGGCTCCACACGCTTAACGTTTGATGACGATTTAATGTTGTATGAGTTATGTGAATGGTAACCGAATGTTGTTCGGAGTCTCGGATGAGATCACGGACATGACGAGGAGTCTCTAAATGGTAGAGAGGTAAAGATTCATATATTGGACGATGTTATTCGGACACCGGAAGAATTCCGGATCGTTCCGGGTAATTTTCGGAGTACCGTGAGGTTACCGGAACCCCCCGGGAGAAGTTATGGGCCTTATGGGACATAAGAGGGAGGCACACCAGCCCATAATGGGATGGTGCGCCCCCCAAAGGGAAGGTGGCCGAATAGGACTAGGAAAGGGGGATGTGCCTCCCTTTCCTTCTCCCTCTTCCCTTCTCCCTTTCCTACTCCGTACGGGAGGTGGAATCCTACTAGGACTAGGGAGTCCTACTAGGACTCTCACACCTTGGCGCGCCTCCTAGGGTCGGCTGCCTCTCCCTCTCCCACCTTTATAAACAGAGGCAGGGGCACCCCAAAGGCACAATAGACATTGTCTTAGCCGTGTGCGGTGGCCCCTCCACGATATACACCCACAGTCATATCTTCGCGGTGCTTAGGCGAAGCCCTGAGTGGATCACATCACCATCAACGTCACCTAGCCATCGTGCTGACGGAACTCATCACATCCCCGACACCTTGCTGGATCAAGAGTTCGCGGGAGGTCACCGAGCTGAACATGTGCAGAACTCGGAGGTGTCGTACGTTCGGTACTAGATCATTGGATCGTGATCGGATCATGAAGAGTACGACTACGTCAACCGCGCTGTTATAACGCTTCCACTTTCGGTGTACGAGTGTACGTAGACACACTCTCCCCTCTCGTTGCTATGCTCTCCTAGACAGATCTTGCGTGATCGTAGGAATTTTTTTGAAATACTACGGTCCCCAACACCTTTTTAGGCACACAATGAACTGGACTTACCCATCTACTATAAGCTATGGGATAGATAATACCTGCTCCCGGAAGCTTTAATATCTCAATTCTTGCCACTTCCTTACTTTTTGGATTGAATCGATGTTGATGATCAACAACGGGTTTAGCATCTGGCTCCATATTAATCTTGTGCTGACATAGAGTGGGACTAATGCCCTTGAGATCATCCAGAGTATACCCAATAGCAGCACGATGCTTCTTTAAGACTTTTAATAATCTTTTACCTTCTTGTGTTGAAAGGTTAGCACTAATAATAATAGGATATATTTTCTTTTCATCAAGATAGGCATACTTCAGAGTATTAGGCAATTGCTACAATTGAAAAACAGGATCACTCTTAGGTGGAGGAGAACCTCCAAGAGTTTCAACAGGCAAATTATGCTTAAGGATAGGTGGCTACTTACAGAAAATTTCATCTATTTCATTCATTTCATTCATGTGTAAATCAATCTCAAGCTCAAGAAAATATTATTCTAAAGGTTTAGTAGGAGGCACAACAATGGCAGCAAGGTTAACAATTTAATCTTTGCTAGGAAATTCTATATCATGTGGTTGTCTATGAAACATAGAGAAATTAAAATCACGAGACACACCACCAAAGTTGACATTAACAACTTCTTTGGCACAATCAATCTTAGCATTAACAGTATTCAAGAATACTGGTGATCAGATACTTGATATGGTTAAGGATTTACAAGTAATATTTGGAAAGGGTCCTGGTGGACTATCTGTTCCGAATTACGTTGATAATATGCATGTTGTGATTCTCTTAGTGGTGTCATGTGGACACCGACTACATGACACTTCACCATACATGGGCCTAAGGGAACTCATTGTGGAGTAGTAATTAGATGACGGGTTGCTAGAGTGACAGAAGCTTAAACCCCAGTTTATGCGCTATTTCCATAAGGAGCTGATTTGGATCCACATGTTTAATGCTATGGTTAGACTTTGCCTTAATTCTTCTTTCGTAGTTGCGGATGCTTGCGGGAGGGGGTGATCATAAGTGGGAGGCTTGTTCAAGTAAGAACAACACCCAAGCACCGGTCCACCCACATATCAAATCATCAAAATACCAAACGCAAATCATATGAACATGGTGAAATTGACAAGATGAAATTCACGTGTGTCCTCAAGGACGCTTGTCTCATTATAAGTACTTGTTCCGGCCTGTCTTTGCACTAAAAAGTATTGGACTATCTTGCTGCACCTTATTCATATTTGTCACTTGTTACTCGTTACAAACTATCTTGCTATGATACTACTTGCTATTGCTTGTTTCAGTGTTTCCAGAAATATCCTTATTGAAAACTGCTAGCCATTTCCTTCTACTCCACGTTGGGTTCAACACTCTTACTTATCGAAAGGACTATGATTGATCCCCTATACTTGTGGGTCATCAAGATTCTTTTCTGGTGCCATTGCCGGGGAGTGAAACGTCTTTGGTAAGTGGAAATCAGTGATGAAACATTTTTTCTACGTGCTGAAATTTACAATCACTTGTCACTATGGAAAGTAATACTTTGAGAGGCTTGTTCGGTGTATTTTCACCTCGACCGGAAACTACTAGAGTTTCCTCTCCAGCACCTATTGATGATACTGAAGATGTGGCTTATGAAATTCCTGTTGGTCTTGTTGAGAAACTGCTAGCTAATCCTTATGCAGGAGACGGTACTAAACATCCTGATATGCACTTGATCTATATGGATGAATTTTGTGGATTGTTTAAGCTTGCACACTACTAGGGAAAAGCCTAGCAGCAACGCGGGTTTTAGGCCTATCAGTACCGCGGGATGGCGTGCTACTGGTACGGCACTACAGCTAAAGGTTAGCAGTAGCGTGGGTTAACCGATGCTACTGCTATATCGACTTAGTAGTAGCGTTTTCTCCAAACAACGCTACTGGTAATTACTAGTAGCGCTTCTCCCTGCACGTGCTACTACTATTATTTCGTATTTTATTTCATTTTTATTTCACGTGTTATTCATACACCTTTATACAAGTTTTCAGACAGCAGCAATTTAGAGATTGTTTTTACATCATAATGAGTTATTACATCAGTGAGTGAAAGAATCGTGGACTAGTTTCAAGTGGATGGACATCCACTTGAAACTAATCTGCGGTTCTTTCACCCAATGATATAACAAATATCATCGTCATCATCATCATCATCATCATCATCATCATATCATTAACAACTTATCATTATAATACATTATTGTCATATAACACCTCCTCATGATCATCATTTTCATCAATGAGACATCACATAGCAAGTTGGTCACTAGTCAACTACTCCGCATCGTCAACTCCAATACATTGTGCAACATAATAAATATTGTACCTCATAGGACCTACTAAATTCTCTTAGGACCTACTATATTCTCTTAGGTAAAATAGCAGAAAACAAGATAGCCCCTGACTCTCCATTATGGGGAATGGAGATTATCCTGTCTCCAATTCTTCCCTTTCAGACAATGTTGCTTCCAAGTAGCTCCTTACGACTGTCCATACATTTTTTTCATTTTATGATTTTCATGTCTCCATCTCTTTTAGAAATCCGATATGGACAGGTGAGATTCGTAGGACGACCTAGTTGTATGTTCAAAACATTAAGGCGACCTTTCTGACACGTCAGATGAGGCACACAATCATCCGGAATTTTCTATTGAAAAACAAAGTAATAACTTCGTAGTTAGCAATGTAGTTAAGTTTTAAAAGAATTTATGCAAAAGATGCACGGATGTCGTAATAGTAAAAAATCTTACCATGGCATCTCCATGGATGTTACGGTAGTTCAACACGTGCACTAGTGGCACGTATTGACCATAATGTGGAGGAGTTTTATTATAGATATTGTAATTCTCAAGATCAGTACAAAATGCGACCAGATGATTTTTCTCCTGATAAGTTAACTCAGAGCCATCGGTGTAATAGGTTCTGTCTACCATGTTCCGCACATTGTTTGAACAATGAAAATAAGCTGTCAATGGAAATAAGCTGTCAACTATTTTGAAATGAACAATATAAATTAGTTAATAACTATGTTTGAGAAACTCACATAGTGGTAGAATTGGAAGCGTATCAACAAGGACCCAAATATCCAAATTGTCTTGGTCGATGTTAGGATCACCCAGATCCATGGTGACAATAATACCCTCTTGAAAATCATACATCTTGCAAAGTACTTCCCAACCCGGGCAACCAAAATGGGAAACGCTCTTAGAATTGTATATATTTACCTCAAAATCCATACCATGATGGGTCCCTAGGTTAATTTTCTTTGTTTCATTCCTCTCATGATCTTTAAAACCCATCCTCTCCAAGACATAGCGTCTTACATGGCGTGGGATAAGCTAGTCGAATTGTAAAAGATAAAAATTACACGTTGAAGTAGTACAAGTCGAGCAATTACGAAAAAACACTTTTCGTCGTAGCTTACCGCTGAAGCGTCGATCTTCGTCCAGGTGAGGCCTGTCGCAGAAACCCCGGTCGTCGTGGCACCAGGAGCTCTCCCCCGGGAGACTTTTGTCGTCCGAGTACGACATTTCCTATGTTCATAATTCAAATGTTAAACTTGTACATTTAAATATATGTACTATAAAAATTAAATTAGATCATTATTATTCATCACGGGTTGACTATCGGTCTGTCGAGTCTATATGGTGGAGACTCACCCTCACTGATTCCTACTCTGACATTTGCGACCGTCGGTGATGGTCGTTACTCCTTCTTTCCCTAGTGCATAACAAAGGTCTAGCACAAGGAAAAGAAGGAGAAACGACCCCCACGACAACAGTCGGGATTCTTCGTCCTCTCTCATATATGGTGGATACACTCCCTCGCTTATTTTTCGACCTTCGGTGATGGAGCCTCGGCAGACTTAATGTCAACCCGAAATGTCGTTAAAATAATTTTCTAGAAAATCCAGCCACTTGATATTTCCTACATATTCTAGCACAAGTCATGCCAAAATTCACAAAAAATTCCGGCATGACCTTTCCTAAACAGGACATATCGAGCGCCTGAAATTTGCCGGAACAGAAATTAATCAACACTCCGGCATAACATAGGCGACTCGGAGGTGTAACATGAACATGACCGGCCACTTGGGCAACCACATATCCTATTTGAGGAAGACAAGATATACATGTTTTTATCTACATCATATCATAGAGGACTTATATTGACATGGAGATTTGGCTGGTCTCACCCCGAGGTCGGAGGGGGGCGGTGAAGGGGACGACGACGGGGATGATGGAGGGGCTCCTTGATTTCTGCAAAAACAAAAACCCTATAAATAAAGCCCTAGCGAACGACATCGATGTGGGAATAAATGCTTAAACTAAAAAAATAACAACAAATGTGACATGTTCAACTAGTTCTATTAATTCAAATAGTTCTTACTAAATATAAACTTACTATAAATAGAATAAACTAAAAATAAACTAGTTCAACTAGTTATATTAATTTTCTTACTCAAAATACATTAGTTCTATTAATTCAACTAGTTCAACTAGTTTATTAATTTACTTACTAAACTAGTTCAACTAAAACTAAACTAGTTCGACTAGTTTATTAATTTACTTACTAATTATTTTAAACACTTACTAAAAACAGTAAAAACAACTACATTATACAATAGTAAAAAACATCTACTATTAACCATACTGCCCTAGTTAACTAGTACCATCACTAATACTAATTAACATCTACTACTACTAAAAATCATTATCTATGAACCCTAAAATAACATCTACTACTACTAAAAAACATCTACTAACTAAGCAGGGATAGAGGGGGTGGGGTAGGGGTGGGGGGCTTACAGATAGGGGAGAGATGGTGGCGGGGAGGTTATCGGCAACGAAGGGAGGGGCAGCGAGGGCGGGCTCCGGATCAGGAGGCGCGGTCCTGGGCTGGCTCGGGCGGCGGCGGTGAGGTCGAGGGGGGCGACGGTGAGGTCGAGAGCGGCGGCGGGCGGCGGCGGTGAGGTTGAGGGCGGCCTCGGCCGGCGACGGGCGGCAGCGGTGAGTTTGAGGGCGGCCTCGGGTGGCGGCGGTGAGGGCAGGCTCGGGCTTGGGTGGTGGCGACAGAGGAGTAGGGGAACATGGGGGAAAGGAGGACTTAGTAAAAATTTGAGCCCAGGCGCGGGTGGTTAAGTCGAACTAGCAGTAGCGCTCTTAAGTAAACGCGCTATAGCTAATTAGCTATAGCGCGTTTTAGGAAAAAACCCTACTACTAAATGAAGCAGTTATTTTGTGTAGAATCAAAAATATACATTGGTCATCATTGATCTGTTTGTGTAGAATCTAAATAGTCAACATGAATCTTCACCATACCTGTATAGGCACAGGCGAAGATTCATATTGCAGCCAAAAATCCTACACATATAGTTCAATGAAGACCAAGTGCTCGAGATAGTTTGAGAAGTAACATATTTCAGATGGTAAACATCTTGTTCGCTTAGCAGTATGGGACTAAACTTAATTAGTTGCGGTGATACTTAATAGCAACGAGTTTTAAAGAAAAACGCTGCTACTGAGTACTTTAGCAGTAGCGCATCCAGGAGAAGGGCGCTACTACTATATCTAGCCTGGGGAAACACCATGGCAATTATAGTAGTAGCGCTTGTTTGACCTAGAGCGCTACTGCTATCGGGATGTTAGTAGCACGGTTTCCTGGAGCTCGCTACTGCTAATTAGCAGTAGCGTTTGATTGAAACCACGCTGCTGCTATGATTCTGTGTATAAGGTTTTCCCTAGTAGTGGCAGTTTTATCTGGAGATAGAGCCAAAAAGAATGTATTCCCTTTATCTTTGGAGGGAAAGGCCTCGACATGGTATAGGTTATGCTATGATACTGATACAAGGGATTGGAACTGGTTGAAATTCGAATTCCATCGGAAATTTTATCCTATGCATTTGGTTCATCAAGATCGGAACTATATCTATGCTTTTTGGCCTCGTGAAGGAGAAAGTATCGCTCAAGCTTGGGGGAGCTTAAGTATATGCATCACGCATGCCCCAATCATGAGCTCTCAAGAGAAATAATTCTTCAAAACTTTTATGCTCGACTTTCTCATAATGATCGAAATATATATGCTTGATTCTTCTTCAACTAGCTCTTTTATGAAGAATATGATTGAATTCAGATGGGGTATTCTTGAGAATATTAAGCGCAACTATGAGAATTGGGAGACCAACAGAGGTAATGAGTTTGGTATAAATCCTATGTTTGATTGTGTTAAATCTTTTATGGAAACCGATGCTTTTCACAAGTTTAGCACTAAGTATGGACTTGACTCTGAGATAGTAGCTTCTTTTTATGAATCATTTGCTACACATGTTGATCTTCCTAAGGAAAAATAGTTCAAATACCATCCTCCTTTAGATATTAAAGAAGAACCCCCAGAACTCAAGAAGAAGAAAACTATTGTTTACAATGTTAATCCAGTTGTTCCTACTACTTATTTTGAGAAGCCTCATTTTCCTGCTAGAATTAAAGAGCATTCTAGAGTTTCTTCTGTTATTAGAAAAAGTTATGTTAGAATTTCTGCAACTCCTAAGCAAATTAATGTTGAACCTAGCATTGCATTAGTTAAAGATCTTTTAGTTGATGAATTAGATGAACATGTTATTTCTTTTTGAGCGAATGCATCTAGAATTGCTAGTCCAGAGACTAAGAATAAAAATAGACCCGTAGTTGCCATGCCTGTTATTTATGTGAAAATTGGAGATCATTGCTGTCATGGTTTATGTGATGTGGGTGCTAGCATAAGTGCTATTCCTTTATTTTATATCAAGAAGTCATGAATGATATTGCACCCGCTGAGGTTGAAGATATTGATGTCACAATTAAGCTCACCGATAGAAATACTATTTCTCCACTTGGAATTGTCAGAGATGTTGATGTCTTATGTGGTAAGATCAAATACCCTACTAATTTTCTCGTACTTGGTTCTCGACAAGATAGTTTTTGTCCGATCATATTTGGTGCACATTTCTTGAATACTGTTAATGCTAAGATTGATTGTGCTAAAGAAATTGTTAATGTCAACTTTGGTGGTGTGTCTCGTGATTTTAATTTCTCTATGTTTCATAGACAACCACATGATATAGAATTTCCTAGCCAAGATTAAATTGTTAGCCTTGCTGCCATTGTTGTGCCTCCTACTGAACCTTTAGAATAATATTTGCTTGAGCTTGAGATTGATTTACACGTGAATGAAAGGAATGAAATAGATGAAATTTCCTTTAAGTAGCCACCTATCCTTAAGCATAATTTGCCTGTTGAAACTCTTAGAGGTTCTCCTCCACCTAAGAGTGATCCTGTTTTTCAATTGAAGCAACTGCCTAATACTCTGAAGTATGCCTATCTTGATGAAAAGAAAATATATCCTATTATTATCAGTGCTAACCTTTCAACACACGAAGGTAAAAGATTATTAAAAGTCTTAAAGAAGCATCGTGCTGCTATTGGGTATACTCTGGATGATCTCAAGGGCATTAGTCCCACTCTATGTCAGCACAAGATTAATATGGAGCCAGATGCTAAACCCGTTGTTGATCATCAATGTTGATTCAATCCAAAAATGTAGGAAGTGGCAAGAATTGAGATATTAAAGCTTCCGGGAGTAGTTATTATCTATCCCATAGCTTATAGTAGATGGGTAAGTCCAGTTCATTGTGTGCCTAAAAAGGTGTTGGGGAACGTAGTATTTCAAAAAAATTCCTACGACCACGCAAGATCTATCTAGGAGAGCATAGCAACGAGAGGGGAGAGTGTGTCTACGTACACTCGTACACCGAAAGTGGAAGCGTTATAACAATGCGGTTGACATAGTCGTGCTCTTCGCGATCCTATCACGATCGAACCGATCTAGTACCGAACGTACGACACCTCCAAGTTCTGCACATGTTCAGCTCGGTGACCTCCCGCGAATTCTTGATCCAGCAAGGTGTTGGGGATGTGATGAGTTCTGTCAGCATGATGGCTAGGTGATGTTGATGGTGATGTGATCCACTCAGGGCTTCGCCTAAGCACCGCGAAGATATGACTGTGGGTGTATATCGTGGAGGGGGGCACCGCACACGGCTAAGACAATGTCTATTGTGCCTTTGGGGTGCCCCTGCCTCTGTTTATAAAGGTGGGAGAGGGAGAGGCAGCCGACCCTAGGAGGCGCCCCAAGGTGTGGGAGTCCTAGTAGGATTCCACCTCCCATACAGAGTAGGAAAGGGAGAAGGGAAGAGGGAGAAGGAAAGGGAGGCACATCCCCCTTTCGTAGTCCTATTCGGCCACCTGCCCTTTGGGGGGCGCAGCATCCCGTTATTGGCTGGTGTGCCTCCCACTTATGTCCCATAAGGCCCATAACTTCTCCCGGGGGTTCCGGTAACCTCACGGTAGTCCGAAAATTACCCGGAACGATCCGGAATTCTTCTGGTGTCCGAATAACATCATCTAATATATGAATCTTTACCTCTCTACCATTTAGAGACTCCTCATCATGTCCGTGATCTCATCTGAGACTCCGAACAACATTCGGTTACCATTCACATAACTCATACAACATTAAATCGTCATCAAACGTTAAGCGTGTGGAGCCTACGGGTTCGGGAATGATGTAGACATGACCGAGACAACTCTCCGGTCAATAACCAATAGCGGAACCCGGATGCCCATATTGGTTCCTACATATTCCACGAAGATCTTTTTGGTTGAACCGTTATGACGACATACGTAATCCTCTTTGTCTGTCGGTATGTTACTTGCCCGAGATTCGATCGTCGGTATTCCCAATACCTAGTTCAATCTTGCTACTGGCAAGTCTCTTTACTCGTTCCGTAATACATAATTTCTTTGACTAACTACTTATTCTTTTGCTTCCAAGGCTTTTTATGATGTGTATTACCGAGAGGGCCCAGAGATACCACTCCGACACTCGGAGTGACTGAGGGTGTCCTGGATTAGGGGGTCCTCGGGTGTCCGGACTATGCGGCCTGGGCCAGAATGATAGGTCGAGAAGATAAAAGATCCAATAATTGTTCCCGTATCCGAATAGAACTCCCCTTGGCGTGGATGGCAAGAATATTGTGCGGATATATAGTTTCGTTACTTGTGAACCGACTCTGTATCTAGCGTAGCCCCTCCAATGTCTATATAAACCAGGGGGCATAGTCCTTAGGGATGATCAAAATACTTGTAGGATGGACTTTTAGGGTTTAACCATTACAATCTAATGGTAGATCAACTCTTGTAACCCCTATACACATCCAATATAATCAAGCAGGATGTAGGGTTTATCTCCATCAAGAGGGCCCGAACCTGGTTAAAGATTGTGTCCCTGTCTCCTGTTACCATCGATCCTTAGATGTATAGTTCGGGACCTCCTACCCGAGATCACCGGTTTTGACACCGACATTGGTGCTTTCATTAGAGTTCCTCTGTGCCATCGGGAACAGGATCTGATGGCCCCCATGATCATCAACAGCGACGTTGTCTCCGGAGAAGCTTTCCCTCCTGGGCATCTCTTCGTCTTTGGTGGTTTTGTTCTCCACACCAATTCGATTGGCCGCATTGAGCAGATCGACAGCTATGCCCCTGGTCGTCAGATCAAGTTTGGAAATTTAAGCTATGTCGCGGATATCCGAGGAGACTTGATCTTCGAATGATTCGCGGCCCCGACCCCCCTCAACCTGCAAGAGGGAGACTTTTTGGGTTCGCCGTCAGGCTCCGTACAGGAATCGGCCATGATCCCTGTTTCGGACATAAATTCGGAGCAGGTCGTTTTGTCCAAAGATGGAGCCCTAAAGCCCACCGGACTATCCCTAATCGTGGAGCCCTCTGCCATAGAACCAGAGGGCCCTGTGGGCTCGGTGAGCCTAGAGTCAAACAAGACCTCCCCTGTCATCGGAGAGGCGAACTCACCCCTGGGCGGCAGCCCCAAACTCCCGGGGTCCATAGATGATGGACCGGATTCGGTTACCTTCGCTGCATCTAGCCCCGCGAACCCCCGATCCCCGGTTCGGACTTCGCTCTGTGAAGAGGCCATGGACCTTATGCGACCTCTCGCTATTACGGAGATATCTTCTCTGAACTATGTTCTGCCCGACCTCGAGGCCGAACTCAGGGAATTTTGCATCCCACCCACCGCCCATATGGTAGCTACGGTCGAGGATTTAACCGACCTACTGGATTACACTTCCGAAGACATCGACGGTTTAGACGCTGATGCCGAAGCAGAGCCAGATCACCACCCTCCAGTCACCAGCCAGTGGACTGCCATGTCCACATACGATGTGTATATGGTGGATACTCCCAAAAAGAACGACGACGACCCAAAGGATCCCCTGTGTACAAACCCATCGAGGAAAAAACCAAACGTTGTCATCAACGCCGCTGCTCACAATCACGGCGAGGGAAGGACAACAATACCGGCACTAGAGATACTAACAGTCTAGAAAACACCAATGACCAAGATAACCCCATTGAGCCTGACATAGAGCAGGAGTATTTGGTGGACGGAGAAGTCAATCCGGATGCACCTACCGAGAACAAGGACTCGGAGGACATCAACTATATGCTGCCCTCCAAAGACGAGGCCACCTTCGATACCAAAGACTTCATCATACCCGAAGACCCTCTCGAGCATGATCGCTTCAAGCAAGAGCTCATCGCAACTACAAGGAGCCTAAAGGAGAAGGAGCAGCAGCTTCAGGCCAAACAGAATACGCTCAATGACAGGTGGACCCAAGTCCTCGTCGCCGAAGAACAAGGCCTTGCGTGACCAAAAAAGAGCTATCCTAAATGTCGGCCCCTTCCACAATTTGACGACGAGGCCCTTGAGCAAATACCGTCAAGATACAATGCGGCTGATAAACCAGACCGCTCGCCCCGGGGGCGTGATAGACTGGCTAATTACGCCAAACAAAAGCCTACCCCCTCGGCGACAAGGCGGAAAGGCACCAGCCTTGGGCTACACATATGATCTGCGTCCGGACCTGGACAATAGAGCCGGACAGACCAGATCAATATACGGGTCAAGGGGACGCGCCCCAACAAGGGACGACGCTATCAAGCCCGGCGCGTCCAACCCGACCGCACAAGGATCGGTAGCCGGACACAATTAACGTTTGAGCCCCGCCACGACGTCGCCCGATACAGAGGCGCCGCTCACCCCTCGTGCTTTACGGATGAGGTAATGCAGCATCAATTCCCAGAAGGATTTAAACCCGTAAACATCGAGTCGTATGACGACATGACTGATCCCGTGGTGTGGATTGAAGATTTCCTTCTCCATATTCACATGGCTCGCGGCGACGATCTGCACGCCATCAATTACCTCCCCCTAAAATTAAACGGGCCATCTCGGCATTGGTTAAACAGCCTCCCAGAGAACTCCATTAGAAACTGGGAAGACTTGGAAGATGCCTTTCTAGACAACTTCCAAGGTACCTATGTTCGATCGCCGGATGCCGATGACCTTAGTCATATAGTCCAGCCCGAAAACTTTGGACTAGGCTCTTGATAAAAAAGAGCCAAATCAAATACTGTTCGGAGGACGAGGCTTAGCAGCCTTTAAACATGACATCCAGAATGAGTGGCTTGCCCGACACATAGGCTAGGAAAAGCCGAAAACTATGGCAGCCCTCACCGTACTGATGACCCGCTTCTACACGGGAGAAGATAGCTGGCTAGCTCATAGAAGCAATAGCGCCAGCGACCCTAGCACTTCGGAACCTAGGGATGGCAATGGTAAGCCAGGCGCAACAAGCATAAGCGCCGAAACAATACCGAAGAAGCCGAAGACACTGCGGTCAACGCTAGATTCATCGGCTCAAAATCCGGTCAGCGGAAGAAACCTTTTAAAGGAAGCAAGGACGGTCCATCCAACTTGGACAAAATACTTGATCGGCCCTGCCAAATTCATGGCACCCCTGACAAGCGTGCCAACCACTCCAACAGACACCGTTGGGTTTTCAAACAGGCCGGTAAAATGAACACCGAACACAAGGGGAAAGAGCCACCAAGCGAGGACGATGAGGATCCTTGCCCCCAAAAGACAGGGGGTCAGAAGCAATTCCCCCCCCCCCGGAGATAAAAACAGTGAACATGATATATGTCATGCATATCTCTAAACGGGAGCACAAGCGCGCATTAAGGGACGTCTACGCCGTCGAGCCTATAGCCCCTAAATTTAACCCATGGTCGGCTTGCCCGATTATTTTCGATCGCAGAGACCACCCAATCAGTATCCATCACGGAGGTTCGGCAACTCTGGTCCTAGACCCGATAGTTTATGTATACCACCTCACTAGAGTCCTCATGGACGGTGGTAGAAGTCTCAACCTAATCTACCAGGACACTGTCTGGAAAATGGGCATAGACCCATCACGAATCAAGCCTAGAAGCACCACCTTTAAAGGGCTGATACCAGGTGTCAAAGCTCGGTGCACGGGCTCTATAACATTGGAAGTGGTCTTTGGCTCGTCGGACAACCTCCGAAGCGAAGACTTGATCTTGAATATCGTCCCCTTCCGCAGTGGCTATCACACCCTGCTCGGACATACGGCATTTGCCCGTTTCAATGATGTCCTGCATTATGCATACTTAAAGCTTAAAATGCCCAGACCACATGGTGTCATCACCATCAATGGAAATACGGAGTGCTCCCTCCGCACC
Organism: Triticum dicoccoides; assembly: GCF_002162155.2. Lineage (NCBI taxonomy): Eukaryota > Viridiplantae > Streptophyta > Magnoliopsida > Poales > Poaceae > Triticum > Triticum dicoccoides. The sequence continues at coordinate 737,524,087 of NC_041384.1, read as the reverse complement.
GAGGAGCATACTGCGGCCCTTGAAGCCGAAGTACAGAGCGGCACTCTTAAGCCTAATAGTTCGTCGGCCATCAAGGCCCCAGATTCTACTAAACAAACCCAGACTGTTCCGATGAACAACAGCTCGGTTCATCCAGAGCTGGATTATCAGTTCGGCCTTCGCCGATTGCCCCAAATTATCGCGGCCTATGTTCCGCGCATGCATAACTTCACACTAAAAATACCATGGGCACCGCCGAAGGCAAGCGGAAAACATGGTATGTAGTTTGGCTGGACCCTATTAGACCTTACTATTCACTTTCTTATATTTCAGGTTCTCAAGCAACTACTCTATGAATCCTCTCGAAGGACCCCTATCAAGGCAACAACAGCGCAGACGTGCGGCAAGTCATCGAAAGGATCCGTGAAAGAAGTGTTACTCTCCTTTTTGGGACTTGTTTTCTGGCTTTCCTTTGTCTTTGAGTTATCGGCATATAACGCCGCTTTAAATTTTGATTGGTTTAAATCTGTACAAAAGCGTTTTGACGTATGCGACAGTATTTAATGGAAGCAGTTTTCCTTTGTCAGTACTATTTTTTGACCCTTCTCTGTTTTTATGTCATTTCGACAACTGTAATCTGGCAAAGTTTACACCTGCCAGGGGCTTCCTATATGCCCTCACACGTTTTAAAAGTCCGAACACTCTCTGAGTGATAGTTCGGCGTCCCGAATATTGCATTATATGCATTTGCTCCGAATCATGTCTTTCGTCAATAGTTGGGCTGCCCGGCTCCTGTGCTTGCCGCCTTATGTTCCGCTTGGCCGGCTAAGGTAGTAAAGGGAGAACTCCTGCGACTGTGTTTCCAGTTTGTCCGGTCAAAGGACCTCAGCAGAGAAATCCGAAAACTGACTGTCATGATGAGGCAAGAGCCAGTCAGCTATTCGGCAACCTATCCGGAATCCTTAACGGTTCCTTACATTTTATACGAGGGGCTGGTTATTCCAGCAATGCGTTCGAAGGCAATCCTATTTGGACAACCGCATACGCACCAGGGGCTACTTCCTAGTCCGCTATTTATGACTCCCATGGCTAAGTGAAAGTGCTAAAGCCATATAGTCCGGTTGCGTCGTTCGCTGCACAACTCGCCTCCTTCATGGACAAAGATGTTGGGTTAAGAGCAAGTGTGCGTGGTACCGAACACCCCTAGGTTATTCACAAGGGGGGTGAAGCCAAAGACTGCAAAAACTTTCAGAAATTTAAACTTGCCAGATAAGGAGGATTCGAATTTCCGGATCATACTTAAACAAACAACAAAATACTTGGTTTATATTACAAGCATCGGATACAGCTCAGACAAATCTAATCAAATATAATGTCCTTTGAGCACTGTCCCTCCACTATCCTAGCACCTTCAAGAACGCTGTCGAAGTATCACTCTGGCGTGCGATGGATCCTTCCAGCGGGCGGACCCTTGACGACAATTCCTTCCGCCTGCACGCTCGCCCATTGCATCTTGATGCAGGAGAAATCCATCCGCGCACCTTCGATACATGCAGAGCGCTTCACAATTTCTATTCAGGGGAGTGCATCGACGAGCCGCTTCACCAGGCCGAAGAAGCTACCCGGTATGGGTTCGGCTGGCCACAAGCAGACTATGACGTCCTTCATGGCCGCACCAGACAACCGCTGTTCCTGATTCGATGAACTAGGCATCTCCTGATTAGATGAGGTAGCCATATCCTTCATGGGAAAGATATCTTCAAAGAAAGTCGCATCATTTGACTCCATGATCGTACCGACATGCATGTCAGGTACCTCAGATTTTACAACCAAGAATCTATAGCCAATGCTATGAAAAGCATATCCCAGGAAAAAACACAATCCACAGTCTTTGGTCCAAGCTTCCGCTTCTTTGGAATTGGAACATTGACTTTCGCCAAACAACCCCATGTTCGCAGATAAGAGAGTTTTAACCTTTTTTTCTCCCATTCCTCGAATGGACTTATCTCTTTGTTCTTTGTGGGGACTCGGTTCAGGACATGACATGCTGTCAATATCGCCTCCCCCCACCATGCCTTGGAGAGACCCGATGTGTCTAACATGGCGTTAACCAAATCAGTTAGAGTATGGTTCTTTCTTTCGGCCACCCCGTTTGACTGAGGTGAATAGGGAGGAGTCCTCTTATTGATTATACCATGTTTTGCACAAAAAGCATCAAATTCATTGGAAAAATACTCTCCACCACGGTCGGACCTAAGCCTCTTGATTTTTCGATCAAGTTGGTTTTCCACCTCAGCTTTATAGATCTTGAAAAAGTTCAAAGCCTCATCCTTAGATTTCAGAAGATACACACAGCAGTATCTAGTGGAGTCATCAATTAATGTCATGAAATATTTCTTTCCACCTTTTGTCAAAATACCATTCATTTCACATAGATCTGAATGTATGAGCTCTAGTGGTGCAAGATTTCACGTTTCCGCAGTCGTGTGAGACTTACGAGGTTGCTTAGTTTGCACACACACTTGACACTTAGATCCCTTGACAGTGGTGAAACTAGGGATTAAGTTCAACTTCGCTAGTCGCGACATGCAACCAAAGTTAACATGACAAAGACGTGAATGCCACACATTTGATTCACTATTGTTGCAAATATGATTAACAACTTTATTGCAAACGTCCGATAAGGATAAAAAAAACAGGCCTCCTGACTCATAGCCTTTACCAACAAAGGTTCCATACTTGGATATTACAAATTTATTTGACTCAAAGACAAGCTTGTAGCCATATCTACACAAAAGAGATCCGCTAACAAGATTTTTATTGACGGAGGGGACATAATGCACATTCTTCAGCCGCACGATCTTCCCCGAAGTAAACTTCAGATCGACCGTGCCAACACCATGAACAGAAGCACTTGAACCGTTGCCCATCAGCACGGTTGAAGTCCCTGCGGTCTGATAAGACAAAAACATGGAAATATCACCGCATACATGCACATTAGCACCCGTGTCAATCAACCAGTCAGGAGAATATACCATACCCAGCCTCCTTCATGTCAGTGTCTCCAATGACAACATTAGCGGTCTTGCCGCCTTTCCCAGGATTACGCTTGTCATAGCGATTAGGGAAACTAGGAGCCCAATGATCAGGATCCCCACACACATGACAAGCACCTTTCTTCTTGCCATTCTTCTTCTTGAAGTTCATGTGTTGCACAGCCTTGTTCTTCCCATCAAACTTTGCTTTACCATCAAACTTGCCCTTGTTCTTGAACTTGTGGGGCTGGAAGTTCTGCTTCTGTACCACATTGGCACTAGATCCTCCCTCAATACCTCGAGCACATGTGTCCTTTGCTCTCGCCTTTTCTTCCACATCAAGAGTGCCAATGAGATCCGGAATGGAAAACTCCTTCCTCTTATGCTTCAGTAAGGTAAGCTTAGTGATGATACCTCCGGCAACAAACTTGTCCGGTAGCATATAACTGAAGTGCTCAAGTTCTCTAGCAAATGACTGTATCCCATGAGCTTGCTCAACCACGGAGCGCTCTTCGGTCATCCTGTAATCATAGAATTGCTCCATGATGTACAGCTCAGTGCCAGCATCCGAGACACCAAACTTGGTCTCGAGTGCATCCCACATATCTTTTCCATTATCAATTGACGCATAAGCATCAACTATGTTCTCACCAAGAACACTCAAGAAAGCAGCCTTAAACAGAGTATCCATTTTCTGAAAGGCTTGTGCCTGTTGAGCATCAAGCTCCCCTTCAGGTTTGCCAAGAGTGGCGTCATAGAAACTCATGGTTTGAAACCATAAGACTGCTCTCACGCGCCACCTCTTATAGTGGATACCCTCAAACATAGGAGGTCTCATGGAAGCAGCAAAACCACTTGGTGTAAATTGGCTATAATAAGGTTTTTGGATTGTTGGAAATATGAGCAATTTACCAAATGAGTTTATTAACAGAAACACTAGATAAAGCATTACTAATATAGTAGAGATAAAACAAGTCATGCGTTCTGACAGAGAGAAGGTAAACAGCAACTTCACATATGAACTGTAACTAAACACATCTATAGCAGACAGTATAGCAAGTTGCATATATGAAGTAGAACCTAACACATGTAGGGCAGAAACTAGAGCAAAGAACTGTGGCAAGACGTCTAACAGAAAGAGCATAAATATGTACGGGACAGCAGCAGCAGAAGCACTGGACTTGGGGTCGACGTCCTCTCCAGCCATGTCGTCGATGAGATCGTCGACATCGGGGAAGAAGTCGTCGTTGGGGAAGTAGTCGTCGGAGTCCGTGATGAAGAAGTCAGTAGTCGCGCGGAGCGCTCCCCAAAAACCTTATCACCCTTCTCCCGTACAGGACTCAAAGAGGTGCGGTTTCGGAGGCCTACTGTCCTGACTCGCGGTGCACGCCACAAGCCAGGATGAGGAAGACAGCGGTAGCTCAGAGAATGGAACCGGTGGCGAGAGGAAGGACAAGTTCTGGTGCGTCTCTCTGGGAGGAGCGACCTCCCTTTTATAGGCGCAAGAGAAGGAGGCGAGAGGGCAGCGATGGGAGGCGAAACGAAGAGACGGAGGCAAAGCGAACAGCCAGCAGCCGAAGGGCCGCACCATTCGCATTCAAACTCCACTTTCGCAAAAATCTTTTCAGCTTCCGTGTGACCTTTCGTATACCCGTAGTGCGTGGCAAAAATTTAGATATTGGCTCGGCTCATTCCCGCAACCCGCGGCGAGACGAGGCGGGCGGCGGAGGAGGAGCGCGCGTGGATATCCCTCTTGTTCTCATGCTCGTACAAGTGGGGAAAGAACCTCCCTTATAAAGAGGTCCAACTCCCTCTAAACTAGCAATGTGGGACTAAACTTTTGTTCCACCTCTTGCCTTGCACAAATGAGCTGCGTGGGCCTCTAGGATTTATTAGGAATTTCTAAAACTGCTATTGGGCTAGGCCCAAAATAGATAAAATTCCAGCAATTTGTTGGGCTAGAAGCATACGAATTTACTAGAAGTTGGAATTAGAAAGATCCCTTTATGCATTTGCATATATTACCAAACAGGAGGTTATGGATGATGAGCAGTTGAGGACCTATGACAATTTGTTAGTATTTGAGAACGATGATCCATGGATTATTTTGTTCGTAAATCTGTTCCACGTACGAATGAAATATTAAATTTTTGAATTGTTGGAAGCTTTATGAATGTATACATTTTTTATTTTGAGCAGTGAACATACTGTACTTATATAGAAAATATAATTTTTAGTTTTCTCTGTCTTATGCATGCATATTATGGGATGTTTTCCAGGTAGCCCATGGTTTTTGATGGATTTTCTTTGAAACTGTACACCGAGGGTGCTTTGATTAACCTGGTATTCGTTTGAGTGCAACAACAGTGGCATAATAGCCATGGATTGGTTAGTAATCATCATTGACTATTTTAGTATTTCTGATTTGGAGAATATATGTTTCACTTCATTTAGCTCATGCCATCCATCTCTTTTTGAAGCATGTACGTGTGCAGTTTTGTGATCGTCCCAGTATGCAAGTAAAATGCACTTCAATCCAGCTATGCAGTTTTGTGTGCAGTTTTGTGCCTCAAGTCATCGGTCTATCCCTGCAACCAACACTAATGCGTCCCTTCTCCTATCTTCACAAAGTTCATGGAGAATCTAAATTAATTAGGATCATCTCATTAACATATTTGGGCAATCTCACCAAGTTCTTTCTCACCCCGCTGCACAAATTGTGGTGCCAGTTTGTTGGGATAGAACCATGTGTTTTACTGTGATTCAGAATTAGAAAGACCCCCTTTATTCATTTTCATATATTACCACACATGGTTTTATGGATGACGAACAGATGAGGACGGCGACAATCCACGAGTATTTGAGAACGATCATCCATGAATTAATCCTTAGATTTATTTTGTTCGTAAATCTGTTCCATGTAGAAATGAAATATTGATGGTTTTGAATTGATGGAAAGCTTCATGCATGGATCTGTTTAATTAATGGAGCAGTGGACATACTGCGCTTAGAAAGTATATATTTTAGCTTTGTCTATAATATGCATGCATATTTTCGCAAGTTTTTTCAGGCAGTCCATGGATTCCGACGCAATTTTATTGAAACTACAGACCAAGAGGGCTTTGATTAACTTGGCTTTAATATCTATGCAACAACAGTGGCTTAGTAGCCAATGGATTGGTTAGTAATGTTATCATCACAAATTATTTCAGTTTTGCTCATTTGGGTAATGTATGTTTGACTCAATTTACCTACTGTCCCTCCATCTCATTCGGAAGCATGTATGTGTGCATTCGGTACAGTTTTGTGATAATCCAAATAAGCAAATCAATAACACTTCAGGTTCAGTCATTCTTATGATTTTCTATTTCATGGTTAGATCACACAGTCCTTCCTTTTCTCATACTTCAATCACACAGTATCAGTTAGCGGCCAAGGCGGCATCAGATATTACAAGTTTATGGATATAGCAAGTTGGTAGGATTAAGTATTTATAGTTTTTTTAGCAATAACATATGCCATGAGAAATCATGTATTTTTGTGATACTTAGTTCATCCATGTTTTCCTTCCGTTGGTCATGATTGACGTAAAATATCATATCGTATAATATAGACTATGTTATTCATATTTCTAATATATAAAGTTAGTTTAACAAAATAATTAAGTACGGTCTCAGTTTCATTAGTAGTCAAAGGAAATCCTTAAGCTATTGTAATTATGTCTCCACATGCATAGGAATCAAACACTAAAATTATATATAATGTCTATTCCTCCCATGTTTAGTATATCTTAGTAAAACTTCATTGTGCTACACTGGAGAAATTATATTCCTAATGTTCCTCACCAGAAAGCTTTTGGCGCATACATGTTGTTTGCAGAAATGACCTATATTTTATCAGTTGCTTTGATATTATCTACGCCATCCCTTCTCTTTAATATCAAGTAAGAAAAATGCAAGAGGCCATTTGTTAAGTGTACTTTCTTCCTTATCCACATATCATTGGAAAATAGACCATTATGTGGCTCCTTTTCGAACTAGACTTCTATGTTTTGTTTTTGTTAAATTTCTAAAATGCTATTATGCAAAAAAAACTGATCAAATATGATTAGCCTAAATCTGCATCGTAATTCTGATCCCCCATACATGTCTGGCCTCCACTGGTGACTACGATATTAAGCCCGCAGGCCCAAATATCTCCAGCGAACTGGTCTTATTTCTATTTGGTGATACTTTAGTTCTGAAAACTGGAAACTTTTGTATGTTCTATCTACTTCAAAGTATTATGGAAGGGGAGAAATTGCACCACATTTTAAATTGGATACTAACCTCCTTTATAGCATTGTGTTCCTATGTTGTATGTGCTTAAAAGTTGGAGAAGATGTCATACTGCTTCCATATAAAAGATTTACGCATCTTCATGGTTATTACACTAATGTACGCAGTGTTGATAATGAGAATCTTCCTGAACCAAGTGTATTTTCCCTATGGATAAGCATTGGGAATTTTTTCATGCTTTAGAAATTATCATACATATTTTATTGATCAATATGATTCACTGCCATGTATTTTCTAATGATAGTTCGTCCAGTTGCATGGGTATTGTGGTACAAATGCCAGCATGAGTGGTCTAAGGTTAAGCAGATGTTGTGTCGAGGACCACTGCCGAAATCTACTTCACTTAATAATTAAAATCATTCCCTACATTAGGTTAGAGAAGCTTCCTTTTTAAAAATTCGATCTACTAGCTTCTTGAGTTTTTGCAGATAAGAAATATGGATGATGCAATTCATATTTCCGGAATAGTAAATTGGCATACACGAATATGTTTGATGTATTGATTTGTTTTGTTTTTCTCACTTGAGTCATGAACTGTTCTATTTGTGCATAAATTTTTCAAAAAGGGGCGCTTTATTTGTGCATAAATAAAGATAAGGACTCTCTAAGTCTTAATACATCTAACCGTTGGTCTCAACATTGAATTTATATGCCATTGTCGAGGAAACAATAAGGACAGTATGGTTACCGATTACATCCTTCGCTAAACAATAAGAAAACTTCCGCCATAAAGTAATTCTAATTTTATCACCCATGGATTCTTTAACCGAAAAGAGTATCGAGATATTCCAGCTGGCATTCTCAATGTGCTAGCCCATGCGAATGCTCGGGTTGATGACTAGTATTTTAAATTCAAAAGCGTCGCTTAGCGCATATGAACAAGTTTTCAGCGTACAGGATCACAAATGCGAGTTTACTCAAAAATTACATCTTTGGAGCATTCATCCGCTATAAGGCGGGCACCCTTCAGGACGCCCTCATAATACGCTTCTGGGACGCGATGCTCCTTGTCCGGCGGCAGCCCGTCCTTCACCAGCTTCTCCGCATCCATCTTGACCCAGTGCACTTTAGCGCGGGCAAGCGCCCTACGGGCACCTTCGATGCAGACGGACCGCTTGATTACTTCAAGCCATGGACAGGCATCCACCAGCCGCCTCCCCAGCCCAAAGTAGCTACCAGGCAGAGCCTCTCCAGGACAAAGCCGAACTATGAGGCCCTTTATGACCTGTCCGGCCACCTTGTGGAGCTGGACCATTTGCTTCAGCTGGTCGCTCAAAGGCACCAGGTGTCCGGCCTCAGCATACTGAGACCAGAACACCTTCTCCGTCGAGCTCCCCTCTTCGGCTCGGTAGTAGGCGGCGGCATCAGACGCACTGCGGGGCAAATCTGCGAATGCTCCTGGAGAGCTCCGTACTCGAGTAAGTAACAAGTAATTCACTTTCACGTGCTTTCCTTGCATAATGAATGCCTTACCCGCCGCTATCTTCTTCATCGCTTCAATTTCTTGGAGGGCTTTCTGGGCTTCGGCCTTGGCAGACTTCGCTCTTTCAAGGGTTGCCGCAAGCTCGGACGCTTGCATCTTTGAGTCAAGCTCCAAACTCTCGTGTTTCTTCACGAGAGCCTGGAGCACTTTCTGCACCTCCTCCACCCGCACCTCCTTCTTCCCTCTCTCTGTGCACTCCGCGGCCGCTCTGTTTTTGGCCTCGGACAACGCTTTCTTAAGGGTTGCCACCTCGGTCGTGGCCCCTATAATAGCATGTTGATCCTGTCATTTTTTGCAACCACATCTTCTATATATACTTGCGCAAGGTATTACTTACCTTCCTTATCATCGAGTTGCCTCTTGGCATGGCCGAGCTCGTTCTAGGACCGCGCGAGGTTTTGCTTCAGCGTATCCACCTCCGCAGTCAGTGCGGCAGAGGCCAGCAGCGAAGCCTGCATACGCATATTGACTTGATTATGTTAGACTCCTGTGAATGTTATTAGATCCTCTATTCGGCTTTTCTTTCCGAATGCCGAACAGAGCATCAGGGGCTACTGTCTATGTGGTAATATTTTTACATATTCTTTACTTACCTCAAAGCCTGTTAGAAGGCTGGCACAGGCTTCAGTCAGTCCGCTCTTGGCGGACTGAACCTTCTGGATCACCGCACTCATAATAATGTGGTGCTCCTCGTCGATGGAGGCGCCGTTAAGCACCTCCAGCAAATTGTCCGGTGCCTCCGGTTGGACGGAGTTAACCGGCTCGGTAGGCTTGCTCCTCCTGGAAGGAGGCTGCCTACCGGAGTCCGGAACTGTTGAAGGTTCCAGCGCGGTGTCCAGCTCAAGGACGGACTTGGAGCCCTAGGGGGTTCTATGCCCTTTGCGCATGGAGTCCGGGAGGTCGCCTTGCGGCGCCTCCAGGACCACCTCCTCCTGGCTTGGAACCTGTTGGGACAGCACCTCGGCGTCATCCGTAGGGTGGGGGGAGGTAGCGGGCGGAAGTGAATTCACGTCCGACGAATCCAGGGAGCCGCTCGACGACTCGTCGAGCCCGGCCTTGGGCGGACTGCATAGTCATATTTGGTGTAAGTAGGAGCTGTGCAAGAAAGGAACACTATGAATTGCTCTGGTGTCCGAATACTTACGATCTCACCAGGGGATTGGCCCTGTGCGGCCACTCCTCTTCGCCGTCGTCGGCGTTGGTGGAGTAGTCCGGAGGAGGGGTCTTCCCCTTCTTGGACCCTTCGGCCTCCCTAGTTGGGGCGGCCTTCCTTTTCTTCCCTTCCCCCGCTGGAGGGGGAGAGGTCTCTTCTTCCTCCTCCTCGTCATCACGGGAGGAGTGCATCTTGGAGTCGTCGGATGATGAATCTGACACCTCCAGGCACCGGGCACTCTTTCGAGGCCCCGTGGCCTTCTTCTCCGGCACCACATAGGGTGCCGGAACCAGCAGCTTCGCCAAAGCGAGCGTCCGCTGGGCCTTCGGGCAAAGGGGCCAGACAGTTGATCTGTCCGGATGTCTCCTACCAATCCTGTCAATGGTAAGGGAGCTTAGATCCCGCATGGAGTCAAACTATGAAAAACTAATTCCCTGTAAAGGTAAAGACATCTTACCGCACTAGCGTGACGCTGCGTGCTGAATCCGCGATCCTCGGTAGCGGATGCGGGGGCCTCGGCGCCCTTGAAAAGCACCTTCCAGGCATCTTCATACATCGTGTCGAAGAGCCTGCTCAGAGTTCGGTGCTGCGCCAGGTCGAACTCCCACAGGTTGAAAGCCCGTTGTTGACACGGGAGGATCCGGCGGATGAGCATAACCTGGACTACGTTGACAAGTTTGAGCTTCTTGTCCACCAGGGTTTGGACGCATGTTTGGAGTCGGGTGAGCTCTCCTTTTTTACCCCACGACAGGCCCGTCTCTTTCCAGGAGGTGAGCCGCGTAGGGGGTCCGGATCTGAACTCGGGGGCTGCGACCCATTCAGGGTCGCACGGCTCGGTGATGTAAAACCACCCAAATTGCCACCCATTTAGGGTTTCCATGAAGGAGCCCTCGAGCCATAGGACGTTGGGCATCTTACCCACCATGGCGCCTCCGCATTCTGCCTGGTTGTCGCGCACCACCTTTGGCTTGACATTGAAAGTCTTGAGCCATAGGCCGAAATGGGGAAGGATGCAGAGGAAAGCCTCGCACACGACGATAAACGCCGAGATGTTGAGGACAAAGTTCGGGGCGAGATCGTGGAAATCCAGGTCATAGTAGAACATGAGCCCCTTGACAAATGGTTGGAGAGGGATGCCCAGTCCGCGGAGGAAATGAGGGAGAAACACACCCTCTCATGGGGCCTAGGGGTGGGGATGAGCTGCCCCTCTTCGGGAAGCCGGTGCGCAATGTCGTTAGACAAGTATCCGGCCTTCCTTAGTTTTTTGATGTGTCCCTCTGTGAGGGAGGAGACCATCCACTTGCCTCCTGCTCCGGACATGGCTGGAGAAGGTTGAGGTAGGGTGTGCGGACTTGGGCGCTGGAGCTCGAGTGCGCGGAAATGGATAGGGAAAGGAGGAAGAAGGCGTGGATGAAAAGGTGGATCCTTATCCCCTTATATGGGCGGACGCGACTATGCGTCCCCACCGGCCTGGTAAAACTCGCTTATCTCCCAAGCGCCGTAATCAATGGCGCGGTTGGGTTACCCACGCCCGTATTGATGAGCATCCCGGAATAAGGGGACACGATCTCTTCTTTGACAAGACGTACCAAGGAAACCGCCTCGCTAAACGCGCTGAGGTGGGACAGTAAAATGATATGAATAAAGACTTGGCCATGGTGTGATGTCACGCTACGGAATACGTCAGCAGATTAGATTTGTGTAAATATTATTCTCTCTATGGCAATATGTGGAAACTTATTTTGCAGAGCCGGACACTACCTTTGTGTTCAAAATCTTCTATGAAGTACTTGGAGGAGGAACCCGCCTTGCAATGCCGAAGACAATCTGCGCGCCGGACTTATCGTCATTGAAGCCTGGTTCAGGGGCTACTGAGGGAGTCCTGGATTAGGGGGTGTCCGGATAGCTAGACTATACCTTCGGCTGGACTCCTGGACTATGAAGATACAGGATTGAAGACTTCGTCCCGTGTCCGGAAGGGACTTTCCTTGGCGTCGAAGGCAAGCTTGGCGATACGGATATGTAGATCTCCTACCATTGTAACCGACTCTGTGTAACCCTAGCCCTCTCCGGTGTCTATATAAACCGGGGGGTTTTAGTCCATAGACCGTAGGGGCCACCGGTGTCAGGACCCCGATTCGATGCCACATCGATCTAGCATGTAACACCTCATATCACTTTGCGGCCTCACGCACGGTATTCCCACGGGTGTCGCCTTACCTTTGCCCGGGACCGTTTGCGCCTTTTGGCACACGTATATGACAGTGTCGCTAGCATCCATATGATGAGGAGCCCGGGCTGACATGGCTAGTCGTAAACCCAAAGCGGCACAGACTTACAGGGACAGGCATCCATGACCCAGCATCGAACGTGTCGGTCATCAGCGAGTGAATCCAGGCTGTAGCACTGGGCTAGCAGGACTCCGGTGAACCGGGCTGTAGCGGGCTAACAGGACTCCGGTATTCATCGCGTGACATTTCCCCGAAGGGACAGACACAGGAACGAAGAAGGACACATGCCGGCCAGCCTAAGTGTTCCGGAGCAGTAGCAAGCTACCATGGCTCGGTGGAAACACTAGGAGACATTTCCCCGTAAGAGAGGCTACTAAAGATAAACAACTAGATGGTCAGATCCCACACATACCAAGCATTTCAATAACATACACACAATATGCTCGATATGTGCAAATACAACATGGCATCACAACATGACTCTACGACTCAAGTAATTTATTCAATAGGCTCCAAGGAGCGCGATATTACAAACAGGGGTCTCATGACCCAACAATCAGAGCATACAAATCAAAGCACAAGCGGAAGCTATCATGTCTGAGTACAGACATCTATAAATGAAAAAGGCTGAGAAGCCTGTCTATCTACCAGATCCTGCCGAGGGCACAAGATCGTAGCTGAGGTATCAAGCTAAACGTCGAAGTTCACGTGGAACTACTAGTGAGACTGAAGTCTCTCTGCAAAAACATAAAATAGGCAAACGTGAGTACAAATGTACCCAGCAAGACTTACATCAGAGCTAACTACATATGCATCATTATCAACAAAGGGGATGGTGGAGTTTGACTGCAGCAAGCCAGCTTTGACTCGGTGGCTATCCTGAACTACGACTGCAAGTAACTCTTTTGAGGTGGCGCACACGAGTCCACATATTCACCACATCAATACACCACTATGGATCCGCTCCCGTCTCCCTACGAGAACGCCATCCATAGCACTCACGCTTATCTTGCGTATTTTAGAGTATCCACTTTCACTTGTCTATGAACTGATATAAGCAACCCAGAAGTCCTTTTCCGCAGACACGGCTATTCGAATAGATGATGTTAACCCTGCAGGGGTGTACTTCTTCATACATGTTTCCACCACTTACCGTCTGCACACGACATGTGCTCGGCAGACTTCAAGCGAAAGCCGACGTGGGTGTAGACCACGACCTACCTAAACACTCAAGTCTCTAGTCCAGGTTTATCGCCTATTCGGGTTCCATCCATGAGGAGATCCGGCCGGAGTTTCGCTCACAGCCCCAAACGATGTGAACAGGGTTCCCGAGATACCAAACGGGCATCCGGTACACCGTGCCACGTACCTACCGCATCACAGCCCACCCCTACGGTCAGCGCTGTCCACGGCCTCCAGTAAGCTACAAACACCAGAAACTACTTGCAACTCCTGGACAGAGGACTAGGGTGAATAAGAAGTCGAGCGGGGTCATATTTCAGGGCCCAATGCATGGTAGTAGCTGAATCATGGATCACAAACACAGAACTCAGTTCCTAAGGACGGCTTCAATGAGACAACCCACCATGTACTCCTACATGGCCTCTCACCGACACCTTTTACCAAATCGTGTTCACACACTTAACTCACACATAGTAGGACATGTTCACACACCTCTGATTCATCCTCGATGAATCAGACCTGACTCAACTCTAAGCAGTAGCAGGCATGACAACAAGCATGAATGAGTAGGCACAACAGGGCTCAAACAATTCCTACTCATACTAGTGGGTTTCATCTATTTACTGTGGAATGACAGGTCATGCAAAGGATAAAGGGGTTCAGCTACCGCAGCAAGTAACAGATGAATCGATGTTGTCCTAATGCAGTAAAAGAGAGCAGGAGCGAGAGAGTAGGATTGTATCGGAATGAACAAGGGGGTTTTGCTTGCCTGGCACTTTTGAAGATAACATTGAGTCTTCATCAGTGTCAACGATCACATCATCGGTATCACGTCTATCGAGAGGGGACAAATACCGGCAACACAGAAGGGAACACAATCAATGCAATGCACAATATGATGCATGATCATGACATGGCAAAATGAATGTGTTTTGAGCCAATGCAACTAGCAACAGATTAAATGAAGTTGGTTTGAATACAAGATTCAAATTCAAACTCCATATGTGATTATTTAAATGCCCTTTATTTGATTTGTGCCAAACAGCAGCTATAGGTTGTTCTAACATGCATGAAAATGGTACAGATGGATTCCTTGAATTTTTCTGATAATTTTTCATATATAAATTATTTAATTTGGAGTTACGGTTAATTTTCTATGATTTATTGAAGTTTAGGGCATTTTCTGAAATTTCCTGAATATTTAGAATTAAAATAATTCCAGAAAATGAATTATGGCGTCAGCACCACGTCACTGTGACGTCAGCAGTCAACTGGGCTGGCTCGGGTCAAACCTGACGTGTGGGGGCCACACGTCAGTGACACAGTGCTGGCTGGAGTCACAGACATGTGGGGCCGGTCAAAGGCCACGTCAGCGAGGTCAACGCCGACGCGTGGGGCCACTGCAATTAGATTAAACTTAATCTATTTTAGGTTAGCCGGTTAGTTAGGCCGTGGGGCCCGGCTGTCAGTGGCTCTGGGGGTTAGTTAGTGGGGTCATTAGCGCTAATGACGACGCCACGTCAGATACGCCGGCGATGAGTCACCGGTGACCACAGAACACGGCGGGGCACGCCGGACTTGCGCTAGAGGCGTCAGTTTGGCGCACTGAGGGCACCAGGGGATGGCCCTTGCTCCCGCGCATCCAGAGGACCGAGTGGGAGGTCGTGGGGTCGACGGAGCTCGTCGGAACGGAGCTCGCGGCGGCGCCGGAGTTTGGACCTCGGCGAAAACGGCGTTGTGGAGCACGGGCGAGTGAGGTAAGGCACTGCGCAGCCTCCTGGAGTCACCACGAGCTCGGTGAGATGCACGGGCGCGACCCGTTCGAGCTCAGGCCACGGCGGCGACACGGTCAGCGGCGGCCGGAGTTCGGCCGCGACGGGGCTATGGCCTAGAGCTCGCAAACGCGAGGGGAGAGAGAGGGGTTCTGCACGGAAGCTCACCGCGGAGCTGTAGGGGGGGTCAGTGGGCTCGGAGGCGCGCCGGAGTGGCCGAATTCGACGGAGACGGCACCGGGGCCGAAGCTCGGAGATGATGCCGATGGCGGCTGCTCGGGGCCCTTCCGGTCACGTGGCTCGGTGAGGGGGTTGGCGACGAGGTGCAGGAGCTCGGGAGCACGTCGGAGAGGGGAGGGGGTGGCCGTGGTCATGGCTACAGCGAGCGGCGCTCCCAGGTGCGTTCGGGGATCACAGGAAGAGAGGGAAAGAGAGAGCCAGGGGAGGGGGAGCGGTCCAGAGGGAGTGAGAAGGGCCAGGGGCTGCGTGGCGTTGCGGACGGAGTCCAGGGCGACGAGAGGAAGCAGGAGGTGGCCGAGGCAGCGTCGGCGCTCGCCAACGAGCTGCTTCGGTGCGAGGGGAGGAAGAAGACAAGGGGGAGGAGGTGGGCTGGGCCTGCGCAGATGGGCTGCACAGTGTTGGGCTGTGGGTGGCTGCTAGGTAAGGTCCAGGTAATTTCTGTGTTATATTTTTCTGTTCTGTTTTGTTTTTATTTAATTCTTTTGCCACTGTTTTGAATTTAAAAATAATTCAAACAATGCCAAAAACTCCACTGAATATTTTATATTGCTAGATGGACTTTTCCAAAAGGTTATAAAATATTTCAGGGATATTTGAAATTATATTCTAATTATATGAATATAATTCAAATTCAAATAGCTAATGATTTAAATTCAAAGTCCCAAAAATAAATCCTTAAAAATGTTCAATATTTTGGTTGGGACCAGAACCCTTACCAAAAATTATCAAACATTTAAGAGGAGCATTTTGGAGCAATGAATGAGATTTCTAGGGTTTTTGCCCCTCTTTTATTTAGGGTTTTGAGGCTTCCAATATTCCTCAATTCAAGTTTCAAAAATATAGACATGATGCACACATGAAGCTAGCCTAGAGCAATGCCAGAAGCTAGGGATGTGACAACTCACCCCCACTAAACAAGAATCTCGTCTCGAGATTCAAGCGTAGGGTAAGGTGAAGGGGAAACGCAACTAGTATAATCTTCACGATCCAGGGTGCACTTCAGTTGAACGTTGATTCATTCACCATCATTGTCTTGATGTCTTGCTCTGAGAACTCCAACTATCATGACAACGAGAGGAAAGGAAAGATCCTAAAAGAATGGTTCTTCTCGAAGGTCGAACAACTCACGGAATGAGACCTAGGACCATCTCTCGGGTTGGGACACGAGATACTCATCAAGAGGGGTGGGAAGAAACGGATGACGAAGGTTCCCTAGGTGGACAATAATTCCCCACTTAAGAAGGTGGTAAACGATTGTCAACGTAGCGAGGAGTTAAGTTGACATGACACCACGACGAAACATCCTGGAGGGGGGTGATTCGTAGATTATTATCTTAAGTGGCAAAAAGAATTACCTTTGATATAGAGATCGTTAAGACTCTCTATATCAGCCTAAGGCAAATCACAACAATCGATTGGCGGGGTCGGTAGAATGGCATACTTGGACTTGGATGATGTGGATTACCTTGTTGAAGACAACGAATGGATGAATTTTGCTTATCACCGAAGATGGAAGAGACCCATGGTAGAATGGCACATTGACGGTGCAAGTTGGGAACAAAATGCAAATGCTGGGAATGATTCTGGTAACTGGGGAGAACCCAACAATAAAGAGTGAATTCACTGTTTGAAAAGGTCATAGCATTGCCGAGGAAGCTGAGAGCATCCCAGTTAGTGCCGATGATAACACGTAGCACTTGTGCGTGCTCTCAAGAACTTGAGCGTTTCCATATTCATCAAGGTTTTACCAACATCCGTGTCAAGGATCCTGGCAACACAACATACCACCATGATGAACAACGATGGACGATGCAGATGCAATGGAGGATAACACTTTCTCAGATTTCACCTTAGCGAGCCAAGGAACAAAATCTGGATGATCGACCGAGAGACATTTAGCACTCCGCTTCTAATGTTCTCCTTGATGTGCTAGTGTAACCCACTCATAGATACGGTTTGATAACTAGAACATCAAGTAAAAGGTCGGACTTCGGGAGCAATAGAATCCATAAGGAACAGTTACGGAGGTAAATCCTACGAAGTCCTCATGGGGAGGTGGCCAACTTCTTCAATCAAGATATTATAATAACAGGTCTTCCGGTTGGGTGTGTTGGCCACGACATCCACTTTACCGGTTATTGTGCGACCAATATTATAATTCTTGGGAAATATTCTAACCATCATATCTGCCTGCGATTCAGATCTGGTTGGTGTCAGGATATTCCAGACTCATCGAGTCTAGGAAGAAAAAATGAAGGTTTGCAACACAAATCGACGAGATGACGTTGCGGGATTCTCGGGAGATGAACTACGATAGCAAGCTCCAAAACATGAGCTGGTTCTGCTACAAACATGTGAACACGTTGTCCCAGACAAAACATTATCA
Source organism: Triticum dicoccoides (assembly GCF_002162155.2). Taxonomy (NCBI): domain Eukaryota; kingdom Viridiplantae; phylum Streptophyta; class Magnoliopsida; order Poales; family Poaceae; genus Triticum; species Triticum dicoccoides. The sequence goes on along the minus strand of NC_041384.1, from coordinate 737,506,289 downwards.
CATGGTAGTCTTACAACAAAACACTACCGAGTTCAGGTGGGGAACCATAATCGAGGACATTGAAGTCCTTGCATAAGGCATGCTCTTAAGAAGGAACTTCTTCTCCTTGAACAAATCAATCAGTGGCTTGGTGTGCTCGGAACCCATATGGAATGAAGGTTGCAAGTCTCCAGACCACAGAATACTTCGCACATATGCATGACTGACTTGGGATGATTCCAGAGGAAGCAAAACTAACTTTCTCAAATTCACGGCGGCAACTTTCACCAAATGCACGTGTATAAAAGGAAGTCACTCCTTTCATCAACAAATACTTCAGGAGCTAGCATGAAGAAAATGCTTTCAAAAATTTCCAACACTAGCTTAATGTTCAACAAAATCATGGAGGAGATAAGGATGTTGTCAATGGGCTCAACAACAATTCATCTAGGTTTCCTTTTAAAAGGAATTCCATAGTTAAGTGAACACGGTGATAGCATTGGTCAGACCCAAAAGATATAATGGTGTATGCTCGAGGAATCAACCACGAGTAAGACAACATTACGAATATCATTGGTTCTGATTTGATTTGACGATAGCCCATACTCAATCAAGGGTTCGGGTAAGATAATAGATCCAACAACTGATCACAGGGACCAATCGATGAAGATATCATCTTTCTTCAACACACACTACACAAGAATATCCCTTTGGAACGAACTAAGTCAGGCAAGCTTTTACCTTCCAACTCTCCAAGTTGTTGTCTAGCTTAACCAACTAGCTCAGGGATATCTAACACCGATTCTTGGAGAGAAGGTGGTTCACAAGAAACCAACTTGATCACGAACTCAACATAGCGGTCAGGTGACAACCCGGTAACACCTCCAAGAAGATATTTGGAAAGTCACGAACCACCGGTATGTTACTAAGCTCGAGAACAATCTTGCTTTTGAGGGCAAGACGATATGATCAAATGAGTGAGGAATTGACAAGATCCTAACTCATCAATCGAAGGGTGCACCGAAATAAGGACTAGGTAGCACGATCAGTCTTAGAAGGATGATTCGAAAACCAACATACTAAGAATGAAATTATTATCCTTTAACTACCAAGCAACAGAGTTGCTAGCAGTATTAATTTCACACATCACAATTCATTTGTCGGTATTCCGGTTGCATCAACACGAGGGCCGAGGAATGAACAGTGATGGCAAGAAGTGTCACTGTACCAAGAGTTCATGGGATGGTGTGCAATTCCTATAACAATCTCGATATAAAATATGTAATACTCCAAGGTAGAGCAGAACAAAAAGCTGGATTGGCATTTGATCTGCGGAATACAACTACTTTGACCCAATCCTAGATATGGAAGAGGTACTGGAGTTTGTTTCTCCTAGTCATTCCGGAATAGAATGGCTTGACAGACCACAAGAGTCATAGGCATCGATGAACGAGCGCACGCATACTCTTGACTATCAATTGATAGACGAGGGTCAGAATGCAACTAAAGAGAACAACTCAAAGGAACATATAACTTTCTGAGTTGTGGATGCATAGATTAGTATGTCGAACCAAGTTCAACATATTTCTTCCAGATAACCCATGCAGAAAGGTAGAACTGGCAGAGTCACGATTTATGAATGGAGAACTCCTCAAGAGTACTCTAATTGTGATTTTTTTTTGATCCAATAAACATCTGCCATAAGTAGTTCATGGTATTTGGAAGAAGAAGATACCACGGACTTCAAGGACTATCGCAAAGGTTACCAATATCCTAAAGGCACTAGCAATTACTATCAACATGAAGTAGGTAGAGTGAATCTCGGGTTCAGAACCCAGGAGTAGAATACCTACTACTAAGTAGCATCACGGGATGCTTCCGAGAATAAAGGCCAGAATCGTCACACTAGGACACAAATCATGGCTAGACCACTAGATGATCCCCTAAGCACTTAGGGTCATAATAATAATTCCAACATATATGTCGAGGCAATAATTACCTCAACACACCGATTAGTGTGGTTAATCTAGCCCATGGGAACATCGGAAACAGAAGGAAGGGATTTGCAAATGCATCGGACTATTTAGAAACCTGGGATGACTCGGACAGCATAACGGCTATAATTGCTCAAAAAGATTTGAGACAATCACAAAAATGGTGGCATAACCACTCAGAAGCACAATATCAAGGTTCCGAGATCAACAATTAACATACGGAAGTGGTAGGAACTGAACTGAGACTTAAATCCAACAATCTTATAAGTCTACTGATTAGTAACACGTGATCCTAATAGAAAGAAGAGATAGCCTAGTTCTTAATCCCCGCAGGAAAGATAAGATGACTCAGATCAGAAGGGCATGAGGTATAAGGAGTAAAAAGAGCCTTACGTTCCATCCCACAATCAATTCCCTTATATAACTAAAGAATTTCTAGACTCAACTTCGACCAGTTTGGCTTGGTAATCCTACAGGCAGTCAAGCTCTGATACCAATGCTGTCAAGACCCCGACTCGATGCCACATCGATCTAGCATGTAACACCTCATATCACTTTGCGGCCTCACGCACGGTATTCCCACGGGTGTCGCCTTACCTTTGCCCGGGACCGTTTGCGCCTTTTGGCACACGTATATGACAGTGTCGCTAGCATCCATATGATAAGGAGCCCGAGCTGACATGGCTAGTCGTAAACCCAAAGCGGCACAGACTTACAGGGACAGGCATCCATGACCCAGCATCGAACGTGTCGGTCATCAGCGAGTGAATCCAGGCTGTAGCACTGGGCTAGCAGGACTCCGGTGAACCGGGCTGTAGCGGGCTAACAGGACTCCGGTATTCATCGTGTGACATTTCCCCGAAGGGACAGACACAGGAACGAAGAAGGACACATGCCGGCCAGCCTAAGTGTTCCGGAGCAGTAGCAAGCTACCATGGCTCGGTGGAAACACTAGGAGACATTTCCCCGTAAGAGAGGCTACTAAAGATAAACAACTAGATGGTCAGATCCCACACATACCAAGCATTTCAATAACATACACACAATATGCTCGATATGTGCAAATACAACATGGCATCACAACATGACTCTACGACTCAAGTAATTTATTCAATAGGCTCCGAGGAGCGCGATATTACAAACAGGGGTCTCATGACCCAACAATCAGAGCATACAAATCAAAGCACAAGCGGAAGCTATCATGTCTGAGTACAGACATCTATAAATGAAAAAGGCTGAGAAGCCTGTCTATCTACCAGATCCTGCCGAGGGCACAAGATCGTAGCTGAGGTATCAAGCTAAACGTCGAAGTTCACGTGGAACTACTAGTGAGACTGAAGTCTCTCTGCAAAAACATAAAATAGGCAAACGTGAGTACAAATGTACCCAGCAAGACTTACATCAGAGCTAACTACATATGCATCATTATCAACAAAGGGGATGGTGGAGTTTGACTGCAGCAAGCCAGCTTTGACTCGGTGGCTATCCTGAACTACGACTGCAAGTAACTCTTTTGAGGTGGCGCACACGAGTCCACATATTCACCACATCAATACACCACTATGGATCCGCTCCCGTCTCCCTACGAGAACGCCATCCATAGCACTCACGCTTATCTTGCGTATTTTAGAGTATCCACTTTCACTTGTCTATGAACTGATATAAGCAACCCAGAAGTCCTTTTCCGCAGACACGGCTATTCGAATAGATGATGTTAACCCTGCAGGGGTGTACTTCTTCATACATGTTTCCACCACTTACCGTCTGCACACGACATGTGCTCGGCAGACTTCAAGCGAAAGCCGACGTGGGTGTAGACCACGACCTACCTAAACACTCAAGTCTCTAGTCCAGGTTTATCGCCTATTCGGGTTCCATCCATGAGGAGATCCGGCCGGAGTTTCGCTCACAGCCCCAAACGATGTGAACAGGGTTCCCGAGATACCAAACGGGCATCCGGTACACCGTGCCACGTACCTACCGCATCACAGCCCACCCCTACGGTCAGCGCTGTCCACGGCCTCCAGTAAGCTACAAACACCAGAAACTACTTGCAACTCCTGGACAGAGGACTAGGGTGAATAAGAAGTCGAGCGGGGTCATATTTCAGGGCCCAATGCATGGTAGTAGCTGAATCATGGATCACAAACACAGAACTCAGTTCCTAAGGACGGCTTCAATGAGACAACCCGCCATGTACTCCTACATGGCCTCTCACCGACACCTTTTACCAAATCGTGTTCACACACTTAACTCACACATAGTAGGACATGTTCACACACCTCTGATTCATCCTCAATGAATCAGACCTGACTCAACTCTAAGCAGTAGCAGGCATGACAACAAGCATGAATGAGTAGGCACAACAGGGCTCAAACAATTCCTACTCATACTAGTGGGTTTCATCTATTTACTGTGGAATGACAGGTCATGCAAAGGATAAAGGGGTTCAGCTACCGCAGCAAGTAACAGATGAATCGATGTTGTCCTAATGCAGTAAAAGAGAGCAGGAGCGAGAGAGTAGGATTGTATCGGAATGAACAAGGGGGTTTTGCTTGCCTGGCACTTTTGAAGATAACATTGAGTCTTCATCAGTGTCAACGATCACATCATCGGTATCACGTCTATCGAGAGGGGACAAATACCGGCAACACAGAAGGGAACACAATCAATGCAATGCACAATATGATGCATGATCATGACATGGAAAAATGAATGTGTTTTGAGCCAATGCAACTAGCAACAGATTAAATGAAGTTGGTTTGAATACAAGATTCAAATTCAAACTCCATATGTGATTATTTAAATGCCCTTTATTTGATTTGTGCTAAACAGCAGCTATAAGTTGTTCTAACATGCATGAAAATGGTACAGATGGATTCCTTGAATTTTTTTGATAATTTTTCATATATAAATTATTTAATTTGGAGTTACGGTTAATTTTCTATGATTTATTGAAGTTTAGGGCATTTTCTGAAATTTCCTGAATATTTAGAATTAAAATAATTCCAGAAAATGAATTATGGCGTCAGCACCACGTCACTGTGACGTGAGCAGTCAACTGGGCTGGCTCGGGTCAAACCTGACGTGTCGGGGCCACACGTCAGTGACACAGTGCTGGCTGGAGTCACAGACATGTGGGGCCGGTCAAAGGCCACGTCAGCGAGGTCAACGCCGACGCGTGGGGCCACTGCAATTAGATTAAACTTAATCTATTTTAGGTTAGCCGGTTAGTTAGGCCGTGGGGCCCGGCTGTCAGTGGCTCTGGGGGTTAGTTAGTGGGGTCATTAGCGCTAATGACGACGCCACGTCAGATACGCCGGCGATGAGTCGCCGGTGACCACAGAACACGGCGGGTCACGCCGGACTTGCGCTAGAGGCGTCAGTTTGGCGCGCTGAGGGCACCAGGGGATGGCCCTTGCTCCCGCGCATCCAGAGGACCGAGTGGGAGGTCGTGGGGTCGACGGAGCTCGTCGGAACGGAGCTCGCGGCGGCGCCGGAGTTCGGACCTCGGCGAAAACGGCGTTGTGGAGCACAGGCGAGTGAGGTAAGGCACTGCGCAGCCTCCTGGAGTCACCACGAGCTCGGTGAGATGCACGGGCGCGACCCGTTCGAGCTCAGGCCACGGCGGCGACACGGTCAGCGGTGGCCGGAGTTCGGCCGCGACGGGGCTATGGCCTAGAGCTCGCAAACGCGAGGGGAGAGAGAGGGGTTCTGCACGGAGGCTCACCGCGGAGCTGTAGGGGGGGTCAGTGGGCTCGGGGGCACGCCGGAGTGGCCGAATTCGACGGAGACGGCACCGGGGCCGAAGCTCGGAGATGATGCCGATGGCGGCTGCTCGGGGCCCTTCCGGTCACGTGGCTCGGTGAGGGGGTTGGCGACGAGGTGCAGGAGCTCGGGAGCACGTCGGAGAGGGGAGGGGGTGGCCGTGGTCATGGCTACGGCGAGCGGCGCTCCCAGGTGCGTTCGGGGATCACAGGTAGAGAGGGAAAGAGAGAGCCAGGGGAGGGGGAGCGGTCCAGAGGGAGTGAGAAGGGCCAGGGGCTGCGTGGCGTTGCGGACGGAGTCCAGGGCGACGAGAGGAAGCAGGAGGTGGCCGAGGCAGCGTCGGCGCTCGCCACCGAGCTGCTTCGGTGCGAGGGGAGGAAGAAGACAAGGGGGAGGAGGTGGGCTGGGCCTGCGCAGATGGGCTGCACAGTGTTGGGCTGTGGGTGGCTGCTAGGTAAGGTCCAGGTAATTTCTGTGTTATATTTTTCTGTTCTGTTTTGTTTTTATTTAATTCTTTTGCCACTGTTTTGAATTTAAAAATAATTCAAACAATGCCAAAAACTCCACTGAATATTTTATATTGCTAGATGGACTTTTCCAAAAGCTTATAAAATATTTCAGGGATATTTGAAATTATATTCTAATTATATGAATATAATTCAAATTCAAATAGCTAATGATTTAAATTCAAAGTCCCAAAAATAAATCCTTAAAAATGTTCAATATTTTGGTTGGGACCAGAACCCTTACCAAAAATTATCAAACATTTAAGAGGAGCATTTTGGAGCAATGAATGAGATTTCTAGGGTTTTTGCCCCTCTTTTATTTAGGGTTTTGAGGCTTCCAATATTCCTCAATTCAAGTTTCAAAAATATAGACATGATGCACACATGAAGCTAGCCTAGAGCAATGCCAGAAGCTAGGGATGTGACAACCGGATGGCCCATGCATATACATGCGACAGCCTCCTTTGAGAGCACGAGAAGTTTCGAGGCCAACAGAGTAAAAGGACCCGCACTTCCTGCACAAAGCGACACATTCTCTCTCGATACCCATAGACCATATCGAAGAACGGGCCTAGACTTCGTCTGTCATCTCGGGATGACATGCACTAACACGGAGAATCAGTTATTCACCATGGACTACACCCTCCACTACTAGGAAAAGGGCTATAGATGGAAATGACACTAATGGTGCACCAGACATGTGGTGCGCCATTACTATATACTAATGGCGCACCATCTGTTGGTGCGCCATTAGTGTGGAAGACACTAATGGCGCACCAGGCACACGGTGCACCACTAGTAAATTTTTTTTTCATTTTTTCAAACATATTAATGGTGCATCCGGGCAGAGCGCGCCATTAGTAGTTAGAACTACTAATGACGCACAAGCCGTAGAGTGCGCCACTACTGTATTTTTTTTTTACTTTTTTGCAAAACTACTAATGGCGCACCGTTGCATAGTGCGCCATTACTAGTTTAAACTAGTAATGGGCACTTTTTTTACTTTTCGATATCATGAATATTTTCAAATTTCATGGGCACTTTTTGAATTCATGAATATTTTTTCAAATTTGATGATATTTTTTCTTATTCCATATGAAAAAATATTGAATATTCATGAGGACACTCGATCTCGACCCCCCTCCCTCTCGATAGCTATCCCCCTCGCCGCCAAGCACCCCCCCGCACCCTCCCCCCGCTCCACCGCTGCTGCCGACCACCCGCACCCTCCCCCGCTCCACCGCCGCC
>NC_041384.1:737491594-737494791 GCF_002162155.2 Triticum dicoccoides | reverse complement strand
AAGAAAGAACATTTTCCTGACGTTGATAATTCCAGGACCCAACTATCCGGGCAAAAATATGAATGTGTACATGCAGCAACTTAAGGACGAATTGCAAGAAGCCTGGGATAATGGGTTCAAGACATACGACGCCTTTAGCAAACGGAACTTCATAATGCCTGTCTGGTACATGTACTCGACGCATGACTTGCCGGCGTATGCGCTATTCGTTGGCTGGTGTGTGCATGGAAGGTTCCCGTGCCCCACATGCAAGGGAGCTCTTGAGTTTCGTTGGCTTCAGGCCGGTCGCAAGTTTTCTTGCTTCGACATGCATAGACAGTTCCTGGATCCTCGCCATAAGTTCAGGAAAGACAAGAAGAACTTCATCAGGGGTAGAGTTGTCAAAAACTCTGCACCACCTGCATTGACAGGCCAACAGACCCTGGATCAGTTAAACGCTCTCGAGCCAGATCCACAATGTCCAGGGTACTTCAAGGGGTATAATACTAAGCACGCGTGGACTCACAAAACATGCTTATGGGATCTGCCTTACTTCAAAGACCTCCTTTGCCCACACAACATCGACGTGATGCACACTGAGAAGAATATCGCCGAGGCACTTTTTGGTACATTATTCGGCATAGATGGGAAGTCAAAGGATAATACTAAGGCTAGAGTCGATCTGGAGGCGCTATGTGATAGGCCGTTACAAAACATGAAAGAACCGAAAGGAAAGCAGAACTGGACGAAGCCAAAAGCATGGTTCAATCTTGGAAGGCCAGCTATGAGGGAAATTCTCTTGTGGGTGCAACAGCAGTTGATGTTCCCCGATGGGTATGTAGCGAATCTAAAGAGGGGAGCGAATCTTGATAAACTGAAGATATTTGGTCTCAAGAGTCATGATTGGCACATATGGATTGAGCGGGTAATGCTGGTGATGTTGCGTGGCTTCATCCCTGAGGATGAATGGCTAGTACTGGCAGAACTCACCTATTTCTTCCGTGTTCTTTGTGCGAAAGAACTATCGCCTGGCGTGCTAGAAGAAATGGAAGAGTTGGCGCCAGAGTTGATCTGCAAGTTAGAGAAGATCTTTCCACCGGGCTTCTTTAATCCAATGCAGCATTTGATTTTGCATCTCCTGACCGAGGCAAGATTGGGGGGGGCCGTGCAAAATCGTTGGTGCTACCCAACTGAGAGGATGCAGAAGACGCTTCGAGAAAAATGTAAAAATAAACGTAGAATTGAAGCATCGATGGCTGAGGCATTCATCACAGAGGAGGTGGCAAACTTCGTAACAGCGCACTATGAAGCCAAAAATCGTCATTTGCATAATCCGAAGCCTCGGTACAATGCTGACGAGCCTAAAAAGGGTGGATCCAACCTCAGCCTATTCAAAGGGAATCTCGCACCAGCTAGTGTTTCACATCCAGTATCTTTGGATAACAAAGAATGGCGGACCATTTCGTTGTATATCTTCAACAACCTGATAGAAGTGGGGCCGTACATCGAGTAAGTTCTTGGTACATTGTTTCGCAACTTCTATTTCCTTTGAACTACTCTTATTCCTGGATATGTCATACAGTCGATACGTCACCATATTCTCGTATGGAGCGGAGATCCAAAAGTATTCTGTCGAAGAGTATGAGCTTCTCGCAAAGCAAGGAGGTGTCTATCCCGGTTTCATCTCTTGGTTCAAACAAACAGTAATTTCTATTAGACAATTTCATTTCATTCGCTAATTTGTGCATTATGCAACAATCCTTTCATATTAAACTTGTAGGCTAATTCAGAGTCTATGGACGCCAAATTGAGACAAGTCGCTAATGGTTTTGACTATAAGGTCCGTTCATTTGACAAGTACGACATCAACGGGTATCGCTTTCGTACCTATGGCAAAGAGCTATCTATGGCCGACCGAAAGTCTACAAATTGTTGTGTATCTGCTATCGGCGAAGGAGGTACCCAGTATTATGGGAGAGTTGAAGCAATTTATGAACTTCTGTTCTATGGTGAAAACCCACCGAATGTCGTAGTCTTCAAATGTTATTGGTTTCAGCCAAAGGAGACTAGAAGGACTCATGAACATATAGGGCTAGTTGAAATCAACCAAAGCACTCATTTAGATGTTCCTGATGTCTCTATTATGGCTCAACAGGCGACCCAAGTATTCTATCTACCGTGGGCCTGCCAAACTAATCCAAATCTGAAAGGTTGGGATGTCGTTTATGAAGTGCCGCCCATAAACGGCAAAGACTTTGCCATCAGTGGGAGCTGACCCATTTGGTCAGTTTGCCTACAGTGGCAGACGGCAAAGACTTTGCCATCAGTGGCAGACGGCAAAGAACCGCCTACTGTGGCAGACGGCAAAGACTTTGCCATCAGTGGCAGACGGCAAAGAACCTGCCATGTAGTGACGTGTAGATGACATCATACGGTGGACGGCAAAGACCCTAGCAATTTTGCCGTCAGCGGCGGACGGCAAAGGCCTGCCGTTAGCCACTTAACGGACTGACAGCGCAATTATTGTCGTCCGCTCTCTTTGCCGTCCGCCGCAGACGGCAAAGACTTTGCCGTCAGTAGCAGACGGCAAAGTAGCTGTTTACCGTAGCCTACTTTGCCGGAGCCTTTTGCCGTCTGCGGCTGACGGCAAAGGCCTTTGCCGTCCGCCGTTCATGCCTTTGCCGTCCGCCGTGGCAGACGACAAAGTAGCTGATTCCTGTAGTGTACAATTGTTGTTAAACAAAAATTATTACTGTTTTTATAAAAAAATATTACTGTGTCATATTCATATTCATTTATTAAAAAATAATAATAATAAATATACTAATGGTGCACCGCCCTGGTGGTGCGCCATTACTATCTAAAAAATATTTCTAATGGCGCACCGGCGGTGGGTGCGCCATTGCTATCTAAAAAAAGATTTCTAATGGCGCACCGACGGGTGGTGCGCAATTAGTAAGCTTCCCCATATAGCTAAGTCCTCCCTCTCCCTCGCTAGAGATCCCCTTTCGTCCCTCTCTCCCTCGCCAGACCCACGACGTGGCCGCCCCGACCCCCGCCGGACTCCACCCCCGCCGCCCACGCGCCCCCACCTCCGCCGCCCCCAACCCCACCCCCACCGCCCCCGCGCCCCCACCCCCGCCCCCGACCCTCAACGTCTTCGCCTTCCTCCTCGCCGTCGGCGCCGAGCAGCGACGCAGCACCGTACACCCACCCGA
>NC_041384.1:737483906-737490081 GCF_002162155.2 Triticum dicoccoides | reverse complement strand
TCAACAAACCCTAAATGATAAAACCTTGGCTTTTAGGGTGCGTCGGTGTCGATAAGAACCTAAATGATGAGAGCTTAGGCTTTTAGGGTGCCTCAGCGTCGACAAACCCTAAATGATAAAAGCTTAGCTTTTAGGATGCCTCAGTGTCGACAAACCCTAAAAGATGTTGTTTTGAATTATGAATGTAGGATATGTCGTCATCATCATCGGACGACGAAAGTCTCCCGGCGGAGTGCGACTGGTGCCACGACTATCGAGGTCTGTGCGACATGCCTCACCTGGACGATGATCGGCGCTTCAGCATTAAGCTCGAGGAGACCTTCGAAGTTGAAACGGTACACAACGACGACAAGTGTTATTTTCATAATTAAGCATGACTTCAACTATTTCAATGTGTAATTTTCATCTTTTACAATTCGAGTATAGCTTATCCCATGACATGCAAGACGCTATGTCTTGGAGAGGATGGATTTTGAAGACCATGAAATTTCTGAAACAAAGAAAATTCACCTAAGGACTCATCACGATGTGGACTTTGAAGTAAATCTATATAATTCTGAGAGTGTAACCCATTTTGGTTGCAAAAATTGGGAAGCATTTTGCACGATGTATGGTTTTGATGAGGGTATGCTTATCATCATGGATCTTGGTAATCCTGACATCAACCAAGACAATATGGACATTTGGGTCCTTGTTGATACGCCTCCAGTTCTACCGCTATGTGAGTTTCTGAAACATAGTTATTAGCTAATTTATATTGTTTATTTCAAAATAGTTGACAGCTTATTTCCATTGACAGCTTATTTTTATTGTTCAAAGAATGTGCGGGAGATGGTAGACAAAACCCACTACACCGATGGCTCCGAGTTAACAACTTACAAGGAGAAAAATCATCTGGTCGGATTTTGTACTGACATTGAGAATTACACTATCCACAATCAAACTCCTCAACGTTATGGTAAATACGTGCCACTAGTGCATGTGTTCAACTACGGTAACTACCATGGAGATACCCTGGTAAGATTTTTACTATTACGACATCCGTGCATCTTTTGCATACTTCTAAAACTAGTACATCATTGCTAACTATGAAGTTATTACTATGTTTTTCAACAGATAATCCCAGAGAATTGTGTGCCTCATATGATGGATCAAAAAGGTAGTGTTAATGTTTTGAACATACAGCCAGGTCTTCCTACGAATCTCAACTATCCATACGAGATTTCTAAAAGAAGTGGAGACATGAAAATCAAAGGATGGAAAAAATGTATGGACAGTCGTAAGGAGCTTCTTGGGAGCAAAAGGAAGCGGAGCGCATGAACTGGAGACAGGATGTTGTCCATTCTCCATAATGGAGAGTCAGGGTCTATATTGTTTTATGCTATTTTAGCTTAAATAGGGTATTTATGTCCTTCCTAATACTGATGATCATGTGCTAAGAACAATTAAGTAGGGTTGGTTCGATGACTATCAAGATGACGATTGTAGAAGTTGTATGATGATGATTAGTAGGACTTTTTAGGATTAGTATTACTTCCGACAAACTCGATACTCGCGGTCTCGAGACTTGTAATGTTTTATCTTTGTTCGGTCTTTTGAATTCGGAGACTAATATGATGAATTGTACGGAGACTAATCTTCTATTGTATTCGATGAATCTGCTGTTGCTGTGTGCTACTGTCTATATTCAGTCAAATAATATATTTTGTAACCTCTGCAAAAATCAGAAAAGTAAAAAAAATAAAACCTAATATTCATACTAATGGCGCATCACTACAGAGTGTGCCATTAGTATGCCAAGTATACTAATGGCGCATCCATCCGCAGTGCGCCATTAGTGTGCCAAAGCACATGGTTAAATATGGCCCTGGGAGGCATACTAATGGCGCATGGTGTTATATACTAATGGCGCACTGGGTGATGCGCCATTAGTATACCAGATACTAATGGCGCACCTGTGGTGCGCCATTAGTAACAAATACTAGTGGCGTGATACTAATGGCGCACCAGTGATGCGCCATTAGTAGGCAAAACTGGTGTGCCATTAGTAGGCCTTTTCCTAGTAGTGCTCTCGATGCCGATCATCGCCCTAGACCGCCGGGGCCACCGGATGGGTACTCGATCTAGAGACCGCCCGAGGGGGGGGGGACCCCTACATGCGTGTGGACCATGCATATGCATGCAGGGGTGGTGTGCTATTTGAGTAAGCAACGCACATCTTTGATGTGGCACGTGCCTCACAAACCACAAAAACGGGTCGGGAAAGTCGAGTACCTGCTGCGTTCGTCCGCGAGACAGAGTCTTCGGTGGGTGATCCTGTGACAGAAAGGGCCTAGACTTAGTCTGTCATCTCGCGATGGCATGCACTAACACGAAGAAGCAGTTATTCCCCGTGGCCTAACCCCTCTCGGTGCCGAACGACGCCCGAGACCGTCGGGGGCCACCGGAGGGGTGCCGGTCTGTAGAACCAGGCGAGGGTCATCTGAAAAAGAAAACACAAGACGGTAATTATGATGTGCTAAGGTTGCTTGCCAAGCATGGAAGAAAACAAGAAGAAAAACTATAATACATATTATTGAGAATGCACACGAAGGGAAAAGATCTAGATGAGATTCTTTATCGAGAGTCGCTCTCGGTAAAGGTGGCCATTACCAAGAGCCGATAATCGGCTCTCGGTAACCACTGCTCTAATTTTTTGTTTTCCTTCTCTTTTTGTTGTTGTTTGGCACTCTCTTTTTTGTATATGGTATTTGATATGTTTTTACGACCAAAGTTTGAAAATGTCATGACTTTTGTTGAATTTTTTCGATAAAAGACTTTTGATGCACTCATAGATATATATATATATATATGCTTTCTGGGTTAGATTTGTTCAAAACTCAACTTTAAAGAGTGTAAATTAAAGAAAACATGAGAAGAACGAGTCGTTGACCGTGGCGTACCCCCTCTCTCGCTGCCGGTCAACTTCCTCACAAACCACACAGATGGGGCGGGAACATCGAGGACCAGCTGCGTTCGTCCGCAAGATAGAGTCTTCGGTGGGTGATCCCATGACAGAACAGCCCTAGACTTCGTTTGTCATCTCGCGATGACATGCACTAACACGAAGAAGCAGTTATTCCCCGTGGCCTACCCCCTCTCGGTGCCGAACGACGCCCTAGACCCTCGGGGCCACCGGAGGGGTGCCGGTCTGTAGAACCAGGCAAGGGTCATCTGAAAAAGAAAACACAAGACGGTAATTATGATGGTACGGTTGTTTGCCAAGCATGGAAGAAAACAACAAGAAAAAGTATAATACGTATTATCGAGAATGCACATGAAGGGAAAAGATATTGGTTAGATGATTTACCGAGAGGCTCTCTCGGTAAAGGTGGACATTACCGAGAGCCATTGCTCAAATTTTTTGTTTTCCTTCTATTTGTGTTTTTGTTTGGCACTATCTTTTTTGTCTAAGATATTTCATATTTTTTACGACCGAAGTTTGAAAATGCCATGACTTTTGATGAATTTTTTCGATAAAAGACTTTTGATGAACTCATATATATATATATATATATATATATATATATATATATATATATATGATTTCTGGGTTAGATTTGTTCAAAACTCAACTTTAAAGAGTGTAAATTAAAGAAAACATGAGAAGAACTTGTCGTTCACCGTGGCCTACCCCCTCTCTCGGTGCCGGTCAACTTCCTAGACCGGCACCGAGAGAGAACTTTAAAGAGTGTAAAGAAAAAAATGAGAAGAATCAGTTGTTGACCGTGGCCTACACCCTATCTCGGTGCCGGTAAACTTCCTAGACCGGCACCGAGAGAGAACTTTCAAGAGTGTAAAGTAAAAAAACATGAGAAGAAGAGGTTGTTGACCGTGGCCTACCCCCTCTCTCGGTGTCGGTCAACTTCCTAGACCGTAGGGGCCACCGGACGGCCCATGCATATACATGCGATGGCCTCCTTTGAGAGCACGAGAAGTTTCGAGGCCAACAGGGTAACAGGACCCGCACTTCCTGCACAAACCGACAAATTCCCTCTCGATAGCCATAGACCATCTCGAAGAACAGGCCTAGACTTGGTCTGTCTTCTCGGGATGACATGCACTAACAGGTAGAATCAGTTATTCACCGTGGACTACACCCTCTCGATGCCAATCAACGCCCTAGACCGCCGGGGCCACCGGATGGGTGCTCGATTTAGAGACCGCCCGAGGGGGGGGGGCACCCCTACATGCGTGTGGCCCGTGCATATGCATGCAGGGCTGGTGTGCTATTTGAATAAGCAAGGCACATCTTTGACGTGGCACGTGCCTCACAAACCACACAGACGGGGCAGGAACATCGAGGACCAGCTATGTTCGTCCGCGAGATAGAGTCTTCGGTGGGTGATCCCATGACAGAACAGGCCTAGACTTCGTCTGTCATCTCGCGATGACATGCACTAACACAAACAAGCAGTTATTCCCCGTGGCCTGCCCCATCTCGGTGCCGAACGACGCCCTAGACCCTCGGGGCAACCGGAGGGGTGCGGGTCTGTAGAACCAGGCGAGGGTCATCTGAAAAAGAAAACACAAGACGGTAATTATGATGTGCTAAGGTTGTTTGCCAAGAATGGAACAAAACAAGAAGAAAAACTATAATATGTATTATCGAGAATGCACACGAAGGGAAAAGATCTAGATGTGGTTCTTTACCGAGGGTCGTTCTCGGTAAAGTTGCCAATACCGAGAGCCGATAATCGGCTCTCGGTAACCACTACTCTAATTTTTTGTTTTCATTCTCTTTGTCTTTTTTTTGGCACTCTCTTTTTTGTGTATGATATTTCATATGTTTTTACGACCAAAGTTTGAAAATGCATTGACTTTTGATGAATTTTTTTGATAAAAGACTTTTGATGCACTCATAGATATATATATATGCTTTCTAGGTTAGATTTGTTCAAAACTCAACTTTAAAGAGTGTAAGTTAAAAAAACATGAGAAGAACCAGTTGTTGACCGTGGCCTACCCCCTCTCTCGGTGCCGGTCAACTTCCTTGACCGGCACCGAGAGAGAACTTTAAAGATTGTAAATTTAAAAATTAGAAGAATTAGTTGTTGACCTTGGCCTACCGCCTCTCTCGGTGCCAGTCAATTTCCTAGACCGGCACCGAGAGAGAACATTAAAGAGTGTAAAGTAAAAAACATGAGAAGAAGCAGTTGTTGACCGTGGCCTACCCCCTCTCTCGGCGCCAATAAACTTCCTAGACCGTGGGGGCCACCGGATGGCCCATGCATATACATGCGACGGCCTCCTTTGAGAGGACGAGAAGTTTCGAAGCCAACAGAGTAAAAGGACCCGCACTTCCTGCAAAAACCGACACATTCCCTCTTGATACCCATAGACCATCTCGAAGAACGGGCCTAGACTTCGTCTGTCATCTCGGGATGACATGCACTAACACGGAGAATCAGTTATTCACCGTGGACTACACCGTCTCGATGCCGATCATCGCCCTAGACCGCCGGGGCCACCGGATGGGTGCTCGATCTAGAGACCGCCCGAGGGGGGGCACCCCTACATGCGTGTGGCCCATGCATATGCATGCAGGGGTGGTGTGCTATTTGAATAAGCAACACACATCTTTGATGTGGCACGTGCCTCGCAAACCACAAAAACGGGGCGGGAACGTCGAGGACCGGCTGCGTTCGTCCGCGAGACAGAGTCACCGGTGGGTGATCCTATGACAGAATGGGCCTAGACTTGGTCTGTCATCTCGCGATGACATGCACTAACACGAAGAAGCAGTTATTCCCCATGGCCTACCGCCTCTCGGTGCCGAACGACGCCCTAGACCGTCGGGGGCCACCGGAGGGTTGCCGGTCTGTAGAACCAGGCGAGGGTCATCTGAAAAAGAAATCACAAGATGGTAATTATGATGTGCTAATGTTGTTTGCCAAGCATGGAAGAAAACAAGAAGAAAAACTATAATACGTATTATCGAGAATGCTCACGAAAGGAAAAGATCTAGAAGAGATGCTTTACCGAGAGTCGCTCTCGGTAAAGGTGGCCATTACCAAGAGCCGATAATAGGCTCTCGGTAACCACTGCTCTAATTTTTGTTTTCCTTCTCTTTGTGTTTTTGTTTGGCACTCTGTTTTTTGTATATGATATTTGATATGTTTTTACGACCAAAGTT
>NC_041384.1:737480675-737483276 GCF_002162155.2 Triticum dicoccoides | reverse complement strand
TTGACCGTGGCCTACCCCCTCTCTCGGTGCCGGTCAACTTCCTAGACCGGCACCGAGAGAGAACTTTAAAGAGTGTGAAGTAAAAAAATGAGAAGAATCAGTTGTTGACCATGGCCTACCCCCTATCTCGGTGCCGGTAAACTTCCTAGACGGGCACCGAGAGAGAACTTTAAAGAGTGTAAATTAAAAAACATGAGAAGAAGAAGTTTTTGACCGTGGCCAACCCCCTCTCTCAGTGCCGGTCAACTTCCTAGACCGTAGGGGCCACCGGATGGCCCATGCATATACATGCGATGGCCTCCTTTGAGAGCACGAGAAGTTTCGAGTCCAAGAGAGTAACAGGACCCGCACTTCCTGCACAAACCGACACATTCCCTCTCGATAGCCATAGACCATATCGAAGAACAGGCCTAGACTTGGTCTGTCTTCTCGGGATGACATGCACTAACAGGTAGAATTAGTTATTCACCGTGGACTACACCCTCTCAATGTCGATCAACGCCCTAGACCGCTGGGGCCACTGGATGGGTGCTCGATCTAGAGACCGCCCGAGGGGGGGGCACCCCTACATGCGTGTGGCCCATGCATATGCATGCAGGGGTGGTGTGCTATTTGAATAAGCTACGCACATCTTTGACATGGCACGTGCCTTACAAACCACACAGACGGTGCGGGAACATCGAGGACCAACTGCGTTCATCCGCGAGATAGAGTCTTCAGTGGGTGATCCCATGACAGAACGTGCCTAGACTTGGTCTGTCATCTCGCGATGACATGCACTAACATAAAGAAGTAGTTATTCCCGGCCATGGCCTACACCCTCACGGTGTCGAACGACGCCCTAGACCCTCGGGGCCACCGGAGGGGTGCCGGTCTGTAGAACCAGGCGAGGGTCATCTAAAAAAGAAAACACAAGACGGTAATTATGATGTGGTAAGGTTGTTTGCCAAGCATGGAAGAAAAGAACAAGAAAAAGTATAATACGTGTTATCAAGAATGCACACGAAGGGAAAAGATATTGGTTAGATGCTTTACCGAGAGGCTCTCTCGGTAAAGGTGGACATTACCAAGAGCCATTGCTCTAATTTTTTGTTTTCCTTCTCTTTGTGTTTTTTTTGGCACTGTCTTTTTTGTATAAGATATTTCATATGTTTTTACGACCAAAGTTTGAAAATGCCATGACTTTTGATGATTTTTTTCGATAAAAGACTTTTGATGCACTCATATATATATATATATATATATATATGCTTTCTGGGTTAGATTTGTTGAAAATTCAACTTTAAAGAGTGTAAATTAAAGAAAACATGAGAAGAATCAGTCGTTGACCGTGGCCTAGCCCCTCTCTCGGTGCCGGTCAACTTCCTAGACCGGCACCGAGAGACAACTTTAAAGAGTGTAAATTACAAAACATGAGAACAAGAAGTTGTTGACCATGGCCTACCGTAGGGGCCACCGGATGGCCCATGCATATACATGCGATGGCCTCCATTAAGAGCACGAGAAGTTTCGAGGCCAACAGAGTAACCGGACCCGCAGTTCCAGCACAAACCGACACATTCCCTCTCGATAGCCATAGACCATCTCAAAGAATGGGCCTTGACTTGGTCTGTCTTCTCGGGATGACATGCACTAACAGGTAGAATCAGTTATTCACCGTGGACTACACCCTCTCGATGCCGATCAACGCCCTAGACCGCCGGGGCCACCGGATGGGTGCTCGATCTAGAGACCGCCCGAGGGGGGGGCACCCCTACATGCGTGTTGCCCATGCATATGCATGCAGGGGTGGTGTGCTATTTGAATAAGCAATGCACATGTTTGAAGTGGCACGTGCCTCACAAACCACACAGACGGGGCGAGAACATCGAGGACTGGCTGCGTTCGTCCGCGAGACAAAGTCTTCGGTGGGTGATCCCATGATAGAATGGGCCTAGACTTGGTCTGTCATCTCGCGATGACATGCACTAACAAGAAGAAGCAGTTATTCCCCGTGGCCTACCCACTGTAGGTGCCGAACAATGCCCTAGATTGTCGGGGCCACCGGAGGTGTGCCTGTCTGTAGAACCAGGCGAGCGTCATCTAAAAAAGAAAACACAAGACAGTAATTATGATGTGCTAAGGTTTTTTGCCAAGCATGGAAGAAAACAACAAGAAAAAGTATAATACATATTATCGAGAATGCACATGAAGGGAAAAGATCTAGGTTAGATGCTTTACTGAGAGGCTCTCTTGGTAAAGGTGGACATTACCGAGAGCCGATAAGCTGCTCTCGATAACCACTGTCGGTGAGGCTCTCAGAAAAGCCCCAAAGATCTAGGTTTAGCCTTTTACCGAGTGTCTCTTTAAGTGGCTCTCGAAAATGTTTCCCGCGGGGACTTATGCAAAATTTCGCCCGTGCGCCCGCTCACTCATTTCTCTGTCTCGCCCGCTCTCTCTCCTGCTCGCCGCCGTCCCTCAGCGCCGCCACCCCTTCCTGCGAGCTCTGCCGCCGCCGTCGCCACCGGGATTGCCTCCCCCGCCCCCTCCACCTCCACTGAGCCCCCCTACCTCCACCTCCATCGAGCCCCCCCACCGATCCCCCTTCCGGCGAGCTCTGCC
>NC_041384.1:737479060-737480351 GCF_002162155.2 Triticum dicoccoides | reverse complement strand
ACCTCCACCGAGCCCCCCACTGAGCACCACCGGCGCGGCATACCCTCCATCGAGCTCTACCATGTCCGGCATCCACCTCCCCCGCTGCCCCCTTCCCCGTTGGTGAGCCCCTACTCAATCTCGTTTTTTTAAACAAAAGGGGTTTTCCCCCTCTCATTATAACAAAAGGTGTATATATATGCATAGTGAATAATGTGTGTGAGTGTGTGCTTTGTATGTGTGTGTGTGAGTGAATGATGTTGGTGTGTGTGTGTGTGTGAGTGAGGGATGTTGGTGTGGGGGGTGTGTTCTTTTGGTATGTGGGTGTGTGTGTTGTGGGTGTTGTTGTTGCGATATGATTGACATATGATTGACAATACTCATTCTTTCATGCAGGACACGCATCTATTTTGACAATAGAGAGAGTGAATTTCGTTGCACGCTTCAAGGGTAATCTCTTCCCGTTCATTCTTAGCTTTTCATTATTTGTAGATCACCTAAATAGTCGCGTAACCTAGGTGTCTGCCGTTCGGAAGGGTTGTATCTATAAATATGCAAGTCTTTGCATATTTATAACCACAACTCTTTCGAATTGTCCATGTTTTCCATGGACAGCCCGAGGATGTGTAGGCGGGATGTTTTCATGCTGTACTTCGATCTGAGACAGAATTTTGACAGTGTCTCCTTGTTGTTCTCTAGATACACATCCTCTTGGCTTATTGCTGAGACGTGTATTTGGAGAACAGCGGGGAGGTGCTATCAAAATTTTGTCTCGGGTCGGAGTACGGCATGGAAGCGGACCCAGCCTACACATTCTCGGGTGGGATTAGGAGCTATCTTCACCTATTACATTGCTCAGTGCATGTCGTAAAACTTGATGGAACCACTTGTTACATAAAAAAATTATGTGTGTGTTTCACTTTATATCAGAGGATGGAAGAACGTTAGTGAATGTACACCGGACATCCCAGCATGGAGGGTATGACCCTTGAGTGGAGGTCGAAGACCAATGATTTCCTAGAATTAGTATTTGCTGGAGAAACGCCAGTTCGTGGAATTTGGTGCCCATGCACGGAGTGTGATAACCAGACTAAAATATATACGATTACTATGAGTAAACACTTAGGTAAATATGGGTTTACGCCAGGCTATTACCAGTGGATCTTTCACGGTGAGATAGAACAATCCTGGGTGGAGGTGGTGCGACAACGCACCGGCGAATATGATACTCGGATTGAAAACCTGTTAGATGACATCTGCGGTGCGGATCCGCAGGAGGACCCAAACTCTGGGGAGCCGTCGGAAAGCCCAG
>NC_041384.1:737476752-737479042 GCF_002162155.2 Triticum dicoccoides | reverse complement strand
AGAGTATCATGCAGCTTTGTTTGCAGCACAGAAACCCCTTCACGCCCATACAGAGGTTACTCAACTAGATGGCATCGCACGCCTAATGGCCCTGAAGGCAAACCATTCCATGAGCATAATTTGCTTTAATGAGTTATTGTCAGTCATTGCTAGCCTATTTCCTAAAGAAAATATATTGCCAAAGAACATGTACGAGTCGAACAAAATCCTCGGTTCACTGAAGATGCCGTATGAGCAAATACATGCTTGTCCAAACGGATGCATGTTATTTAGAAATGAACATAAAGATATGAATTATTGTGTCAAGTGCAAGTCCTCTAGGTATATTGAGGTAATAGATGATGATGGTAGCAAGAGGCAGCTCACAGTTGCCGTCAATATCCTTCAATATCTTTCATTCATAGAAAGGATCCAGAGGCTTTATATGACCGAGGAAACTGCCCAATATATGAGATGGGCAGCCGAAGGGAAGATGTATAATACAAAAAAGATGCAGCATCCATGGGATCGTGAAGCATGGAAGAAATTTGTTGAAATTCATAAGAAAACAGATAACTGGAAGAGTGTAGCTGTTGGGATAATAACCGACGGGTTCAATCCATATGGTTTGATTGCTGCCACATACAGTTGTTGGCCAGTATATGTTATCCCCCTGAATTTGCCCCCTGGCGTTTGCATGCAACGACATCACATGTTCCTGACGTTGATAATTCCAGGTCCTAACTATCCCGGGAAGCATATGAGTGTGTATATGGAGCCATTGGTGGACGATTTACTTGTTGCTTGGAACAATGGGGTCCGGACATACGATGCCGTTTCAAAGAAACACTTCAATATGCATATCTGGTACCACACATTGCTACATGACCTACCGGCATGTGCGATATTTTGTGGTTGGTGTGTAAAGGGGAAGTGGCCTTGCCCGATGTGTCGACATCGTGTGACTTCCATTTGGCTGGCTAAGGGTCACAAGTATGTATGCGTTGACCAACATCGGCAGTTCCTTCCTCTTCATCACCTATACAGACAAGACACTGTGCACTTCCAAAAAGGTGTTACTGTTGATGTCCCGCCACCGCCTATTATGACCGGTGCCCAGCTTAAGGATGAGTTAGGTGCTCTCGAGGAAAATCTTGATGGGAAAGGTGTGAAGCCCATCGTATTCAGACGCAGTTGGCTCAATCCTAAGAAAGTGAGACAAACCCATAGTATTGGCTTGGTCGAAGTTGAACAAGCATCGAAATATGCAGGAAATGATGTCTATATTATGGCTCAACAGGCTACACAAGTGTTTTTTCTCCCATACGCGTGCAGATCTACAGACTATATCGATCTCTTGAAGTGGGATGTCGTGTAGAAGGTACCCCCGCATATCAAGGTACCTGCCCCGAACAAGGACGATTACCATATAAACCCAAACACATACGAGGGAGAGTTCTTTCAAGAAGCAGACACTCACGAAGACAAAGATGATGCAGTGGAAGATGATGGTATGCATCACGAAGATGATGCTATGGAACATGAGGCCATGGATAACATGGAAGTAGATAATGCGGAGGACGAATAACAGGATGTTTCTGACCCTCGAGATTTGGCATTACTTATGCGATGGCACATGGGGCAAGATGAGGATGAGGGCCCCCCTGAAGTCTTCGAGGATGAATGTATGAACAAACGTGATAGCGATGATGAAAGCCCTGATCCAAATGTTGCACCTAATATTGACCCTTATTTCTAACAACTCCATGTAATCGTGTGAGAATTCTATGTATGTGTGTCACAACTCTATGTATTCGTGTGTGTAACAACTCTATGTATTCGTGTGTGCAACAACTCTATGTATTCATGTGTGCAACAACTCTATGTATTTGTGTGTGTACCAACTATATGTATCATTGTGACAATTCCATTTATTCTTCATATGTGATATGTTTATTGTTTTTACATCAAGTTGTATCATCTGTACTAACCGGTTTGTTCTTCTTCGTATGAGGCAATTGAAACATGACAGGTAGCAACAAGAATCCAAAGGAAAGTTTGAAAAAAGTGACAACTCTGTACAATGATCAAGTTGCTCGAATGGTGAAAGCGGTGGCCGCTCCTTCATTGGTTGCCACAACCGCCAAGAAGGCCAAACGATCGGCGGGTCTAGACACCCGTCCAAAAAACCGTGCAAAACAAGGTCGAGTAGCACGTGGGGGTGGAGTAGGAGGCGGGGTAGGAGGAGGAGGAGGAGGCAGAGAGGCGGAGGCGGAGAGGAGGGGGAGTAGGTGAGGCAGGAGGAGGAGGC
>NC_041384.1:737459421-737476541 GCF_002162155.2 Triticum dicoccoides | reverse complement strand
AAGAGGAGGGGGACGAGGAGGGGGAGTAGGGGCACAAGGAGGCGGAGTAGGTGAGGCAGGAGTAGGAGGCGGACAAAGAGGGGGAGTAGGCGGACGAGGAGGGAGATTAGGGGGACGAGGAGGCGGAGTAGGTGAGGTATGAGGAGGAGGCAGACGAGGAGGGGGAGTAGGCGGACGAGGAGTACGTAAAGCAGCCCGGAGTAGAGCACCCTTTCTTCTCCTGGAGCCTCTGATGCACCACGAGGTGAGTGGCTCGCAACCGAGCGGTTCGACTATCAGCACTATTTTCAAAGGGAAAGTGTGGCTGCGTGGTCCTTCAAAGCTTCCAAAACGTCCATATGTGCATAGAGACGTGTTGATTAAACCAGTGGGAGATAAGTAAGTGGTTATCTCGACTCATCCCATATAAATTGTATCTTTTGTCATTTCCTCACATATAATATGACTTCACTCTTCGTAATGCAGGAGCTTGGTAAAAGGTGGTGAGAGGTGTCTGCCATGGTCGCCAAGTGGCATCATTGAGGGTCTGTGTAGGCTAAATTATCCTGGACTGGTCACTTTGCCAAACTCGCACCGGATTTCCTGGATATGTGTTAGAGGGTTTATGATAACAGAGCCTTGCGAGGGGTCAACGATTTCTGGTAAGTCCTTTCCAACACCTAAATGTCAATACCAAAAGGTTTAAATTTGCCAGTCATGAGTTTACCCTTCTCACATGTATGCATGTCTGTAGGATTTCTATACATGCGTTGAGGGTCAGAAGGATCGTGCAAATGTGGTGGTTCAGAATATTTCCAAGAAACTAGTCCATGCCATGCACTATGAGGAGCGCGTCCGGTTAGTGGTCAAGTATCACACGGACTATCTCAACCAGAAGATTTCCAAACAGGAGGCTCGAGGGAAGCATCTTTCACGGGACAATTACTTCAAGGCAAGTGAAGATGGATGCTTGCTATTCCCTACATTACCGCAAAATTAGAATCCTTACTAAGATGTATTTTTTAATTTATAGGTGATTCCTCGTGGTGTGCTGACAAATGTCCAGGCTGGGAGAAGATCGTCGAACGGTGAAAAAATCCAGGGTGTTAGAATGAACACAAAGCAATATTTGAACGACGTAAGTTGATGGGTTGTCCAGGACACCGTCAAGGCAACCTCACCATCCCAGGTGTCGTCTGCAAACATGTAGGCAACCACATCCTTTTCTTTTCATCATGTTCTCTTTCATTTGTGAGCATTTCCTTGATTGTTTGGATCGCTTTCTTTTGCACAAAGAAGACACTGGCAAGGAAATCTCTTTTTTCGAGGCATGAACCAACAAACGTACCAAAGACGACAAGGACAAGGACCCTCTCCACCCAGAGAGGGACTGGATCAGCCTGTGTTTTGGCTTTCGGTTTGTGAATTTTCTCGGCCATGACCGAGATGGCCGAAATTCGGTCATTTCAAATATTCCGGTAAAATCTCGGACGAAATTGTTAAACCAAAATTTGAATTTTGATTGAAATTTAACCAAAAAATTGAAATCAACTGATACCAAAGATAGAAGTCCAACATAAATCTGGGAAGTAGAAAATATAATGATTAGCAGACTAGCACCGGGGATTAAAATCAGCATAAAAAGTTCCCTGTACACAGTCCACAACAACAGGTTTCGCAAACAAAGACGTGAGATCGCCATGGAGCAGCCTTCAAGAACAAACGGAAAGGAGAAGGTTTGTTAATTGCGTGGACAATCGAGCGAACAAGGCCTCACAGAAAAGACATGCACGTACCTCAGTCTTTAGCAGAGTTAGGGAGGAGTTGCGGACGGCTTCAGCGGCAGCCGGCAGAGGCGTGCGGCAGGGGTCGCGGAGGAGCGAACGATGCAGGAGCAGCAGGCGTGAGTTGGGGGGCCGACGGGGACGAGACATGGACGCGTGGCTGCTGTGCCCAGTGCGCAGCGCCGCCGCCGCACAACACAGGAGGAGAAAATAAGATTGTTTAGGGTTTGGGTGTTCGTTTCGATCGTTTTGGCTGAGGCAAGCGTAATGGGAAGCCTCCGGAAGCTGGGCTGGGCCAAAAAATTTCAAACTGGGCCGAAAAATTCAGCTGACAAAGACTTTTACCGGGCCCAAGCGAGACGGCCGAATTTCGGCCGAAATATGATTTTCTCGGCCGAAAATCAAAACCGTGGGATCAGCTCTAAAGCCTGGTCAGATGGAGAGAACTACACCAAAAAATTGAAGGAGATGTACGGGCAAGAGGCTGATCCTCACGTGCTACCGTTTGACCCTCTTGTGGCCATTGCCACGGCAGGCGGTAGACCGAATGGCCGGATGGCACTTCACCTCGATTCTGTCTTAACCTCCTCCCTTCTGAGAGTCAACACGCTTTGTGCTATGAGTACTGGCTCTACTCCTACCGTAGAGCGTCACGTACCACATTCCGTGAGCATTATTAAGGATATTCAGGTCAGTGCTTCTTCATTGATCCTTCATGGTGCTGCATATTTTCATTTCAACATGAATGACATTTGCATTGCCATATTGTAGACTCGGCTGATTGACACCGAGAAAGAATGAGATGAAGACCTGGCCAAGCTAAAGGCACAAGATGATATAGTGAAGTCTTTACAACATATGGTGGCCAATCTTTAATCCATGCAAGGCCAACCAGTGCCAGAGATGCCACCGACGCTGGAGCGGAACATTGTGAGTTTTGTTCAAACTATTTCTATCACCATTTTCGGCATTACCATATGCATTCATCTCACTAGGTCAATCCTTCACAGCTCAACCCATCACAAGGGTCGAACAATGTTCCGGTAGTTCCACCTCAAGTTGGTGGAGTTGGGGCAGGAAACGGAATGATGCCTTCTAATGTTGATGTTATCACTCCGATCTCCAAAATCGCGTGAACTTCATGTTATGTTCTGTTTCAAACTGTTCCTTGTATGTGCTTGAGAACTCTTGCATCTTGAGACTTGTAAACTTGTGGTAGTCGAGTGTCTTGACTACTATTTCACCTTTTATGCACTATTGCTTTTATGTGTAATATTTTCCAGAATCATTGCTTTCTTGTTCAATGATGCCTATACGTGACATGTTCTATGTGTGATGATCTATATGATGCTGCTGTATATGTTTAGCTGCAGGAAAGAAACAAAAATGAAATGGAAAATGATGTTGGGCACACCATTACCGAGGGTGCCTCTCGGTAAAGATTGTGAAACTGGACCAGCATGCACCCTTTACCGGGAGGCGCTTCGATAAACGTGCACCAACCAGTGGAACCTAGAACCTTTACCAAGAGGCCTCACGGTAAAGGATAATAACCATGCGTCCAGATCTCGAACCATGTTGCTAGGTTTTGACGAACTTATTTTTTCACAAAAATACGAACAAAAAACCGAACTGGGAGCACTTTTTTTTCCTTTCAGAGAGACACACGGCCACGGCCGTACCACTTACAAAAGCAAAACTGTGCCTCTCGCCGAAGGAAAAGATAAAAAAAAACGTTTTTTCTGTTTCCGAGAGACACGGCCGTTCCTCTCGCAAAAGAAAAACCATACCTCTCGCGGTAGCAAAGGAAAACCGTGACTCTCGTGGAAGCAAAACCGTGCCTCTTGTGAAAGTAAAAAAAAAAACATTTTTTCCCGTTTCTGAGAGGCACGGCCATGCCTCTCGCGATAGCAAAACCGTGCTTCTCGCGGAAGCAAAACTGCGCCTCTCATTAAAGAAAAAATATGTTTTACATTCAAAAAGAATTTAATTTTTTGTCCAAAAGCTAAGGAACACCGGTAGAAAACGAAAAGGCCGAAAAATTCAGGAAAAAACCATATAAAAAGTCGAAAACACATAGGAAAAAAATTCGGAGGGAGTGCCCAGAGCACGACACGTGGCCGCTGCAAAGAGCGCGTGAAGTGGCGCACTCTTTGCCCACCCCAAGTGATCGGTGGGAAGCTCTCGAAGGAGCGCTAGTCAACTAGAGTTGCTCCTAGCGTTTGGTATCTTTACCTAGTATTAAAGGACGGATGGATTTATAGTTTTCCATAAGTCACCCTTTTATATTCATTGAATTTACGTTAATATCAGAAATGATGGCCGAGATATAAAAGTAGATCTACATAACAGAAGGACCCCTACCCTATTTGTTGCCCGGATCCTCTCACGTCGCATGAGGCTAAAGCAAAAAAATTATTGACGAGGAAACCGTGATTGAAACGTATCTGTAATACGTAGTAGTTATAGGTATTGGATTTGGAACCGAATTTGACCATATAGATTCTGAAATAAGTAACTAGCACTGCCTGCCGTCGCTCGCCACGAACGCCAAGCGCCGCATCTATCCAGCGAGGAAGCATCTCCCGACGGCCCGACCTCCGTCCCCGTGTGATCCGATGACGGGTGGAGGACACAACAAGCGACGCCTAGCTCAATGGAGGATGACGTGAGACTGCCGAGCCGACCGGGGAAGGAAGCATCAGGATGAATCTCAACGCCCATGTTCGATCCTCACGCCATCATGCTGCTTTGCTGCCTAGCAGCCATGCATGGGAGGCGGCCCGACCTTGCCCTGCCTCGATTCACCTCCCGCAGGGGTCCTTCGTCTAGCCGGCGGCCTCGCTGGCTTCATCGCCAAGCGCTCCGTCTCCTAGGACGACACAGTCCGTGTTGTTGCTAACTTCGTCCAGGCCTGCTGCCATCGCCGTAGCGCACTCTCGGAGCGCATCACAGGCGCAGTCGAGTGACTCGAGATTGAGGCCCTTGTCGTCTTCATCGGTCATGAGGCAGTCATTGAGGGAGAGGAGATGGTCTTTCAAGATTCGCAAGCAGGTTAGGGCGAGGTGCCTGACAGTGGCGAATCATGCGGCAGAGGCGGCCGTGAGGAGCGTAAGGGGCTGTTCGGCATCGCTCCGTTCCACAGCTCCCGGAGCGGAGTTGGCGGAGCCGTAGGTCAAAATGGTGGACTTGCCAGTCACCCGCTCCGCAGATTCCGGGAGCGGACCATTACCGAACAGGGCTAGACGAGGGAAGCGGGAGAGGGAGAGCCACACGGCAGGGAGATGGAGGAGGAAGTATGGAAAGTAGTGGTGGGGCAGGAGCAAGGCACTGAAGGGACGTAGAGGAGGAGGAGGAGGAAGAAGAAATTAAAGGATGTGTTGCAGGCTTGCAGCCACCATTATTGCCTCCTCTTCGTCTGCTTATCAGCTTCTCTCAAAGAGACACAGAGGTGTGTCGCGTGGGTTCTATTGGGATTGGATGCAGTGTGGAAGGGGTGCACCTCATTATGATCTAACCATCCGTAACTATAGCTAGACATTGATGTCATAACTGATACTAAATTCGTTTCTTATGTTAATGTTAATTATATGGAAGACGCTGCTTGACCAGCTGCCTCCGGACGTTCAGCAACCTGGAGTATGCTTAGTGCAAATTTAGCAGCCTTGGCCAGCTCGTGATTTTTTGTTTTATTTTGCTCACCACTGTTTCTGCGTTTCAATTGGAGAAAACATGATCACAGCAGTTTGTGACGAGGGGGTCTTTTTTTCAGAGTGATTGATCTCTCATGTAATTCAGATATCTGGTTGTATATCCTTATTGCTATTTCAACATCTTCCTTCATAACTAAATTTATAATTGCTTTCATTCTCTGTGATAATTGATACCGGAGGCTACAAATATGGTCAGTGTGATGCCAACTCCATAGAAAACTTATTGTAAATGCCTGATCCGGTGACTCCTTTTGTTAGTGCCTTGACCCTTGAGTATCAATGTTGAGGTTTTGCATCTTATTCAGCCATCAGATGAAGGCTATAAATAACTTTGTTTAGAAAATATCCTAATTGCAAAGTTTTCTTTTACAAACTCAAAAAAAAAGTGGCCGTGGGCACGAAGCGGAGGTTGTGTCATACGTGTCAAAGGAATTTTGCAGGCTGCAGGGATACAATGATGTTGATGGTGGGCAAAAGATGTTTGCACGCAAATGGCGATGACGCTTTGAGGTGGTAGGATGATTTGATTTCTCCATTTCAGTGGTAGTTTACACCTTTTTGTTTGTCACATTTGATGCATGAATTCTTGACACTAAGCACATCCATTCCTAAGTAATGTTATGGTAGAAGGTTCATGTCGTCCAATATTTTCTCCACATGAAAGCATGTCGCTTGTTCATCATAACCATTTTTCAGTTTGGTATTTATCTACTTTGATGGGTTGCATTCTTTTAGGAGAATGCAAGCATATTTTTCTCGTACCACAATGTGACATATTTGTTAGCAGCAGTTCAGAAGTGGAATTGGCGGTAGCCCACCCTGTTGGATGCTAGATGTTACATTTGCATGCTATCATTGAGAAATAAAATGGACCTTGTCGGTTTAAATCTAAAGCGGTATTTGTTGTGCCTCTCCGAGGAACATCAGTAAGGTTGTGAAGAGACACTCACAATCAGGTAGTCACTTTGATGACAATTATGAAATCATGCATGTTTATGTTTTACACAACATCTCCAATAATGTTGTAGAGTCAAGGAGTTTCTGATGACGTCGAATGCTTGTGGGCGATTTTGAGCCATTTGGATTACTGGAGAGTAGGTTTTTTCCATTGCAACGCCGGGGCATGTTTGCTAGTATAGTCTTATATAAAAAAATTGGGCCCTCAAAATTTATGGGCCCTGTGCGGGCTGCACGTTCTGCACAATGATCGACTTGGCCCTGCTGGACATTTAGTTGGTGGCACATATAGCTGCTGCCATGCCAGTGCTCATTTCAGCGGCGTGGAGAAAAAGTGGATGCCGCAAATAGTTAGCGACTGTCTGCGTGGCAGCAAGGGACGCAACGCCACCGAACATGCGAGAGCCACAGACACAACTGCGCCATATTTATACCGGCGTGAAAGGATGGCAGCGTGCCATAGTTAATATTTAATGGTGGCATGGAGACCCCTGCCACACTCTCCCTGCCGAACACCACCACCCATACAGATCCATCGCGCAAAACTCCCACCAGTGATGGCGTGAAACGAGGAGGCGGGTGGAAGCGGCGGTGCTGCCAGTGGTTACTGCCCCAGGGACTGGCCACTCTCAATGCTGAATGAGGACGCGTAGTTCGTCATGTGCCACCGACTCCTCATGCCACCGGACGCCCTCCTCCCCGGTCAAGGTCTTCCTTAAGAAGTTGAAAGCTACTCCCTCCATTCGGGAATACTTGTCCTCGAAATGGATGTATCTACACTTAGTTTAGTTATAGATACATCTATTTTATCCATTTTTGGGACAAGTATTTTCGGACAGAGGGAGTATTCTGCAATCATCATTAAAATTATATGGTATATCCTTCCGCAAACGGTTAGTTAACAGTTTTGAAACTTAAGAATAATGGAGATAAAAATTGTGTCAAAACCTCCATGGCCACATAAATTCCTTAGTTTTTCACATCACTTGGATATGAAAATCTCTAAATCATTTTCATCTTTCCTTTATCTATCCCGGTTACCATAAACTGGCATTTTCCCAATTAAGAATTTGATTGGTGTCCTCTAAACTTTGTTAACATTATCTATTTAATTATGAAATGAAGTTTCACAGAAATAGAAATCATCCATAAATGCTTAGATTATTTTTCCCAACAGAATTAGTAAAATAGCAGCCATACGTCGCAGAAAAGGAGCGGGTGCATTACATATCCCAAACGGCATTCGACGATAAGCATACGTACTATATGGTAATCGTTATGTAGTAGAAACATCTCTCTCCTATTGATTTCTACCTTTGTTTCTAAAAATAAGATGTTAGTCTAAGTCAACGCTCTGTAACTAGGCCAATAGTATAAAAAATATGAATGCTTACAAGATTTAATAAACATGTCGTGGAAATATATGGTTAGTCTAGTGACATTCTTTTGGTATTCATATTTTCATATAAATAATTGGTAAAACATACTATATGTTTACTTCTTACTTAATTTATGCACGATCTTTCGAAAATGGAGGGAGTAATTTTTACTAAGGTTCTATGCATCATATATTCTGTGTGAATTCCAAATTCCAGGTTTGTATGTCACTAATAATGATGTATATGCTATTAAACTATGTACATTAACTCATTCACTAAAGCCCATAAATTTGTGACGGACGCATTACACATCAACTACTTGTATTTAGACTGCATGGGCCCTTGTTCTGATATGATGGACAACTGAACGCAGCTAAAGACCAATTAACCAGTAGTAATTCTAAGATACTGATGAATATGGATGAAATATTTCAACGGAACTAGATGTTGTTTCTGGTACGAGTACAAATACTGCGAAATGAGCAAAATTTTCTTGCTTATCATTTAGCATGTGTCCCAGCAATAGGTGTGGAGCTGTGAAACCTTCGTTCCTGCATGATGTCGGCCCACAGCTAGTGCACTCGGGGTTGGACCACTAGCAGGTAATTTGATGATGATTTGATGTACTCATTTGGATAGTTTGAGATAAACTTTGACAATAAATGGTATCGTTTGGGTTCATTTTAGCAATCTTAGAATGATTATATTATTTTTTAGCTTTAAGATAAGTTCATTATTATATCTTTGTTTGTACTCTGTTTTCTCGTACATTTTTACAATTTCTTAGTTGTTTTTTTGTGATGCATTACCAAACGCGCCAATCGCCATATTGAACATAACCAATCTTAGTATAGGGTTGTATCCTATTACTGCATACATGTAGAAATCAAAGTCAAGTAGGTTTATGAGATCTGACCAGGCAGTTGCGACAGTAAAGTAGCGAGCTATGGAAAATTAGGTCAGTGATTATTGTATGTATTGAACATCACCACATGGTTACTGTGGACTGAATGTGCGGCCCAATCTAGAGATGATTGACCTGTTACATGGTCCTAGATAAGGAGACATATCAACAGGATACACCCATGAAATAATGTATGTCTGCCAAGCTAGCTGTAGCCATTATAGTTGTTATGTTTAATTATTTGCTCGGACTAGATCCAATTTAATTCAATGGCTTATTGGTAGTGTCGTCACAATCAATGGGTCTATAATAACAATCTTATTATCCAACCTAACAAAAGGAGATTCTTAATAATTTAGAGAGATATTGGCAGCCCGATGGTTGTGAGATAATAGTGGGTGGATCAACAGGTCAACCTTAAGTAAAATAGTGGGTTAAACTAGATGCAATTAAATATACAGACTTAATGGCACATCTAGTAGCTCGCTCATGGCAGGGTTGGGTTCTATTTGCATGTTTGCTCTGCTGTGCGCCATTCTTCATCGTCTTGGACCATGCATATATCCCTGAGCTCTATTGGTCGGTGGTGGAGACATGGTCGGCTCGGATGTTTTGACCCGTCACCACATTGTCCGTTTGTGCTACTGTACTTGTTTGAGCTAGAAGTATAGATCCGAGCAAGAAAATATACAAGGTCCTCTATCCCGCAATTTCTATCTGTATTTCTGATGAACCTCTTCCCACTCACGAACCTGCCGCCATTGCCACTCACCGTTGTTGCGACTTCCGATCCTCCAATCCTCCAATAGTCAGCCCCAAATAGTAGTCACACATCTTCATTCCTGACTTTGGCTGGCCTCCTGCATCCTTGATATCTCCATTAATTCTTGACATTACATAGTAATATGCCATAGCACGGCATTCAAATATGGAGAGTATTAGTACGTGTTACATACCAGCTGGAGCTGTTATGTTCAATTATATGGTGGGACTATATCCAACTTAATTCAAAGGCTTATTGGTAGCATGGTACCAATCAATGGGCCTGTAATAACAATCCTATTATCCAACCTACAGAAAAAGAGAGATTAACTAATTTAGAGAGATATTGGCAGTCTGATAGTTGTGAGATAATAGTGGGTGGATCTATACATGAATTCTAGGTTAAATAGAGGGTGGAACTAGATGCGATTAAATTCACAAACTTAATGTCACATCTAGTAGCTCGTGCCTGGCGGGGTTGGGTTTTATTTATGTGGTCCGCTCTGGTGTGCACCACTGTCCGCCATCTCTGACCATGCATATATCCCTGAGTTGTGTCGGTGGGTTCAGATGTTTTGACCCATCACCACATTGTCTGTTTGTGCTGCTGTACGTATAGAGCCTAGCGAGTAGATATTTTTTATTCATCACAAAGTTGTCGCGGGTACATCCTACGACAGTCTTTTCGGATAGGAGGGAGTAGTATACATATAGGATCCAAGTCAAATTGATTTATGGAAATTTACCCTTCGGTTTACGACAGTAAAGAAGCTACTAGATGATCCCACACGTGCCCATGAGACCAATGTTGTAGAGGATGGAGCTACTAGATGATCCCACACGTGCCCATGATCCCACACGTGCCTAGCGAGTGGATATTTTTTATTCATCACAAAATATGTGGGCTCAAAGGATGAAGCTGGAGAGGATGGAGCTGTTACATGGTCCTAGATGATCCCATTGCATTTAATGTTGTAGACATATTTGCAGCGTGCAATGTACATCTTCCAAGCTAGATGCAGCGCTTGTGCAAACTTATTTGGTGCACGGTCGGATGCAATTCAATTAGAAGGCTATTCTACTGTCCTACATGATCAGAGATATAGTGGATGGATCTAGACACGAGTTTTCACGTATATAGTGGGTGGCCATTTAATTCACATAATTTTAATTGTGGGCCATGCATATATAAATCCCATAATGGTCGGCTCAGTCGGGCTGGACCATCGCTCGTCGTAAATCAATACTTTTGGTAAGGAATCTTCTGTTTATCCTCAATTAGGCTGGTCATAGTGGTGGTATCTTAAATAGTATCGTGCACTTGGAAATAGCAAACACGCTGACATGGCAGAGAATTAAAAAAGAAAGAGAGGGTTAGAGTAACATTGGTAGATACCATATCATGTTAAATGCAATGCTACTTTGTGTCATGCATGACAATAAATAAGATCATCTATGATACTACTATATGATATCATGCACTCTGAAGATAGTATCATATACTAGTATCATAATGATACTAATATATGATACTCCCCACTATAAGTAGCCTTATATATTTACCATCATGCAAACCGCCGCGATGAAGGTAACTCTCCTAGCATCAAGCTAACCAGTTTGTCGTTGGTCTTGACCAACCTCTGCAATGGTGCCATGCCCTTTTCAAGCAAGGAAAGAGTCGTGATGGGCTCCTAGTCCAAGTTAGCGGAGAACACCATAATCGAGAACCTAAACATGCTCCCACGGAAGACGCCGACCGCAACGAGGCCGAGTGCCAAGCCTATTCTTTTACGCATGTAACTTATCAGCAAATTGATTAATTACAACTACTAGGAGAATGCCCGTGCGTTGCTACGGGCAAAAAACTGAATGACGGTGCATTGCCATGTATTAATAGAAATATACACATTTATCAAATTATTATTTTAATTCAGAAATACGTGTTAAGCATGGTGACATCTGGTTTCATCAAATAGCGACAAATTCAAACTCGCTTCGGCTTCTTTCAATATTGGAAAAGGCTTTCACCCCACTTTATATATAAAGCAACAACCACACATTGCAACCATCACCACAACAAAGAAGGAAAATAAGAGAAACGAAAATCGACATGATACAAACAATACGAAACAACAAGCGATGACCTCCGATCATGCCATGGATGCAACCGTGACAAGCGAGCAATTCACCACCGGAGGAAGGCCACGCTCCATCAACTCCCAAGGGCCAACCCCTGTATGCGAGACTGAAAAGGAGAAGTTGAAGTTCGATCCCATGTTAGGATATCAAAAAACCGTTGTACCCAAATTGCAGAGATGGCAACACAAAGCACGGTACCACAATGGAAATGCTGGAAAGGAAGGCTGAGAATGCTATATCTGACAAGGGATTTGAGCAGCTACTGAAAATAATGAAGAAAAAGCTTCTAAAGGATAATGAATTGTCTGACAGTATGTACGGAGCAAAGAAGGTTCTCTGCCCTCTAGGATTAGAGGTGCAGAAGATACATGCATGCCCTAATGACTGCATCCTCTACCGCGGTGAGTATGTGGAATTGAACGTATGCTCGGTATGCGGTGCATTGCGGTATAAGATCAGACAAGATGACCCTGGTGATGTTGAGGGCGAGCGCCCCAAGCAGAGGGTTTCTGCCAAAGTGATGTGGTATGCTCCTATAATACCATGGTTGAAACGCCTGTTCAGAAACAAAGAGCATGCCAAGTTGATGCGATGGCACAAAGAAGACCGTAAGAAAAACAGAAAGTTGAGAGCACCCGCTGATGGGTCGCAGTGGAGAAAAATCGAGAGAAGGTGATGTGACTTTGCAGGTGACGCAAGGAACATATGGTTTGGTTTAAGCACGAATGACATTAATCATTTTGGGGAGCAGAGCAGCAATCATAGCACCTGGCCCGTCACTCTATCTATCTATAACCTTACTCCTTGGTTGTGCATGAAGTGGAAATTCTTTATAATGTCAGTGCTCATCCAATGCCCTAAACAACCTGGCAACAACGTTGATGTGTAACTAAGGCCATTAGTTGAAGAATTTTATAACTGTGGAATGGAGAAGGTGTACGTGTGTGGTATGAGGAATTTCACCTACATGCGTTGCTGTTACTAACCATCAATGATTGGCCTCCTCTTAGTATCCTTTCAGAATAGACAAACAAGGGACACCGCACATGAACGCACTGTTTTGATCATATCGAAAGTATATATTTGGACAAATGCAGGAAGAATGTGTACCTGGGACATCGTCTATTTCTTTCGACCAACCATCAATGTCGAAAGAAGGGCAAACATTTCAAAGGCGAGTCCAATCACCGGAAGAAGCCCGCCCTCCATACTGGTGATCAGATACTTGATATGGTTAAGGATTTACAAGTAATAGTTGGAAAGGGTCCTGGTGGACTATCTGTTCCGAATTACGCTGATGATATGCATGTTGTGATTCTCTTAGTGGTGTCATGTGAACGCCGACTACATGACACTTCACCATACATGGGCCTAAGGGAACTCATTGTGGAGTAGTAATTAGATGACGGGTTGCTAGAGTGACAGAAGCTTAAACCCCAGTTTATGCGCTATTCCATAAGGGGCTGATTTGGATCCACATGTTTAATGCTATGGTTAGACTTTGTCTTAATTCTTCTTTCGTAGTTGCGGATGCTTGCGGGAGGGGGTGATCATAAGTGGGAGGCTTGTTCAAGTAAGAACAGCACCCAAGCACCGGTCCACCCACATATCAAATCATCAAAATAGCAAACGCAAATCGTATGAACATGGTGAAATTGACAAGATGAAATTCACATGTGTCCTCAAGGACGCTTCTCTCATTATAAGTACTTGTTCCGGCCTGTCTTTGCACTAAAATGTATTGGGCTATCTTGCTGCACCTTATTCACATTTGTCACTTGTTACTCGTTACAAACTATCTTGCTATGATACTACTTGCTATTGCTTGTTTCAGTGTTTCCAGAAATATCCTTATTGAAAACTGCTAGCCATTTCCTTCTGCTCCACGTTGGGTTCGACACTCTTACTTATCGAAAGGACTACGATTGATCCCCTATACTTGTGGATCATGAAGATTCTTTTCTGGTGCCATTGCCGGGGAGTGAAACGTCTTTGGTAAGTGGAAATCGGTGATGAAACATTTTTGCTACGTGCTGAAATTTACAATCACTTGTCACTATGGAAAGTAATACTTTGAGAGGCTTGTTCGGTGTATTTTCACCTCGACCGGAAACTACTAGAGTTTCCTCTCCAGCACCTATTGATGATACTGAAGATGTGGCTTATGAAATTCCTGTTGGTCTTGTTGAGAAACTGCTAGCTAATCCTTATGTAGGAGACGGTACTAAACATCCTGATATGCACTTGATCTATATGGATGAATTTTGTGGATTGTTTAAGCTTGCACACTACTAGGGAAAAGCCTAGCAGCAACGCGGGTTTTAGGCCTATCAGTACCGCGGGATAGCGCGCTACTGGTATGGCGCTACAGCTAAAGGTTAGCAGTAGCATGGGTTAACCGACGCTACTGCTATATCGACTTAGTAGTAGCGTTTTCTCCAAACAACGCTACTGGTAATTACTAGTAGCGCTTCTCCCTGCACGTGCTACTACTATTATTTCGTATTTTATTTCATTTTTATTTCACGTGTTATTCATACACCTTTGTACAAGTTTTCATACAACAGCAACTTAGAGATTGTTTTTACATCATAATGAGTTATTACATCAGTGAGTGAAAGAACCGTGGACTAGTTTCAAGTGGATGGACATCCACTTGAAACTAATCCGCGGTTCTTTCACCCAATGATATAATAAATATCATCGTCATCATCATCATCATCATCATCATCTCATCATCATCATCATCATCATCATATCATTAACAAATTATCATTATAATACATCATTGTCATCTAACACCTCCTCATGATCATCGTTTTCATCAATGAGACATCACATAGCAAGTTGGTCACTAGTCAACTACTCCTCATTGTCAACTCCAATACATTGTACCACATAATAAATATTGTACCTCATAGGACCTACTAAATTCTCTTAGGACCTACTATATTCTCTTAGGTAAAATAGCAGAAAACAAGATAGCCCCTAACTCTCCATTATGGAGAATGGAGATTATCCTGTCTCCAATTCTTGCCTTTCGCACAATGTTGCTTCCAAGTAGCTCCTTATGACTGTCCATACATTTTTTTCATTCTGTGATTTTCATGTCTCCATCTCTTTTAGAAATCCGATATGGACAGGTGAGATTCGTAGGATGACCTGGCTGTATGTTCAAAACATTAAGGCGACCTTTCTGATACATCAGATGAGGCACACAATCATCCGGGATTTTCTATTGAAAAACAAAGTAATAACTTCGTAGTTAGCAATGTAGTTAAGTTTTAAAAGAATTTATGCAAAAGATGCACGGATGTCGTAATAGTAAAAAATCTTACCATGGCATCTCCATGGATTTTACGGTAGTTCAACACGTGCACTAGTGGCACGTATTGACCATAATGTGGAGGAGTTTTATTATAGATATTGTAATTCTCAAGATCAGTACAAAATGCGACCAGATGATTTTTCTCCTGATAAGTTAACTCAGAGCCATCGGTGTAATAGGTTCTGTCTACCATGTCGCACATTGGTTGAACAATGAAAATAAGCTCTCAACTATTTTGAAATGAAAAATATAAATTAGTTAATAACTATGTTTGAGAAACTCACATAGCGGTAGAATTGAAAGCATATCAACAAGGACCCAAATGTCCAAATTGTCTTGGTTGATGTCAGGATCACCCAGATCCATGGTGACAATAATACCCTCTTGAAAATCATACATCTTGCGAAGTGCTTCCCAACCCGGGCAACCAAAATGGGATACGCTCTTAGAATTGTATATATTTACCTCAAAATCCATACCATGATGGGTCCCTACGTTAATTTTCTTTGTTTCATTCCTCTCATGATGTTCAAAACCCATCCTCTCTAAGACATAGCGTCTTACATGGCATGGGATAAGCTAGTCGAATTGTAAAAGATAAAAATTACACGTTGAAGTAGTACAAGTCCAGCAATTACGAAAAAAACACTTCTCGTCTTAGCTTACCGTATCACAATCGAAGGTCTCCTCGAGCTTAATGATGAAGCGCCGATCTTCGTCGAGGTGAGGCCTGTCGCAGAAACCCCGGTCGTCGTGGCACCAGGAGCACTCCCCCGGGAGACTTTCGTCGTCCGAGTATGACATTTCCTATGTTCATAATTCAAATGTTAAACTTGTACAATTAAATATATGTACTATAAAAATTAAATTAGATCATTATTATTCATCACGGATTGACTATCGATCTGTCGAGTCTATATGGTGAAGACTCACCCTCACTGATTCTTACTCTCTGACATTTGCGACCATCGGTGATGGTCGTTACTCCTTCTTTCCCTAGTGCATAACAAAGGTCTAGCACAAGGAAAAGAAGGAGAAACGACCCCCACAACAACAGTCGGGATTCTTCATCCTCTCTCGCTTATTTTTCGACCTTCGGTGATGGATCCTCGGCAGACTTAATGTCAACCCGAAATGTCGTTAAAATAATTTTCTAGAAAATCCAGCCACTCGATATTTCCTACATATTCTAGCACAAGTCATGCCAAAATTCACGAAAAATTCCTGCATGGCCTTTCCTAAACAGGACATATCGAGCGCCTGAAATTTGCCGGAACAGAAATTAATCAACACTCCGGCATAACATAGGCCACTCGGAGGTGTAACATGAACATGACCGGCCACTTGGGCAACCACATATCCTATTTGAGGAAGACAAGATATACATGTTTTTATCTACATCATATCATATAGGACTTATATTGACATGGAGATTTGGCTGGTCTCACCCCGAGGTCGGAGGGGGCGGTGAAGGGGACGACGACGGGGATGGAGGGGCTCCTTGATTTCTGCAAAAACAAAAACCCTATAAATAAAGCCCTAGCGAACGACATCGATGTGGGAATAAATGCTTAAACTAAAAAAATAACAACAAATGTGACATGTTCAACTAGTTCTATTAATTCAAATAGTTCTTACTAAATATAAACTTACTATAAATAGAATAAACTAAAAATAAACTAGTTCAACTAGTTATATTAATTTTCTTACTCAAAATACATTAGTTCTATTAATTCAACTAGTTCAACTAGTTTATTAATTTACTTACTAAACTAGTTCAACTAAAACTAAACTAGTTCGACTAGTTTATTAATTTACTTACTAATTATTTTAAACACTTACTAAAAACAGTAAAAACAACTACATTATACAATAGTAAAAAACATCTACTCTTAACCATACTGCCCTAGTTAACTAGTACCATCACTAATACTAATTAACATCTACTACTACTAAAAATCATTATCTATGAACCCTAAAATAACATCTACTACTACTAAAAAACATCTACTAACTAAGCAGAGAGAGAGAGGGTGGGGTAGGGGTGGGGGGCTTACAGATAGGGGAGAGATGGTGGCGGGGAGTTTATCGGCGACGAAGGGAGGGGCAGCGAGGGCGAGCTCCGGATCGGGAGGCGCGGACCTGGGCGGGCTCGGGCGGCGGCGGTGAGGTCGA
>NC_041384.1:737436995-737458811 GCF_002162155.2 Triticum dicoccoides | reverse complement strand
GTGGGGGGCTTACAGATAGGGGAGAGATGGTGGCGGGGAGTTTATCGGCGACGAAGGGAGGGGCAGCGAGGGCGGGCTCCGGATCGGGAGGCGCGGTCCTGGGCGGGCTCGGGCGGCGGCGGTGAGGTCGAGGGGGGCGATGGTGAGGTCGAGAGCGGCGGCGGGTGGCGGCGGTGAGGTTGAGGGTGGCCTCGGCCGGCGACGGGCGGCAGTGGTGAGGTTGAGGGCGGCCTCGGGTGGCGGCGGTGAAGGCAGGCTCGGGCTTGGGTGGTGGCGACAGAGGAGTAGGGGAACATGGGGGAAAGGAGGACTTAGCAAAAATTTGAGCCCGCGCGCGGGTGGTTAAGTCGAACTAGCAGTAGTGCTCTAAACGCGCTATAGCTAATTAGCTATAGCGCGTTTTAGGAAAAAACCCTACTACTAAATGAAGCAGTTATTTTGTGTAGAATCAAAAATATACATTGGTCATCATTGATTTGTTTGTGTAGAATCTAAATAGTCAACATGAATCTTCACCATACCTGTATAGGCACAGGCGAAGATTCATATTGCAGCCAAAAATCCTACACATATAGTTCAATAAAGACCAAGTGCTCGAGATAGTTTGAGAAGTAACATATTTCAGGTGGTAAACATCTTGTTCGCTTAGCAGTATGGGACTAAACTTAATTAGTTGCGGTGATACTTAACAGCAACGAGTTTTAAGGAAAAACGCTGCTACTGAGTACTTTAGCAGTAGCGTGTCCAGGAGAAGGGCGCTACTACTATATCTAGCCTGGGGAAACGCCGTGGCAATTATAGTAGTAGTGCTTGTTTGACCTAGAGCGCTACTACTATCGGGATGTTAGTAGCACGGTTTCCTGGAGCTCGCTACTGCTAATTAGCAGGAGCGTTTGTTTGAAACCACGCTGTTGCTAAGATTCTGTGTATAAGGTTTTCCCTAGTAGTGGCAGGTTTATCTGGACATAGAGCCAAAAAGAATGTAGTCCCTCTATCTTTGGAGGGAAAGGCCTCGACATGGTATAGGTTATGCTATGATACTGATACAAGGGATTGGAACCGGTTGAAATTCGAATTCCATCAGAAATTTTATCCTATGCATTTGGTTCATCAAGATCGGAACTATATCTATAATTTTTGGCCTCGTCAAGGAGAAAGTATCGCTCAAGCTTGGGGGAGCTTAAGTATATGCATCACGCATGCCCAATCATGAGCTCTCAAGAGAAATAATTCTTTAAAACTTTTATGCTCGACTTTCTCATAATGATCGAAATATATACGCTTGATTCTTCTTCAACTGGCTCTTTTATGAAGAATATGATTGAATTCAGATGGGGTATTCTTGAGAATATTAAGCGCAACTATGAGAATTGGGAGACCAACAGAGGTAATTAATGAGTTAGATATAAATCGTAAGTTTGATTTTGTTAAATCTTTTATGGAAACTGATGCTTTTCACAAGTTTAGCACTAAGTATGGACTTGACTCTGAGATAGTAGCTTCTTTTTATGAATCATTTGCTACACATGTTGATCTTCCTAAGGAAAAATAGTTCAAATACCATCCTCCTTTAGATATTAAGGAAGAACCCCCAGAACTCAAGAAGGAGAAAACTATTGTTTACAATGTTAATCCAGTTGTTCCTACTACTTATTTTGAGAAGCCTCATTTTCCTGCTAGAATTAAAGAGCATTCTAGAGTTTCTTCTGTTATTAGAAAAATTCATGTTAGAATTTCTGCACCTCCTAAGCAAATTAATGTTGAACCTAGAATTGCTTTAGTTAAAGATCTTTTAGTTGATGAATTAGATGAACATGTTATTTCTTTTTGAGCGAATGCATCTAGAATTGCTAGTCCAGAGACTAAGAATAAAAATAGACCCGTAGTTGCCATGCCTGTTATTTATGTGAAAATTGGAGATCATTGCTTTCATGGTTTATGTGATGTGGGTGCTAGCATAAGTGCTATTCCTTTATTTTATATCAAGAAGTCATGAATGATATTGCACCCGCTGAGATTGAAGATATTGATGTCACAATTAAGCTCACCGATAGAAATACTATTTCTCCACTTGGAATTGTCAGAGATGTTGATGTCTTATGTGGTAAGATCAAATACCCTACTAATTTTCTCGTACTTGGTTCTCGACAAGATAGTTTTTGTCCGATCCTATTTGGTAGACATTTCTTGAATCGGGCTTCTTCCGGTGATTGGACTCGCCTTTGAAATGTTTGCCCTTCTTTCGACATTGATGGTTGGTCGAAAGAAATAGACGATGTCCCAGGTACACATTCTTCCTGCATTTGTCCAAATATATACTTTCGATATGATCAAAACAGTGCGTTCATGTGTGGTGTCCCTTATTTGTCTATTCTGAAAGGATACTAAGAGGAGGCCAATCATTGATGGTTACAAACAGCAACGCATGAAGGTGAAATTCCTCATCCCACACACGTACACCTTCTCCATTCCACAGTTGCAAAAGTTCTTCAACTAATGGCCTTAGTTACACATCAACGTTGTTGCCGGGTTGCTTAGGGCATTGGATGAGCACTGACATTATAAAGAATTTCCACTTCATGCACAACCAAGGAGTAAGGTTATAGATAGATAGAGTCACGGGCCAGGTGCTATGATTGCTGCTCTGCTCCCCAAAAGGATTAATGCCATTCGCGCTTAAACCAAACCATATGTTCCTTGCGTCACCTGCAAAGTCACGTCACCTTCTCTCGAGTTTTCTCCACTGCGACCATCAGCGGGTGCTCTCAACATTTTGTTTTTCTTACGGTCTTCTTTGTGCCATCGATCTTTTATGCTCTTTGTTTCTGAACAGACGTTTCAACGATGGTATTATAGGAGCATACCACATCACTTTGGCAGAAACCCTCTTCTTGGGGCGCTCGCCCTCCACATCACCAGGGTCATCTTGTCTGATCTTATACCTCAATGCACCGCATACCGGGCATACGTTCAATTCCACATACTCACCGCGGTAGAGGATGCAGTCATTAGGGCATGCATGTATCTTCTGCACCTCTAATCCTAGAGGGCAGAGAACCTTCTTTGTCCTGTACATACTGTCAGACAATTCATTATCCTTTAGAAGCTTTTTCTTCATTATTTTCAGTAGCTGCTCAAATCCCTTGTCAGATATTGCATTCTCAGCCTTCCTTTCCAACATTCCCATTGTGGTACCGTGCTTTGTGTTGCCATCTTTGCAATTTGGTACAACGGTTTTTTGATATCCTAACATGCGATCGAACTTCAACTTCTCCTTTTCAGTCTCGCATACAGGGGTTGGCCCTTGGGAGTTGATGGAGCGTGGCCTTCCTCCGGTGGTGAATTGCTCCCTTGTCACGGCTGCATCCATGGCATGATCGGAGGTCGTCGCTTGTTGTTTCGTAGTGTTTGTATCATGTCGATTTTCGTTTCTCT
Source organism: Triticum dicoccoides (assembly GCF_002162155.2). Classification (NCBI taxonomy): domain Eukaryota; kingdom Viridiplantae; phylum Streptophyta; class Magnoliopsida; order Poales; family Poaceae; genus Triticum; species Triticum dicoccoides. Next base: position 737,455,376 of record NC_041384.1, on the reverse strand, counting down.
TATTTTCCTTCTTTGTTATGGTGATGGTTGTAATGTGTGGTTGTTGCTTTATATATAAAGTGGGGTGAAAGCCTTTTCCAATATTGAAAGAAGCCGAAGCGAGTTTGAATTTGTCGCTATTTGATGAAACCAGATGCCATCATGCTTAACACGTATTTCTGAATTAAAATAATAATTTGATAAATGTGTATATTTCTATTAATACATGGCAATGCACCGTCATCCAGTTTTTGCCCGTAGCAACGCACGGGCATTCTCCTAGTAGTTGTAATTAATCAATTTGCTGATAACTTACATGCGTAAAAGAATAGGCTTGGCACTCGGCCTCGTTGCGGTCGGCGTCTTCCGTGGGAGCATGTTTAGGTTCTCGATTATGGTGTTCTCCGCTAACTTGGACTAGGAGCCCATCGCGACTCTATCCTTGCTTGAAAAGGGCATGGCACCATTGCAGAGGTTGGTCAAGACCAACGACAAACTGGTCAGCTTGATGCTAGGAGAGTTACCTTCATCGCGGCGGTTTGCATGATGGTAAATATATAAGGCTACTTATAGTGGGGAGTATCATATATTAGTATCATTATGATACTAGTATATGATACTATCTTCAGAGTGCATGATATCATATAGTAGTATCATAAATGACCTTATTTATTGTCATGCATGACACAAAGTAGCATTGCATTTAACATGATACGGTATCTACCTATGTTACTCTAACCCTTTCTTTCTTTTTTAATTCTCTGCCACGTCAGCGTGTTTGCTATTTCCAAGTGTACAATACTATCTAACATACCACCACTATGGCCAGCCTGATTTACGACGAGCGATGGTCCAGCCCGACTGAGCCGACCATTATGGGATTTATATATGCGTGGCCCACAATTAAAATTATGTTAATTAAATGGCCACCCACTATTTACATGAAAACTCGTGTCCAGATCCATCCACTATATCTCTGATCTTGTAGGACAGTAGAATAGCCTTCTAATTGAATTGCATCCGACCGTGCACCAAATAAGTGAGCACAAGCGCTGCATCTAGCTTGGAAGATGTACATTGCACCCTGCAAATATGTCTACAACATTAAATGCAATGGGATCATCTAGGACCATGTAACAGCTCCATCCTCTCCAGCTTCATCCTTTGAGCCCACATATTTTGTGATGAATAAAAAATATCCACTCGCTAGTCACGTGTGGGATCATGGGCACGTGTCGGATCATCTAGTAGTTCCATCCTCTACAACATTGGTCTCATGGGCACGTGTGGGATCATCTAGTAACTTCTTTACTGTCGTAAACCGACGGGTAAATTTCCATAGATCAATTTGACTTGGATCCTATATGTATACTACTCCCTCCTATCCGAAAAGACTGTCGTAGGATGTACCCGCGACAACTTTGTGATGAATAAAAAATATCCACTCGCTAGGCTCTATACTTACAGCAGCACAAACAGACAATGTGGTGATGGGTCAAAACATCCGAACCCACCGACACAACCCAGGGATATATGCATGGTCAGAGATGGCGGACAGTGGTGCACACCAGAGCGGACCACATAAATAAAACCCAACCCCGCCAGGCACGAGCTACTAGATGTGACATTAAGTTTGTGAATTTAATCGCATCTAGTTCCACCCTCTATTTAACCTAGAATTCATGTATAAATCCACCCACTATTATCTCACAACTATCAGACTGCCAATATCTCTCTAAATTAGTTAATACCTCTTTTTCTGTAGGTTGGATAATAGGATTGTTATTACAGGCCCATTGATTGGTACCACGCTATCAATAAGCCTTTGAATTAAGTTGGTATGTAACACGTACTAATACTCTGCATATTTGAATGCCGTGCTATGGCATATTACTATGTAATGTCAAGAATTAATGGAGATATCAAGGATGCAGGAGGCCTGCCAAAGTCAGGAATGAAGATGTGTGACTACTATTTGGGGCTGACTATTGGAGGATTGGAGGATCGGAAGTCGCAACAACGGTGAGTGGCAGTGGTGGCAGGTTCGTGATTGGGAAGAGGTTCATCAGAAATACAGATAGAAATTGCGGGATAGAGGACCTTGTATATTTTCTCGCTCGGATATATACTTCCAGCTCAAACAAGTACAGTAGCACAAACGGACAATGTGGTGACGGGTCAAAACATCCGAGCCGACCATGCCTCCACCACCGACCAATAGAGCTCAGGGATATATGCATGGTCCAAGACGATGAAGAATGGCGCACAGCAAAGCAAACATGCAAATAGAACCCAACCCTACCATGAGCGAGCTACTAGATGTGCCATTAAGTCTGTATATTTAATTGGATCTAGTTTAACCCACTATTTTACTTAAGGTTGACCTGTAGATCCACCCACTATTATCTCACAACCATCGGGCTGCCAATATCTCTCTAAATTATTAAAAATCTCCTTTTGTTAGGTTGGATAATAAGATTGTTATTATAGACCCATTGATTGTGACGACACTACCAATAAGCCATTGAATTAAATTGGATCTAGTCCCAGCAAATAATTAAACATAACAACTATAATGGCTACAGCTAGCTTCGCAGACGTACATTATTTCACGGGTTTATCCTGTTGATATGTCTCCTTATCTAGGACCATGTAACAGGTCAATCATCTCTAGATTGGGCCGCACATTCAGTCCACAGTAACCATGTGGTGATGTTCAATACATATAATAATCACTGACCTAATTTTCCATAGCTCGCTACTTTAATGTCGCAACTGCCTGGTCAGATCTCATAAACCTACTTGACTTTGATTTCTACATGTATGCAGTAATAGGATACAACCCTATACTAAGATTGGTTATGTTCAATATGGCGATTGGCGCGTTTGGTAATGCATCACAAAAAAACAACTAAGAAATTGTAAAAATGTACGAGAAAACAGAGTACAAACAAAGATATAATAATGAACTTATCTTAAAGCTAAAAAATAATATAATCATTCTAAGATTGCTAAAAGGAACCCAAACGATACCATTTATTGTCAAAGTTTATCTCAAACTATCCAAATGAGTACATCAAATCATCATCAAATTACCTGCTAGTGGTCCAACCCCGAGTGCACTAGCTGTGGGCCGACATCATGCAGGAACGAAGGTTTCACAGCTCCACACCTATTGCTGGGACACATGCTAAATGATAAGCAAGAAATTTTTGCTCATTTCGCAGTATTTGTACTCGTACCAGAAACAACGTCTAGTTCCCTTGAAATATTTCATCCACATTCATCAGTATCTTAGAATTACTACTGGTTAATTGGTCTCTAGCTGCGTTCAGTTGTCCATCATATCAGAACAAGGGCCCATGCAGTCTAAATACAAGTAGTTGATGTGTAATGCGTCCGTCACAAATTTATGGGCTTTAGTGAATGAGTTAATGTACATAGTTTAATAGCATATACATCATTATTAGTGACATACAAACCTGGAATTTGGAATTCACACAGAATATATGATGCATAGAACCTTAGTAAAAATTACTCCCTCCATTTTCAAAAGATCGTGCATAAATTAAGAAGGAAGTAAACATATAGTATGTTTTACCAATTATTTATATGAAAATATGAATACCAAAAGAATGTCACTAGACTAACCATATATTTCCACGACATGTTTGTTAAATCTTGTAAGCATTCATATTTTTTATACTATTGGCCTAGTTACAGAGCGTTGACTTAGACTAACATCTTATTTTTAGAAACAAAGGTAGAAATCAATAGGAGAGAGATGTTTCTACTACATAACGATGACCATATAGTACGTATGCTTATCGTCGAATGCCGTTTGGGATATGTAATGCACCCGCTCCTTTTCTGCGACGTATGGCTGCTATTTTACTAATTCTGTTGGGAAAAATAATGTAAGCATTAATGTATGATTTCTATTTCTGTGAAACTTCATTTCATAATTAAATAGATAATAATGTTAACAAAGTTTAGAGGACACCAATCAAATTCTTAATTGGGAAAATTCCAGTTTATGGTAATCGGGATAGATAAAGGAAAGATTAAAATGATTTAGAGATTTTCATATCCAAGTGATGTGAAAAACTAAGGAATTTATGTGGCCATGCAGGTTTTGACACAATTTTTATCTCCATTATTCTTAAGTGTCAAAACTGTTAACTAACTGTTTGCGGAAGGATATACCATATAATTTTAATGATGATTGCAAAATACTCCCTCCGTCCGAAAATACTTGTCCCAAAAATGGATAAAATAGATGTATCTATAACTAAACTAAGTGTAGATACATCCATTTCGAGGACAAGTATTCCCGAATGGAGGGAGTAGCTTTCAACTTCTTAAGGAAGACCTTGACCGGGGAGGAGGGCGTCCGGTGGCACGAGGAGTCGGTGGCACATGACGAACTACGCGTCCTCATTCAGCATTGAGAGTGGCCAGTCCCTGGGGCAGTAACCACTGGCAGCACCGCCGCTTCCACCCACCTCCTCGTTTCACGCCATCACTGGTGGGAGTTTTGCGCGATGGATCTGTATGGGTGGTGGTGTTCGGCAGGGAGAGTGTGGCGGGGGACTCCATGCCACCATTAAATATTAACTGTGGCACGCTGCCAACCTTTCACGCCGGTATAAATATGGCGCAGTTGTGTCTGTGGCTCTGGCATGTTCGGTGGCGTTGCGTCCCTTGCTGCCACGCAGACAATAGCTAACTATTTGCGGCATCCACTTTTTCTCCACGCCGCTGAAATGAGCACTGGCATGGCAGCAGCTATATGCGCCACCAACTAAATGTCCAGCAGGGCCAAGTCGATCATTGTGCAGAACGTGTAGCCCGCACAGGGCCCATAAATTTTGAGGGCCCAATTTTTTTATATAAGACTATACTAGCAAACATGCCCCGGAGTTGCAATGGAAAAAACCTACTCTCCACTAAACCAAATGGCTCAAAATCGCCCACAAGCATTCGACGTCATCAGAAACTCCTTGACTCTACAACATTATTGGAGATGTTGTGTAAAACATAAACATGGCATGATTTCATAATTGTCATCAAAGTGACTACCTGATTGTGAGTGTCTCTTCACAACCTTACTAATGTTCCTCAGAGAGGCACAACAAATACCGCTTTAGATTTAAACCGACAAAGTCCATTTTAATTCTCAATGATAGCATGCAAATGTAACATCTAGCATCCAACAGGGTGGGCTACCGCCAATTCCACTTCTGAACTTCTGCTAACAAATATGTCGCATTGTGGTATGAGAAAAATATGCTTGCATTCTCCTAAAAGAATGCAACCCATCAAAGTAGATAAATATCAAACTGAAAAATGGTTATGATGAACAAGCGACATGCTTTCCTGTGGAGAAAATATTGGACGACATGAACCTTCTACCATAACATTACTTAGGAATGGATGTGCTTAGTGTCAAGAATTCATGCATCAAATGTGACAAACAAAAAGGTGTAAACTACCACTGAAATGGAGAAATCAAATCATCCTACCACCTCAAAGCGTCGTCGCCACTTGCGTGCAAACATCTTTTGCCCACCATCAACATCATTGTATCCCTGCAGCCTGCAAAATTCCTTTGACACGTATGACACAACCTCCGCTTCGTGCCCACGGCCACTTTTTTTTGAGTTTGTAAAAGAAAACTTTGCAATTAGGATATTTTCTAAACAAAGTTATTTATAGCCTTCATCTGATGGCTGAATAAGAAGCAAAACCTCAACATTGATACTCAAGGGTCAAGGCACTAACAAAAGGAGTCACCGGATCAGGCATTTACAATAAGTTTTCTATGGAGTTGGCATCACACTGACCATATTTGCAGCCTCCGGTATCAATTATCACAGAGAATGAAAGCAATTATAAATTTAGTTATGAAGGAAGATGTTGAAATAGCAATAAGGATATACAACCATATATTTGAATTACATGAGAGATCAATCACTCTGAAAAAAAGACTCCCTCGTCACAAACTGCTGTAATCATGTTATCTCCAATTGAAACGCAGAAACAGCGGTGAGCAAAATAAAACAAAAAATCACGAGCTGGCCAAGGCTGCTAAACCGCTGTTTTATTTTGCTCACCGCTGTCGGAATGGTCCGCTCCCGGAATCTGCGGAGCGGGTGACTGGCAAGTCCACCATTTTGACCTACGGCTCCGCCAACTCCGCTCCGGGAGCTGTGGAACGGAGCAATGCCGAACAGCCCCTTACGCTCCTCACGGCCGCCTCTGCCGCATGATTCGCCACTGTCAGGCACCTCGCCCTAACCTGCTTGCGAATCTTGAAAGACCATCTCCTCTCCCTCAATGACTGCCTCATGACCGATGAAGACGACAAGGGCCTCAATCTCGAGTCACTCAACTGCGCCTGTGATGCGCTCCGAGATTGCGCTACCGCGATGGCAGCAGGCCTGGACGAAGTTAGCAACAACACGGACTGTGTCGTCCTAGGAGACGGAGCGCTTGGCGATGAAGCCAGCGAGGCCGCCGGCTAGACGAAGGACCCCTGCGGGAGGTGAATCGAGGCAGGGCAAGGTCGGGCCGCCTCCCATGCATGGCTGCTAGGCAGCAAAGCAGCATGATGGCGTGAGGATCGAACATGGGCGTTGAGATTCATCCTGATGCTTCCTTCCCCGGTCGGCTCGGCAGTCTAACGTCATCCTCCATTGAGCTAGGCGTCGCTTGTTGTGTCCTCCACCCGTCATCGGATCACACGGGGACGGAGGTCGGGCCGTCGGGAGATGCTTCCTCGCTGGATAGATGCGGCGCTTGGCGTTCGTGGCGAGCGACGGCAGGCAGTGCTAGTTACTTATTTCAGAATCTATATGGTCAAATTCGGTTCCAAATCCAATACCTATAACTACTACGTATTACAGATACGTTTCAATCACGGTTTCCTCGTCAATAATTTTTTTGCTTTAGCCTCATGCGACGTGAGAGGATCCGGGCAACAAATAGGGTAGGGGTCCTTCTGTTATGTAGATCTACTTTTATATCTGGGCCATCATTCCTGATATTAACGTAAATTCAATGAATATAAAAGGTGACTTATGGAAAACTATAAATCCATCCGTCCTTTAATACTAGATAAAGATACCAAACGCTAGGAGCAACTCTAGTTGACTAGCGCTCCTTCGAGAGCTTCCCACCGATCACTTGTCGTGCTCTGGGCGCTCCCTCCGATTTTTTTTCCTATGCGTTTTCGACTTTTTATATGGTTTTTTCCTGAATTTTTCGTCCTTTTGGTTTTCTATCGGTCTTCCTTAGCTTTTGGATAAAAAATTAAATTCTTTTTTAATGTAAAACATATTTTTTCTTTAATGAGAGGCGCAGTTTTGCTTCCGCGAGACGCACGGTTTTGCTATCGCGAGAGGCATGGCCGTGCCCCTCAGAAACGGAAAAAAATGTTTTCTGTTTTCTTTTTACTTTCACAAGAGGCACGGTTTTGCTTCCACGAGAGTCACGGTTTTTGTCCGGGATATACCCCGCGGCGTAAACCGGCCGAAAGTATAACCCGGCCGGACTGGGCGTTTTATTGGTAAACCGCCAAAGGATTGGCGGTTTACGTGTCTGGCGGTTCACTGGTATGACGATTCACGAGCCTGAAGATTCATTGGTGACCCGGCGCGTATTCCAGATGCATGACAAGGCCTAAGGACCAGCAGGCCGGTTTAGGTTAATGGTGGGCCGGTTTAAGAGGAAAGGCATGAGGAACATTTATCTTACAAGGAGCTAAGACCTGGACTTGTATCCGGCTTGTATTAGAGATAGACTAGTCCTAATCCTAATAGGACTCTACATATAACCCGCCCCTCCAACATATATAAGGAGGGGCAGGGCTCCCCAAAAGGGAGAAGATGGACAAGTTCCACAAGTTGGACAAGTTAGGTTTAGACAATAGCTCTCGAGATAGAGCACTCTTGTAACCGTGATCATCATCATCAATATCAATGAAGCAGGATGTAGGCTTTTACCTCCACCATGAGGGGCCGAACCTGGCTAAACATCGCGTCTCTGGTCCCGCTCAACCCCTCTCAAGCTACCACATAGATGTGTTGGCCTCGCGACTAAGTCCTAACATTAAGGACATCTGCCGTGACAAAACCACGACAGTTGGCGCCCACCGTGGGGCCTGCGCACGGTGGTGTTGAATTCTTGAAGGGATCTTATTTAGGGTTCGAGAAGTTCGCAACTTTCGGGTTCCACAAAAACCGGCAGGGAGAAATTCACATCAACGATGAGTTAATCGGCCAAGATTGAGAAGCGTTTTGTGGCGGAGGATATGAGATTGAGATTCATAGGGATTTTTGGGGGGTTTGCTTGCGGCGCCTCATGTATTACAGGGCAATCTGAGTGCAGATCATTTTTTCCTGCTGCAAGCAAGACCAGACAAGAGTCTAATTCGGCATCACCAAATAAACAGGGCTCCGAACTGCTGGGGCCCGGTCCTGACTCGGCCTCGCCATCACCTCAGAGGCGACCTCGAGTTGATCGCGCCGCAACCCATTTTTCCCTCGCATCAATCCTCCGCTAGACCGGCCGTCGCTGGCCTCTTTATCAACACAGGAGTACTAGTTCTGCTCTGAGAAAATATGTGCAGCTCCCGTGGCCTGCGCCCCTGCTTACCGGCTGTCAGGCTGCCGCTTCACATGGGCGTGTCAAGACAGAAGACCAAATTGATCTAGTAGTAGTACTACTAGATGAGCACGGGAATCAGTGCTACATTAAATAAAAGGGGACTAGCATGAAGTACCGCTCCCCACGTACAGGCAATGGTCGTGTTTGGTGTTTGAAAAAAAAAAGAGAGATTAAGAAAAAGGAACAGCCCACGGTTCAACCATCATCTGAGCCCTCTGGAGTCGCCGGGTTACGCCTCTACTGCTACTTTTTTCTGGTGTCAGGACCGAGTCAAATCCAAACTCAAACTTAAGGAGGCAATCTTTACAAGGAAGAAATAATGCTCGTAGGAACTGCTTGCTTCACGTGAGTATGCATGTTTGAGCAAAGGACTACCACGGCGGATCGGATTGGCGGATCAACAGCGCCTGTAAGATGCCTTTTCCGTGTACACTGCTGGACCTCGTTGACCCGCCCCAGTTGCAATCAACACGCTTATGCTGGTCTCCGTATCTGTCTGCTTCTCGGCAGATGCGACAAGACGCCTGAAGAAAAAAAATGGTTATGCGATGAGCATCCACGCTGCTAGTGGGCATTCATCTGTTCCAGTTAAATTCTGGTCCGCACAAGGATCATCTGTCGTCCGGACAAATCAGGTGATATCCATCCGGCTTACTTTTTATTAGTACTTGTTAATTTTTTGTGAAAACAACTACTCTGCCCTATAGTGTTGTTATATACAGGTAAATTATTCATTACAAAGGTGGTGTTATACCGTGGATACATGTTCGGCTGTGCCGCGCAGCTTCACGGACACGCGTATCGCGGTCCGGTTAACATCAACGCGCCGACCGACTCGCCCGTCCGCCCTCGTGGCCGGTTCAGGCATCCGCGCCGGATTACAACGCGGAGGACAACTTGCTCGTCCGCACCGGTTTATAACGCCGCGGCCGATTCATCCGTCTGCTCGCATGGCCAACTCGTCCGTGATTGATTTCAGTTTCACCGCGGTGATCATCAATTCTGCGGTGGTTGTTTCTTGGCTAACATAGCAGGTGAAATCCATCCATTATATTTTCATATTATATATTGCTTTCTTTAAAAAGAGCAATTTACTCTGGCTTGCAAGTTTTCCAATGCAGGACAAATGGTCTATTGCAAAAAGGGATTACTATATCGCTGAGCTATTGGATAACCCATGCCGGTCTATATCGCGATCCAGTCCGCATCAATTCGCCAGGACCGTGCGAATTACCCAATAAAGCGTGCACAAAGTTGCCGCCTCTGCGGACCCCACTACTAGGAAAAGGGCTATAGATGGAATTGACACTAATGGCGCACCAGACATGTGGTGCGCCATTACTATATACTAATGACGCACCATGTGTTGGTGTGCCATTACTAGTTCAACTAGTAATGGCGAACTAGTAATGGCGCACCACGTCCACGGTGCGCCATTAGTTAAAATTTTTTAATTTTTTCGAAACTGCTAATGGCTCACCGTGGGAGTGGTGCGCCATTACTAGTTGAACTAGTAATGGCGCACCACATCCACGGTGCGCCTTTAGTAAAAAAAAATTTAAATTTTTTTCAAAACTAGTAATGGCGCACCGTGGGAGTGGTGCGCCATTACTAGTTGAACTAGTAATGGTGCACCATGCCACGGTGCGCCATTAATAACTTGGCCCAAACATTCGACCGAATGCACCCCCCCCCGTGGACCGCCTTTTCAGTTTCATAAAAAATCTCTCGAGAATTTGTAAAAATGGGCATAACTTTTGCGTACGAACTCGGATGAAAAAGTTTTTTATATGAAAAATCATCTACTCGAAAAGTTACATCCGAATTTAACCGGGGAACCCCATCAAATATTTTCAAAATCCTCAAAAACCTAACAGAAAAAAAGATACGGGACTTTTAAGATCTGGAGAGGCAAAAAAATTCAAAAAAAATTCAAACTTACTAATGGCGCACCTGCCCATGGTGCGCCATTAGTATCTTCCTGCCTTCAAAATTCAAAATAAGTCAACAAAATAAAAAAAAAGTTACTAATGGCGCACCTGCCCATGGTGCGCCATTAGTATCTTCCCGCCTTCAAAATTCAAAATAAGTCAAAAAAATAAAAAAAAAAAAGTTACTAATGGCGCACCTGCCCATGGTGCGCCATTAGTATCTTCCCGCCTTCAAAATTCAAAAAAAATAAAAAAAATAAAAAAAAGTTAGTAATGGCGCACCTGCCCACGGTGCGCCATTACTATATCGTATATATGCCTGGACGCACCTCCTCCACTCCATCTCCTCCTCTCCTCTCCTCCACTCCATGTCCTCCTCTCCTCCACTCCATCTTCCCTTCTCTCCTCCATCATACTACCCTCCTCCTCTCCGGCGACCTCCTCCTCCCTCCTCTCCTCCCCTCACGGTTTCTCCTCCCTCCTCTCCGGTGAGCTCCTCCTCCCTCCTCTCCTCCCATCCCCTCATGGTTTCTCCTTTCTCCTCTCCGATGCTCCGGTGAACTCCTCTCCGGCGACCTCCTCCTCCTCTCCGGTGATGTAGGCGAGTGCCTCTCCGGTGACCTCCTCCTCCTCCTCTCCGGCGAACTCCTCTCCGGCAAAAGAACACGGCAAAAGAACGTACAAGATCCAAAAACAGGAACAAAATTTGAAATAATATCATGCCAAAAAACGAGCAAAAAAAAACGAGCAAAAAAAGGGCAAAAAAATCACGATCCAGATCCAAATTCAAAATTCAAAAATAGCAATGGCGCACGGTGGGGGTTAGATGGTGCGTCACTACTATTTTCCCGCCTTCAAAATTCAAAAATACTAATGACGCACCAGTGGCCTATACTAATGGTGCACCGTGGCCTATACTAATGGCGCACCAGTGGTGCGCCATTAGTAAAAAATACTAGTGGCGTGATACTAATGGCGCACCAGTGATGCGCCATTAGTAGGCAAAACTGATGCGCCATTAATAGCCCTTTTCCTAGTAGTGCCCGGTCTACATTAATTCGTCTGTCTGTGCCGGTTTACAACACCGGTACCGATTTTCCCTGTCCGCACCGGCTTGCAATGCCGTGACATGCGGCTGACTCATCTGTCCGAGCTGCCTCTGATACTGTGCTCGTCTTTGCTGTCCGTCTCTCGCGGCCTGTTCTACATCAACATACCGGGCCGCACCTGTCTGCATGAGTTGTTTATTGGGTATGAGCAAGTCACAGCTTGGGTAGCCCGGTTATCTTTCAAATTGGAGACAAATTATCATCAACCGCCGTTTGCACTGGATGGTTCAATGGGCAGGCGCACAAGTCGCCGCCACTACAGTTTTGATTAACTTCAAATCGCCAGTTGGAAGGAACCATTGGCCGAGTTGCTGACACGGCTCATATGGGATCATTTACAACCCGCCGCAGTCACCTCAACCTTCTATGGATTCACATCGTGCTATCAACGCCAATGATATACAAGTTATGCCGGTTTATATCACGGTCAAATATGGTGAGTCTCAAGCCAACTCCTCGAGTCACCTTTGAAACTCGGGGGCTACGATGACATGACTCAGCGAATCTTGCCAGTTTTAGCAAATTTAAGAACCCCAGGACGATGGAGGGAAGGATAACCCGGTCCCGGAGGCTACTGTTATATTGATGAAAGTTTAAAGGCCGTCAGCAAATTTCCGGCTTAGAAAGTATATGACAGTTATAAAATCCCGGCTCGATGAAGAAGTTCCAGGTCATCAGAAATGACTCCGGTTTAGAATCCGGCTCAAGAGACATCTTTCTCCCACAAAGCTCTGAAGCGCTCAAATCCAGTTTAACAATGTCCGGTTCAAAAAGGAGTTAACTTCTCGCAAGTTCGAGTTTAAAGGCCGTTAGAAAATTTTCGGCTGAAAATGAAGATTCCGGTTTAAAATCCGGTTCAAGGGAAAGATATCTCCCACAAAGCTTTGAAGCTCTCAATATCCGGTTCAAGATCCCGGTTCAAGAAGAATTTATCTCTTGCGAAAAGTTAAAAATTGCCAAAGAGGACCTGCTGCCATGATGCGCGGTTCAAACATGGGTATCCCGCCTTACTAGCCTGACATATTATTGATCACATGGGGGCTTCTGCTTCATAAAGCGGGGTCTCTGTTCTTTTACATCATGCGTGGTTACACAGAGCTGTTCTATCCTAAAGCGGCCTCCGGTTTACCCCTTGAAAATTTTATAAAAACATCACTTGGGGGCTTGGTCATGTCCGAACCAATGCAACACCTTTTGATAGGCGAAACCCACCAGATCACTTGGGAACATGGTCAAGTCTGAACCAGTCACGCCTCTTGATCGGCTTAAGGCCATAGAATCACTTGGGGGCTTGGTCGAACAAGAACCATTTCCACGCCTCTTGATCGACATAATGCCACGGTTTCATTTGGGGACCTGGCTGACTTGAACCATAGCTACACCATTGGGGAGCTTGGTCGTGTCCGACCATGGTAACACCATCTGATCGGCTCAATAAGCCTCTTTTTGCAAATGGTTTTATCATTGCCTTTGCTTCAATATTTTTCTTGATAACTGTTTCTTTTATTTTTGTTGCGTTTTTAAACCGACAAAGTTTTAAACCGGTTCAAACTGTCAATTACAAATTGACGGAACACGGTCAAATCTTAATCCGGAGACTATCTACCCGGTTTGATTTTCTGTTACCATCCTATTATGGAGTAAACTGGTGTTTATCAACCCGACTCGGTTTTTCAACTACAAATTGTCAATATATGATCAGTTATAATCCGGAGATTATCAACCCGGTCTGGTTTGACTACTAGTCACCAGTATTATATATGGTTAAACCGGTGTTTATCACAACCCGGTACGGTTTTATCATAAACCGACACAATATGGAAGGAGTTCTCAGTACTCAAAATCTAGGTTATTACCCCTATTACAAAAAGTTGGTAAACTAACGATGTGATTCAATGTCACAGAAACAGGTTGAATAAAGCATGATTATAAATCACCGGCGTTTACTAACCCAACCTGGCTTTCGACTATAAGTCGCCAGTATGATGATAAATTATCCGGTGTTTATTAAACCGGCCTGGCTTTAAGACGATAAGTCGCCAGTATATGATGAGAAATTATCCGGTGTTTATTAAACCGGCCTGGCTTCGGACTATAAGTTGCCAGTATATATTTGGATTGCGCCATTGGAATCATGCACTTAAAAATGATTGGGTTATATTATTCAAACAGTCAAACTTGGCTGAATTTTCATTATGATATTGGATAAATAAGATTTTCATACCGGATTATATTATCTTGAATAGCCAACATGGCTGGATTTTTATGGTTATTAATAACCGGTATTATTGAGTTTTCAAAGTCGCTTTATCGCAATGGCTATTATTTTATCAAAGGATATGATTTATTCTACAATTGAAGGAATAGTCCCGAGTCGCTGCAGGCTTACGACCCGGCACTTGGGGACTACATTATTCAAGTTGAAGTTATATCAAATATGCAAGTTCATGTCATTGCAAGCATGCACCATGACACTTGGGGTCTAATGCAAAGTCATTTTTACTGGCCTTATTGAAGACCCGACTCATCACTTCATAATGAGCCGGCCCTTGGGGGTTACCAATTGCTCATGTCAACAATTCAAGTCCCAGTTTGCTGCAAGCATGACAACCCAGCACTTGGGGGCTACATATATGGAGTATTCAGTTTATATGATTGAGATGAACTAAACGGATTTCTTCAAGGTTGAAACACTTATTGGAGCAAGTCTTAAGTTATCACTATGTTCTCCTCTTAAGACTTGGGGGCTACAAACCCATATTTCTTAAACCGGCGCTTTTGGAGCTGAGTCAAAGGAGTTATTCTTCACAATATTTCTCGGTGACAAACCAATGTCGACAAATTGATTATGAAGCTGGTCTGTTGACCCGGATTTCCCAGAAGGAGGAAATAAAAAGTACTTAAGGATGATCAGGTACCGGTTTACAAAAATTCTTAACCCGGAGCATAACCTGTCAAATTTGTTCTTGTGTTTATTTTGCAGCATAAGTTTACCATGAATAAATCCAAGGTAAACTTCGGGGCTAATGTCGGGGATATACCCCGCGGCGTAAACTAGCCGAAAGTATAACCCGGCCGGACTGGGTGTTTCATAGGTAAACCGCCAGAGGATTGGCGGTTTACGTGTCTGGCGGTTCACTGGTATGACGATTCACGATCTTGAAGATTCATTGGTGACCCGGCGCGTATTCCATATGCATGACAAGGCCCAAGGACCAGCAGGCCGGTTTAGGTTAATGGTGGGCCGGTTTAAGAGGAATGGCATGAGGAACATTTATCTTACAAGGAATTAAGACCTGGACTTGTATCCGGCTTGTATTAGAGATAGGCTAGTCCTAATCCTAATAGGACTCTACATGTAACCCGCCCCTCCACATATATAAGGAGGGGCAGGGCTCCCCAAAAGGGAGAAGATGGACAAGTTCCACAAGTTGGACAAGTTAGGTTTAGACAATAGCTCTCGAGATAGAGCACTCTTGTAACCGTGATCATCATCATCAATATCAATGAAGCAGGATGTAGGCTTTTACCTCCACCGTGAAGGGCCGAACCTGGGTAAAACATCGCGTCTCTCGTCCCGCTCAACCTCTCTCACGCTACCACATAGATGCGTTGGCCTCGCGACTAAGTCCTAACATTAAGGACATCTGCCATGACAAAACCACGACAGTTTTCCTTTGCGAGAGATACGGCCATGCCTCTCGAAAACGGAAAATAATACGTTTTCTATTTTTTCCTTCTTTGAGAGGCACGGTTTTGCTAACGCGAGAGGTATGGTTTTGCTTTCACGAGAGGAACGGCCGTGTCTCTCGGAAACAGAAAAAACGTGTTTTTTTATCTTTTCCTTCGGCGAGAGGCACAGTTTTGCTTTTGTAAGTGGCACGGCCGTGGCCGTGCGTCTCTCTGAAAGGAAAAAAAGTGCTCCCAGTTCGGTTTTTTGTTCGGGTTTTTGTGAAAAAATAAGTTCGTCAAAACCTAGCAACATGGTTCGAGATCTGGACGCATGGTTATTATCCTTTACCGTGAGGCCTCTCGATAAAGGTTCTAGGTTCCACTGGTTGGTGCACGTTTATCAAGAGCGCCTCTCGGTAAAGGGTGCATGCTGGCCCAGTTTCACAATCTTTACCGAGAGGCACCCTCGGTAATGGTGTGCCCAACAGCATTTTCCATTTCATTTTTGTTTCTTTCCTGCAGCTAAACATATACAGCAGCATCATATAGATCATCACACATAGAACATGTCACATATAGGCATCATTGAACAAGAAAGCAATGATTCTGGAAAATATTACACATAAAAGAAATAGTGCATAAAAGGTGAAATAATAGTCAAGACACTCGACTACCATAAGTTTACAAGTATCAAGATGCAAGAGTTCTCAAGCACATACAAGGAACATTTTGAAACAGAACATAACATGTAGTTCACGCGATTTTGGAGATCGGAGTGATAACATCAACATTAGAAGGCATCATTCTGTTTCCTGCCCCAACTCCACCAACTTGAGGTGGAACTATCGGAACATTGTTCGACCCTTGTGATGGGTTGAGCTATGAAGGATTGACCTAGTGAGATGAATGCATATGGTAATGCCGAAAATGGTGATAGAAATAGTTTGAACAAAACTCACAATGTTCCGCTCCGGCGTCGGTGGCATCTCTGGCACTGGTTGGCCTTGCATGGATTAAAGATTGGCCACCATATGTTGTAAACACTTCACTATATCATCTTGTGCCTTTAGCTTGGCCCGGTGTTCATCTCGTTCTTTCTCGGTGTCAATCAGTCGAGTCTACAATATGGCAATGCAAATGTCATTCATGTTGAAATGAAAATATGCAGCACCATGAAGGATCAATCAAGAAGCACTGACCTGAATATCCTCAATAATGCTCACGGAATGTGGTACGTGACGCTCTACAGTAGGAGTAGAGCCAGTACTCATAGCACAGAGCGTGTTGACTCTCAGAACGGAGGAGGTTAAGACAGAATCGAGGTGAACTGCCATCCGGCCATTTGGTCTACCGCTTGCCGTGGCAATGGACACAAGAGGGTCAAACGGTAGCACGTGAGGATCAGCCTCTTGCCCGTACATCTCCTTCAATTTTTTAGTGTAGTTCTCTCCATCTGACCGGGCTTTAGAGCTGATCCAGTCCCTCTCCGGGTGGAGAGGGTCCTTGTCCTTGTCGTCTTTGGTATGTTTGTTGGTTCATGCCTCGAAAAAAGAGATATCCTTGCCAGTGTCTTCTTTCTGCAAAAGAAAGTGATCCAAACAATCAAGGAAATGCTCACAAATGAAAGAGAACATGATGAAAAGAAAAGGATGTGGTTGCCTACATGTTTGCAGACGACACCTGGGATGGTGAGGTTGCCTTGACGGTGTCCTGGACAACCCATCAACTTACGCCGTTCAAATATTGCTTTGTGTTCATTCTAACACCCTGGATCTGTCCACCGTTCGACGATCTTCTCCCAGCCCGGACGTTTGTCAGCACACCACCGAGGAATCACCTGTAAATTAAAAAATACATCTTAGTAAGGATTCTAATTTTTCGGTAATGTAGGGAATAGCAAGCATCCATCTTCACTTGCCTTTAAGTAATTGTCCCGTGAAAGATTCTTCCCTCGAGCCTCCTGTTTGGAAATCTTCTGGTTGAGATAGTCCGTGTGATACTTGACAACTAGCCGGACGCGCTCCTCATAGTGCATGTCGTGGACTCGATCATTGGCAATATTCTGAACCACCACATTTGCACGATCCTTCTGACCCTCAACGCATGTATGGAAATCCTACAAACATGCATACATGTGAGAAGGGTAAACTCATGACTGGCAAATTTAAACCTTTTGGTATTGACATTTAGGTGTTGGAAAGGACTTACCAGAAATCATTGACCACTCGCAAGGCTCTTTTATCATAAACCCTCTGACGCATATCCAGGAAATCCGGTGCGAGTTTGGCAAAGTGACCAGTCCAGGATAATTTAGCCTACACAGACCCTCAATGATGCCACTCGGCGACCATGGCAGACACCTCTCACCACCTTTTACCAAGCTTCTACAGTACGAAGAGTGAAGTCATATTATATGTGAGGAAATGACAAAAGATACAATTTATATGGGATGAGTCGAGATAACCACTTACTTGTCTCCCACTGGTTTAATCAACATGTCTCTATGCACATATGGACGTTTTGGAAGCTTTGGAGGACCACGCAGCCACACTTTCCCTCTGGAAATAGTGCTGATAGTCGAACCGCTCGGTTACGAGCCGCTCACCTCGCGGTGCTCTGTCACCCATGAGGTTCCATCCCCACCCTCAGAAACCTAACGAACAACCAGCCTACTCCTGGCGGCGGCGTCCTCCACCACCTCCGCCTCCTCATCCTCCACCATCTCCTCCGCCAAATCCTCCTCGTCCTCCCCCTCACTCGCCTCATCCCCATCCTCTGTTTCCTCCTCCTGAGCACGAAGAAGCACTGCATCAGAGGGTCTAGGAGAAGAAAGAGGTGCTCTACTCCGGGCTGCTTTACGTACTCCTCGTCTGCCTACTCCCCCTCCTCGTCTGCCTCCTCCTCATGCCTCACCTACTCCGCCTCCTCGTCCCCCTAATCTCCCTCCTCATCCGCCTACTCCCCCTCTTCGTCCGCCTCCTACTCCTGCCTCACCTACTCTGCCTCCTTGTCCCCCTACT
>NC_041384.1:737433405-737436939 GCF_002162155.2 Triticum dicoccoides | reverse complement strand
TCTGCCTCCTCCTCCTGCCTCACCTACTCCCCCTCCTAGCCCCCTCCTCGAGGTGCCTCCTCTCTGCCTCTGCCTCCGCCTCCTCCTCCTCCTACCCCGCCTCCTACTCCTCCCCCACGTGCTACTCGACCTTGTTTCGCACGGTTTTTCGAACGGGTGCCTAGACCCACCGATCGTTTGGCCTTCTTGGCGGTTGTGGCAACCAGTGAAGGAGCGGCCACCGCTTTCACCGGTCGAGCAACTTGATCATTGTACAGAGTTGTCACTTTTTTCAAACTTTCCTTTGGATTCTTGTTGCTACCTGTCATGTTTCAATCGCCTCATACAAAGAAGAACATACCGGTTAAGTACAGATGATACAACTTGATGTAAAAACAATAAATATATCACATATGAAGAATAAATGGAATTGTCACAATGATACATATAGCTGGTACACACACAAATACATAGAGTTGTTGCACACACGAATACATAGAGTTGTTGCACACACGAATACATAGAGTTGTTACACACACGAATACATAGAGTTGTGATACACATACATAGAATTCTCACACGATTACATGGAGTTGTTAGAAATAAGGGTCAATATTAGGTGCGACATTTGGATCAGGGCTTTCATCATCGCTATCACGTCTGTTCATACACTCATCCTCGAAGACTTCAAGGGGGCCCTCATCCTCATCTTGCCCCATGTGGCATCGCATAAGTAATGCCAAATCTCGAGGGTCAGAAACATCATGTTATTCGTCCTCCGCATTATCTACTTCCATGTTATCCATGGCATCATGTTCCATAGCATCATCTTCGTGATGCATACCATCATCTTCCACTGCATCATCTTTGTCTTCATGAGTGTCTGCTTCTTGAAAGAACTGTCCCTCGTATGTGTTTGGGTTTATATGGTAATCGTCCTTGTTTGGGGCAGGTACCTTGATACGCGGGGGTACCTTCTACACGACATCCCACTTCTAGAGATCGATATAGTCCATAGATGTGCACGCGTATGGGAGAAAAAATACTTGTGTAGCGTGTTGAGCCATAATATAGACATCATTTCCTGCATATTTCGATGCTTTTTCAACTTCGACCAAGCCAATACTATGGGTTTGTCTCACGTTCTTAGGATTGAGCCAACTGCGTCTGAATACGATGGGCTTCACACCTTTCCCATTGAGCTTTTCCTCGAGAGCACCTAACTCATCCTTAAGCTGGGCACCGGTCATAATAGGCGGTGGCGGGACATCAACAGTAACACCTTTTTGGAAGTGCACAGTGTCTTGTCTATATGGGTGATGAAGAGGAAGGAACTGCCGATGTTGGTCAAAGCATACATACTTGTGACCCTTAGCCAGCCAAATGAAAGTCACGCGATGTCGACACACTGGGCAAGGTCACTTCCCCTTTACACACCAACCACAAAATATCGCACGTGCCGGTAGGTCATGTAGCGATGTGTGGTACCAAATATGCATATTGAAGTGTTTCTTTGAAACGGCATCGTATGTCCGGACCCCATTGTTCCAAGCAACAAGTAAGTCGTCCACCAATGGCTCCATATACACACTCATATGCTTCCCGGGATAGTTAGGACCTGGAATTATCAACGTCAGGAACATGTGATGTCGTTGCATGCAAACGCCAGGGGGCAAATTCAGGGGGATAACATATACTGGCCAACAACTTTATGTGGCAGCAATCAAACCATATGGATTGAACCTGTCGGTTGTAATGCCAACAGCTACACTCTTCCAGTTATCTATTTTCTTATGAATTTCAACAAATTTCTTCCACGCTTCACCATCCCGTGGATGTTGCATCTTTTTCGTATTATACATCTTCCCTTCGGCTGCCCATCTCATATATTGGGCAGCTTCCTCGGTCATATAAAGCCCTTGGATCCTTTCTATGAATGAAAGATATTGAAGGATATTGACGGCAACTGTGAGCTGCCTCTTGCTACCATCATCATCTATTACCTCCATATACCTAGAGGACTTGCACTTGACACAATAATTCGTATCTTTATGTTCATTTCTAAATGACATGCATCCATTTGGACAAGCATGTATTTGCTCATACGGCATCTTCAGTGAACCGAGGATTTTGTTCGACTCGTACATGTTCTTTGGCAATATATTTTCTTTAGGCAATAGGCTAGCAATGACTGACAATAACTCATTGAAGCAAATTATGCTCATGGAATGGTTTGCCTTCAGGGCCATTAGGCGTGCGATGCCATCTAGTTGAGTAACCTCTGTATGGGCGTGAAGGGGTTTCTGTGCTGCAAACAAAGCTGCATGATACTCTTCTGGGCTTTCCGACGGCTCTTCAGAGTTTGGGTCTTCCCGTGGATCCGCAAAGCAGATGTCATCTAACAGGTTTTCAATCCGAGTATCATATTCGCCGGTGCGTTGTCGCACGACCTCCACCCAGGATTGTTCTATCTCACTGTGAAAGATCCACTGGTAATAGCCTGGCGTAAACCCATATTTACCTAAGTGTTTACTCATAGTAATCATATATATTTCAGTCTGGTTATCACACTCCGTGCATGGGCACCAAATTCCACGAACTGGCATTTCTCCAACAAATACTAATTCCAGGAAATCATTGGTCTTCGACCTCCACTCAAGGGTCATAACCTCCATGCTGGGATGTCCGGTGTACATCCACTCACGTTCTTCCATCCTATGATATAAAGTGAAACACGCACATAATATTTTTTATGTAACAAGTGGTTCCATCAAATTTTACGACATGCACTGAGCAATGTAATAGGTGAAGATAGCTCCTAATCCCACCCGAGAATGTGTAGGCTGGGTCCGCTTCCATGCCGTACTCCGACTCGAGACAAAATTTTGATAGCACCTCCCCGCTGTTCTCCAAATACACGTCTCAGCAATAAGCCCAGAGGATGTGTATCTAGAGAACAACAAGGAGACACTGTCAAAATTCTGTCTCAGATCGAAGTACAGCATGAAAACATCCCGCCTACACATCCTCGGGCTGTCCATGGAAAACATGGACAATTCGAAAGAGTTGAGGTTATAAATATGCAAAGACTTGCATATTTATAGATACAACCCTTCCGAACGGCAGACACCTAGGTTACGCGACTATTTAGGTGATCTACAAATAATGAAAAGCTACGAATGAACGGGAAGAGATTACCCTTAAAGCGTGCAACAAAATTCACTCTCTCTATTGTCAAAATAGATGCATGTCCTGCATGAAAGAATGAGTACTGTCAATCATATGTCAATCATATCTCAACAACAACACCCACAACACACACACCCACATACCAAAAGAACACACCCCCACACACAAACATCACTCACTCACACACACACACACACCAACATCATTCACTCACACACACACATACAAAGCACACACTCACACACATTATTCACTATGCATATCTATACACCTTTTGTTATAATGAGAGGGGGGAAACCTCTTTTGTTTAAAAAAACGAGATTGAGTAGGGGCTCACCAACGGGGCAGGGGGCAGCGGGGGAGGTG
>NC_041384.1:737409788-737432758 GCF_002162155.2 Triticum dicoccoides | reverse complement strand
CTAGATCTCAGGAGGGCGGCTTAAAGAGACACTCGGAGGCAATCCCCAGCGGGCGGGGGAGGCAATCCCAGAGGAGAAATTTTGCATAAGTCCCCGCGGGAAACATTTTCGAGAGCCACTTAAAGAGACACTCGGTAAAAGGCTAAACCTAGATCTCGGGGGCTTTTCTGAGAGCCCCACCGACAGTGGTTACCGAGAGCAGCTTATCGCCTCTCGGTAATGTCCACCTTTATCGAGAGAGCCTCTCAGTAAAGCATCTAACCTAGATCTGTTCCCTTCATGTGCATTCTCGATAATATGTATTATACTTTTTCTTGTTGTTTTCTTCCATGCTTGGCAAAAAACCTTAGCACATCATAATTACTGTCTTGTGCTTTCTTTTTCAGATGACGCTCACCTGGTTCTACAGACCGGCACACCTTCGGTGGCCCCGATGGTCTAGGGCATTGTTCGGCACCTAGAGGGGGTAAGCCACGGGGAATAACTGCTTCTTCTTGTTAGTGCATGTCATCATGAGATGATAGACCAAGTCTAGGCCCGTTATATCACGGGATCACCCACCGAAGACTCTGTCTCGCGGACGAACGCAGCGAGTCCTCGACGTTCCCGCCCCGTCTGTGTGGTTTGTGAGGAACGTGTCACGTTAAACATGTGTGTTTCTTATTCAAATAGCACACCACCCCTACATGCATATGCGTGGGCAACACGCATGTAGGGGTGCCCCCCCTCAGGCGGTCTCTAGATCAAGCACCCATTCGATGGCCCCGGCAGTCTAGGGCGTTGATCGGCATCGAGCGTGTTTAGTCCATGGTGAATAACTGATTCTCCCTGTTAGTGCATGTCATCCCGAGATGACGGACCAAGTCTAGGCCCGTTCTTCGAGATGGTCTATGGGTATCGAGATGGAATGTGTCGGTTTGTGCAGGAAGTGCGGGTCCTGTTGCTCTGTTGGCCTCGAATCTCGATAAAGCATCCGGTGGCCCCTGTGGTCTAGGAAGTTGACCGACACTGAGAGAGGGGGTAGGCCACGGTCAACAACTTCTTCTTCTCATGTTTTTTAATTTACACTCTTTAAAGTTCTCTCTCGGTGCCGGTCTAGGTAGTTTACCGGCACCAAGATAGGGGGTAGGCCGTGGTCAACAACTGATTCTTCTCATTTTTTTACTTCACACTCTTTAAAGTTCTCTCTCGGTGCCGGTCTAGGAAGTTGACCGGCACCGAGAGAGGGGGTAGGCCACGGTCAACGACTCGTTCTTCTCATGTTTTCTTTAATTTACACTCTTTAAAGTTGTGTTTTGAACAAATCTACCCCAGAAAGCATATATATATATATCTATGAGTGCATCAAAAGTCTTTTATCGAAAAAATTCATCAAAAGTCATGGCATTTTCAAACTTTGGTCGTAAAAACATATCAAATACCATACACAAAAAAGAGAGTGCCAAACAAAAACACAAAGAGAAGGAAAACAAAAAATTAGAGCAGTGGTTACCGAGAGCCGATTATCGGCTCTTGGTAATGGCCACCTTTACCGAGAGCGACTCTCGATAAAGCATCTCATCTAGATATTTTCCCTTCGTGTGCATTCTCGATAATACATATTATAGTTTTTCTTCTTGTTTTCTTCCATGCTTGGAAAACAACCTTAGCACCTCATAATTACCATCTTGTGTTTTCTTTTTCGGATGACCCTCGCCTGGTTCTACAGACCTGCACCCCTCCGGTGGCCCCCGACGGTCTCGGGCATCGTTCGGCACCGAGAGGGGGTAGGCCATAGGGAATATCTGCTTCTTTGTGTTAGTGCTGTTGGGGAACGTAGCAATAATTCAAAATTTTCCTACGTGTCACCAAGATCAATCTATGGAGTCATCTAGCAACGAGGGAGGAGTGGATCTACATACCCTTGTAGATCGCGCGCGGAAGCGTTCAATGAGAACGGGGTTGATGGAGTCGTACTCGTCGTGATCCAAATCACCGATGATCCTAGCGCCGAACGGACGGCACCTCCGCGTTCAACACACGTACGGAGCAGCGACGTCTCCTCCTTCTTGATCCAGCAAGGGGGAAGGAGAGGTTGATGGAGATCCAGCAGCACGACGGCGTGGTGGTGGAAGTAGCGGGATACCAACAGGGCTTCGCCAAGCGCTGCGGGAGGAGGGAGATGTGTCATGGGAGGGAGAGGGAGGCGCCAGGGCTTAGGTCTGCCCTCCCTTCCCCCCACTATATATAGGGCCAAGGGAGAGGGGGCGCGCAGCCTTGGCCCTTCCTCCAAGGAAGGGTGCGGCCAGGGAGGAGTCCATCCTCCCCAAGGCACCTAGGAGGTGCCTTCCCCCTTTAGTGAAGGAAATATGCCCTAGAGGCAATAATAAAGTTATTATTTATTTCCTTATATCATGATAAATGTTTATTATTCATGCTAGAATTGTATTAACCGGAAACATAATACATGTGTGAATACATAGACAAACAGAGTGTCACTAGTATGCCTCTACTTGACTAGCTCGTTAATCAAAGATGGTTATGTTTCCTGACCATGAACAATGAGTTGTTATTTGATTAACGAGGTCACATCATTAGTTGAATGATCTGATTGACATGACCCATTCCATTAGCTTAGCACCTGATCGTTTAGTATGTTGCTATTGCTTTCTTCATGACTTATACATGTTCCTATGACTATGAGATTATGCAACTCCCGTTTGCCGGAGGAACACTTTGGGTGCTACCAAACGTCACAACGTAACTGGGTGATTATAAAGGAGCATTACAGGTGTCTCCAAAGGTAGATGTTGGGTTGGCGTATTTCGAGATTAGGATTTGTCACTCCGATTGTCGGAGAGGTATCTCTGGGCCCTCTCGGTAATACACATCACATAAGCCTTGCAAGCATTACAAGTAATATGTTAGTTGTGAGATGATGTATTACGGAACGAGTAAAGAGACTTGCCGGTAACGAGATTGAACTAGGTATTGGATACCGACGATCGAATCTCGGGCAAGTAACATACCGATGACAAAGGGAACAACGTATGTTGTTATGCGGTCTGACCGATAAAGATCTTCGTAGAATATGTAGGAGCCAATATGGGCATCCAGGTCCCTCTATTGGTTATTGACCGGAGACGTGTCTCGGTCATGTCTACATTGTTCTCGAACCCGTAGGGTCCGCACGCTTAAGGTTACGATGACAGTTATATTATGAGTTTATGCATTTTGATGTACCGAAGGTTGTTCGGAGTCCCGGATGTGATCACGGACATGACGAGGAGTCTCGAAATGGTCGAGACATAAAGATTGATATATTGGAAGTCTATGTTTGGACATCGGAAGTGTTTCGGGTGAAATCGGGATTTTACCGGGTTACCGGGAGGTTACCGGAACCCCCCGGGAGCCATATGGGCCATCATGGGCCTTAGTGGAAAGGAGAAAGGGGCAGCCCAAGGGGGCTGCGCGCCTCCCCCCTTCCCCTAGTCCTATTAGGACTAGGAGAGGTGGCCGGCCACCCCTCTCCCTCTTTCCCCCTTGGGAATCCTAGTTGGAATAGGATTGGGGGGGGGGGAGTCCTACTCCCGGTAGGAGTAGGACTCCTCCTGCGCCACCTCCTCCTGGCCGGCGCCTCCTCCCCCCCTTGGCTCCTTTATATACGGAGGCAGGGGCACCTCTAAACAGACAAGTTGACACAAGTTGATCCACGTGATCGATTCCTTAGCCGTGTGCGGTGCCCCCTGCCACCATATTCCTCGATAATACTGTAGCGGAGTTTAGGCGAAGCCCTGCTGCTGTAGTTCATCAAGATCGTCACCACGCCGTCGTGCTGACGAAACTCTTCCCCGACACTTTGCTGGATCGGAGTCCGGGGATCGTCATCGAGCTGAACGTGTGCTCGAACTCGGAGGTGCCGTAGTTTCGGTGCTTGATCGGTTGGATCGTGAAGACGTACGACTACTTCCTCTACGTCGTGTCATCGCTTCCGCAGTCGGTCTCCGTTGGGTACGTAGACAACACTCTCCTCTCGTTGCTATGCATCACATGATCCTGTGTGCGCGTAGGAAAATTTTTGAAATTACTACGAAACCCAACAGTGGCATCCGAGCCTAGGTTATTTATGTCGATGTTATATGCACGAGTAGAACACAAGTGAGTTGTGGACGATACAAGTCATACTGCCTACCAGCATGTCATACTTTGGTTCGGCGGTATTGTTGGACGAGACGACCCGGACCAACCTTACGCGTACGCTTACGCGAGACCGGTTCCCTCGACGTGCTTTGCACATAGATGGCTTGCGGGCGACTGTCTCTCCAACTTTAGTTGAACCGAGTATGGCTACGCTCGGTCCTTGAGAAGGTTAAAACGGAGTCTATTTGACAAACTATCATTGTGGTTTTGATGCGTAGGTGAGATTGGTTCTTACTTAAGCCCGTAGCAGCCACGTAAAACATGCAACAACAAAGTAGAGGACGTCTAACTTGTTTTTGCAGGGCATGTTGTGATGTGATATGGTCAAGGCATGATGCTAAATTTTATTGTATGAGATGATCATGTTTTGTAACCGAGTTATCGGCAACTGGCTGGAGCCATATGGTTGTCGCTTTATTGTATGCAATGCAATCGCGATGTAATGCTTTACTTTATTACTAAACGGTAGTGATAGTCGTGGAAGCATAAGATTGGCGAGACGACAATGATGCTACGATGGAGATCAAGGTGTCGCGCCGGTGACGATGGTGATCATGACGGTGCTTCGGAGATGGAGATCACAAGCACAAGATGATGATGGCCATATCATATCACTTATATTGATTGCATGTGATGTTTATCCTTTTATGCATCTTATCTTGCTTTCATTGACGGTAGCATTATAAGATGATCTCTCACTAAATTATCAAGAAGTGTTCTCCCTGAGTATGCACCGTTGCCAAAGTTCGTCGTGCCCAGACACCACGTGATGATCGGGTGTGATAAGCTCTACGTCCATCTACAACGGGTGCAAGCCAGTTTTTGCACACGCAGAATACTCAGGTTAAACTTGACGAGCCTAGCATATGCAGATATGGCCTCGGAACACGGAGACCGAAAGGTCGAGCGTGAATCATATAGTAGATATGATCAACATAATGATGTTCACCGATGAAACTACTCCATCTCACGTGATGATCGGACATGGTTTGGTTGATTTGGATCACGTGATCACTTAGAGGATTAGAGGGATGTCTATCTAAGTGGGAGTTCTTAAGTAATATGATTAAATTGAACTTAAATTTATCATGAACTTAGTCCTGGTAGTATTTTGCAAATCATGTTGTAGATCAATAGCTCGCGTTGTTGCTTCCCTGTGTTTATTTTGATATGTTCCTAGAGAAAATTGTGTTGAAAAATGTTAGTAGCAATGTTGCGGATTTGATCCGTGATCTGAGGTTAAATCCTCATTGCTGCACAGAAGAATTATGTCCTTAATGCACCGCTAGGTGACAGACCTATTGCAGGAGCAGATGCAGAAGTTATGAACGTCTGGCTAGCTCAATATGATGACTACTTGATAGTTTAGTGCACCATGCTTAACGACTTAGAATCGGGACTTCAAAGACGTTTTGAACGTCATGGACCATATGAGATGTTCCAGGAATTGAATTTAATATTTCAAGCAAATACCCGAGTTGAGAGATATGAAGTCTCCAACAAGTTCTATAGCTAAAAGATGGAGGAGAATCGCTCAACTAGTGAGCATGTGCTCAGATTGTCTGGGTACTTCAATCGCTTGAATCAAGTGGGAGTTAATCTTCCAGATAAGATAGTGATTGACATAATTCTCTAGTCACCATCACCAAGTTAGTAGAACTTCGTGATGAACTATAGTATGCAAGGGATGATGAAAATGATTCCCGAGCTCTTCGTGATGTTGAAATCAACGAAGGTAGAAATCAAGAAAGAGCATCAAGTGTTGATGGTTGACAAGATCACTAGTTTCAAGAAAAGGGCAAAGGGAAAGAAAGGGGAACTTCAAGTAGATTGACAAGCAAGTTGTTACTCCCACGAAGAAGCCCAAAGCTGAACCAAAGCCTGAAACTGAGTGCTTACACTGCAAAGGAAATGGTCACTGGAAGCGGAACTACCCTAAATATTTGGTGGATAAGAAGGATGGCAAAGTGAAAAAGGGTATATTTGATATACAGGTGTTTGATGTGTGCTTTACTAGTGTTTATAGCAACCCCTCGGTATTTGGTACTGGTTCAGTTGCTAAGAGTAGTAACTCGAAACGGGAGTTGCAGAATAAACAGAAACTAGTTAAGGGTGAAGTGATGATGTGTGTTGAAAGTAGTTTCAAGATTGATATGATCATCATCGCACACTCCCTATTCTTTTGGGATTAGTGTTGAACCTAAATAAATGTTATTTGGTGTTCGCGTTGAGCATGAATATGATTTGATCATGTTTATTGCAATACGGTTATTCATTTAAGTAAGAGAATAAACTGTTGTTCTATTTACATGAATAAAACCTTATATGGTTACACACCCAATGAAAATGGTTCATTGGATCTCGATCGTAGTGATACACATATTCATAATATTGATGCCAAAAGATGCAAAGTTAATAATGATAGTGCAGCTTATTTGTGGCACTGCCGTTTGGGTCATATCGGTGTAAAGCGCATGAAGAAACTCCATAAAGATGGATTTTCGGAATCACTTGGTTATGAATCATTTGATGCTTGCGAACCGTGCCTTTTGGGCAAGATGACTAAAACTCCGTTCTTCGGAACAATGGAACGAGTTACTGACTTGTTGGAAATAATACATACCGATGTATGCGATCCAATGAGTGTTGTTGCTCGTGGCAAGCATCGTTGTTTTCTGACCTTCACAAGATGATTTGAGCAGATATGGGTATATCTACTTGATGAAACATAAGTCTGAAATAGTTGAAAGGTTCAAAGAATTTCAGAGTGAAGTGGAAAAATCATCGTAACAAGAAAATAAAGTTTCTGCGATCTGATCGCGGAGACAAATATTTGAGTTACGAGTTTGGTCTTCAATTAAAACAATGTGGAATAGTTTCACAGCTCACGCCACCTGGAACACCACATCGTTATGGTGTGTCCGAACGTCGTAACCGCACTTTATTTGATATGGTGCGATCTATGATATCTCTTTACCACTATCGTTTTGGGGTTATGCATTAGAGACAGCTGCATTCACGTTTTAAAATAGGGCACCATCTAAATCCGTTGAGACGACACTGTATGAACTATGGTTTAGCAGTAAACCTAACCTGTTGTTTCTTAAAAAGTTTGGGGCTGCGATGCTTATGTGAAAAAGGTTTCATCCTGATAAGCTCGAACCCAAATCGGAGAAGTGCGTCTTCATACCCAAAGGAAATTGTTGGGTACACCTTCTATCACAGATCCGAAGGCAAGACATTCGTTGCTAAAATGGATCCTTTCCAGAGAAGGAGTTTCTCTCGAAAGAAGTGAGTGGGAGG
This sequence comes from Triticum dicoccoides, assembly GCF_002162155.2. Taxonomy (NCBI): domain Eukaryota; kingdom Viridiplantae; phylum Streptophyta; class Magnoliopsida; order Poales; family Poaceae; genus Triticum; species Triticum dicoccoides. Next base: position 737,425,276 of record NC_041384.1, on the reverse strand, counting down.
AGAGTAGAACTTGATGAGGTAATTATACCTTCTCCCTTATTGGAAAGTAGTTCATCACAGAAATCAGTTCCAGTGATTCCTACACCAATAAGTGAGGAAGTTAATGATGATGATCATCAAACTTCAGATCAAGTTACTACCAAACCTCGTAGGTCTTCCAGAGTAAGATCCGCATCAGAGTGGTACGGTAATCATGTTCTGGAAGTCATGTTACTAGACCATGATGAACCTACGAACTATGAGGAAGCAATGATGAGCCCAGATTCCACGAAATGGCTTGAGGCCATGAAATCTGAGATATGATCCATGTATGAGAACAAAGTGTAGACTTTGATTGACTTGCCCGATGATCGGTGAGTCATTAAGAATAAATGGATCTTCAAGAGGAAGACGGACGTTGATAGTAGTGTTACTATCTACAAAGCTAGACTTGTCGAAAAAGGTTTTTGACAAAGTTCAAGGTGTTGAATACGATGAGATTTTCTTACTCGTATCGATGCTTAAAAGTCTGTCCGAATCATGTTAGCAATTGCCGCATTTTATGATTATGAAATTTGGCAGATGGATGTCAAAACTGCATTCCTGAATGGATTTCTGGAAGAAGAGTTGTATATGATGCAACCGGAAGGTTTTGTCGATCCAAAGGGAGCTAACAAAGTGTGCAAGCTCCAGCGATCCATTTATGGACTGGTGCAAGAATCTCGGAGTTGGAATATACGCTTTGATAAGTTGATCAAAGCATATAGTTGTTGTACAGACTTACAGTGAAGCCTGTATTTACAAGAAAGTGAGTGGGAGCACTACAACATTTCTGATAAGTATATGTGAATGACATATTGTTGATCGGAAATAATGTAGAATTATTCTGCAAAGCATGAAAGGATACTTGAATAAAAGTTTTTCAAAGAAAGACCTTGGTGAAGTTGCTTACACATTGAGCATCAAGATCTATATAGATAGATGAAGACGCTTGATAAGATTTTTTCAATGAATACATACCTTGATAAATTTTTGAAATAGTTCAAAATGGAACAGTCAAAGAAGGAGTTCTTGCCTGTGTTGCAAGGTGTTAAGTTGAGTAAGACTCAAAGCCCGACCACGGCAGAAAATAGAAAGAGAATGAAAGTCATTCCCTATGCCTCAGTCATAGGTTCTATAAAGTATGCCATGCTGTATACCAGATCTATTGTATGCCATACCACTGAGTTTGGCAAGGGAGTACAATAGTGATCTAGGAGTAGATCACTGGAGAGCGGTCAAAATTGTCCTTAGTGGAATAAGGATATGTTTCTCGATTATGGAAAAAGGTTCGTCGTAAAAGGTTACGCCGATGCAAGTTTGACACTAATCTAGATGACTCTAAGTCTTGATCTAGATACATATTGAAAGTGGGAGCAATTAGCTAGAGTAGCTCCATGCAGAGCATTGTAGACATAGAATTCGCAAAATACTTACGGATCTGTATATGACATACCCGTTGACTAAGATTCTCTCACAAGCAAAACATGATCACACCTTAGTACTCCTTGGGTGTTAATCACATAGCGATGTGAACTAGATTACTGAATCTAGTAAACCCTTTGGGTGTTGGTCACATAGCGATGTGAACTATGGGTGTTAATCACATGGTGATGTGAACTATTGTTGTTAAATCACATGGCGATGTGAACTAGATTATTGACTCTAGTGCAAGTGGGAGACTGAAGGAAATATGCCCTAGAGGCAATAATAAAGTTATTATTTATTTCCTTATATCATGATAAATGTTTATTATTCATGCTAGAATTGTATTAACCGGAAACATAATACATGTGTGAATACATAGACAAACAGAGTGTCACTAGTATGCCTCTACTTGACTAGCTCGTTAATCAAAGATGGTTATGTTTCCTGACCATGAACAATGAGTTGTTATTTGATTAACGAGGTCACATCATTAGTTGAATGATCTGATTGACATGAACCATTCCATTAGCTTAGCACCTGATCGTTTAGTATGTTGCTATTGCTTTCTTCATGACTTATACATGTTCCTATGACTATGAGATTATGCAACTCCCGTTTGCCGGAGGAACACTTTGGGTGCTACCAAACGTCACAACGTAACTGGGTGATTATAAAGGAGCATTACAGGTGTCTCCAAAGGTAGATGTTGGGTTGGCGTATTTCGAGATTAGGATTTGTCACTCCGATTGTCGGAGAGGTATCTCTGGGCCCTCTCGGTAATACACATCACATAAGCCTTGCAAGCATTACAACTAATATGTTAGTTGTGAGATGATGTATTACGGAACGAGTAAAGAGACTTGCCGGTAACGAGATTGAACTAGGTATTGGATACCGACGATCGAATCTCGGGCAAGTAACATACCGATGACAAAGGGAACAACGTATGTTGTTATGCGGTCTGACCGATAAAGATCTTCGTAGAATATGTAGGATCCAATATGGGCATCCAGGTCCCGCTATTGGTTATTGACCGGAGACGTGTCTCGGTCATGTCTACATTGTTCTCGAACCCGTAGGGTCCGTACGCTTAAGGTTACGATGACCGTTATATTATGAGTTTATGCATTTTGATGTACCGAAGGTTGTTCGGAGTCCCGGATGTGATCACGGACATGACGAGGAGTCTCGAAATGGTCGAGACATAAAGATTGATATATTGGAAGTCTATGTTTGGACATCGGAAGTGTTCCGGGTGAAATCGGGATTTTACCGGGTTACCGGGAGGTTACCGGAACCCCCCGGGAGCCATATGGGCCATCATGGGCCTTAGTGGAAAGGAGAAAGGGGCAGCCCAAGGGGGCTGCGCGCCTCCCCCCTTCCCCTAGTCCTAGTAGGACTAGGAGAGGTGGCCGGCCACCCCTCTCCCTCTTTCCCCCTTGGGAATCCTAGTTGGAATAGGATTGGGGGGAGTCCTACTCCCGGTAGGAGTAGGACTCCTCCTGGCCGGCGCCTCCTCCCCCCTTGGCTCCTTTATATACGGAGGCAGGGGCACCTCTAAACACACAAGTTGACACAAGTTGATCCACGTGATCGATTCCTTAGCCGTGTGCGGTGCCCCTTGCCACCATATTCCTCGATAATACTGTAGCGGAGTTTAGGCGAAGCCCTGCTGCTGTAGTTCATCAAGATCGTCACCACGCCGTCGTGCTGACGAAACTCTTCCCCGACACTTTGCTGGATCGGAGTCCGGGGATCGTCATCGAGCTGAACGTGTGCTCGAACTCGGAGGTGCCGTAGTTTCGGTGCTTGATCGGTTGGATCGTGAAGACGTACGACTACTTCCTCTACGTCGTGTCATCGCTTCCGCAGTCAGTCTCCGTTGGGTACGTAGACAACACTCTCCTCTCGTTGCTATGCATCACATGATCCTGTGTGCGCGTAGGAAATTTTTTGAAATTACTACGAAACCCAACATTTAGGACTCTTCCTTTCCCTTATCTCTTGGCACATGGGCCTCTTGGGGATGGTGCCCTTGGCCCATATAAGCCAAGGCGCACACCCCTACAGCCCATGTGGCCCCCCCCGGGGCAGGTGGACCGCCTTGGTGGACCCCGGACCCCTTTCGGCACTCCCGGTACAATACCGATAAGGCGCGAAACTTCTCCGGCGACCAAAACAAGACTTCCCATATATAAATCTTTACCTCCGGACCATTCCGGAACTCCTCGTGACGTCCGGGATCTCATCCGAGACTCCGAACAACTTTCGGGTTACCGCATATTAATATCTCTATAACCCTAGCATCACCGAACCTTAAGTGTGTAGACCCTACGGGTTCGGGGGACATGCAGACATGACCGAGATGACTCTCCGGTCAATAACCATCAGCGGGATCTGGATACCCATGTTGGCTCCCACATGTTCCATGATGATCTCATCGGATGAACCACGATGTCAAGGACTTAATCAATCCCATATACAATTCCCTTTGTCTAGCGGTACGATACTTGCCCGAGATTCGATCGTCGGTATCCCGATACCTTGTTCAATCTCGTTATCGGCAAGTCTCTTTAGTCGTTTCGTAACACATCATCCCGTGATCAACTCCTTGATCACATTGTGCACATTGTGATGATGTCCTACCGAGTGGGCCCAGAGATACCTCTCCGTTTACACGGAGTGACAAATCCCAGTCTCTATTCGTGCCAGCCCAACAGACACTTTCGGAGATACCTGTAGTGTACCTTTATAGCCACCCAGTTACGTTGTGACGTTTGGCACACCCAAAGCACTCCTACGGTATCCGGGAGTTGCACAATCTCATGGTCTAAGGAAATGATACTTGACATTAGAAAAGCTTTAGCATACGAACTACATGATCTTTGTGCTAGGCTTAGGATTGGGTCTTGTCCATCACATCATTCTTCTAATGATGTGATCCCGTTATCAATGACATTCAATGTCCATGGTCAGGAAACCGTAACCATCTATTGATCAACGAGCTAGTCAACTAGAGGCTTACTAGGGACATGGTGTTGTCTATGAATCCACACATGTATCTGAGTTTCCTATCAATACATTTCTAGCATGGACAATAAACGATTATCATGAACAAGGAAATATAATAATAACCAATTTATTATTGCCTCTAGGGCATATTTCCAAGAGTCTCCCACTTGCACTAGAGTCAATAATCCAGTTCACATCGATATGTGATTAACACTCAAGGTCACATCCCCATGTGACTAACACCCAAAGAGTCTACTAGAGTCAATAATCTAGTTCACATTACCATGTGATTAACACTCGATGAGTTCTGGGTTTGATCATGTTATGCTTGTGAGAGATGTTATAGTCAACGGATCTGAACCTTTTAGATCCGTGTGTGCTTTACAAATCTCTATGTCATCTCCTAGATGCATCTACCACGTTCTATTTGGAGCTATTCCAAAAAACTGTTCTACTATACGAATCCAGTTTACTACTCAGAATAATCTGGATTAGTGTCAAAGTTTGCATCGGCGTAACCCTTTACGACGAACTCTTTTACCACCTCCATAATCGAGCAAATTCCTTACTCCACTAGTTACTAAGGATAACTTTGACCGCTGTCCTGTGATCCATTCTTGGATCACTCTTGTACCCCTTGACTTACTCATGGCAAGGTACACTTCAGGTGCGGTACACAGCATAGCATACTATAGAGAGCCTATGATAAAAGCATAGGGGACGACATTCGTCCTTTCTCTTTCTTCTGCCGTGGTCGAGCTTTAAGTCTTAACTTCATACCTTACAACTCAGGCAAGTACTCCTTCTTTGACTGATCCATCTTGAACCCCTTCAAGATCATGTCAAGGTATGTGCTCATTTGAAAGTACCATTAAGCGTTTTGATCTATCCTTATAGATCTTGATGCTCAATGTTCAAGTAGCTTAATCCAGGCTTTCCATTGAAAAACACTTTCCAAATAACCCTATATGCTTTCCAGAAAATCTACATCATTTCTGATCCATAATATGTCAACAACATATATTTATCAGAAATTCTATAGTGCTCCCACTCACTTCTTTGGAAATACAAGTTTCTCATAAACTTTGTATAAACCCAAAATCTTTGATCATCTCATCAAAGCATACATTCCAACTCCGAGATGCTTACTCCAGTCCTTAGAAGGATTGCTGGAGCTTTGCATACTTATTAGCATCTTTCAGGATTGACAAAACCTTCCGGTTGTATCACATACAACCTTTCCTCAAGAAAATCGTCGAGGAAACAATGTTTTGACATCCTATCTGCAAGATTTCATAAATAATGCAGTAATCGCTAATATAATTCCAACAGACTCTTAGCATTGCTACGAGTGAGAAAGTCTCATCGTAGTCAACTCCTTGAACTTGTCGGAAAACATCTTAACGACAAGTCGAGCTTTCTTAATGATGATACTTACCATCATTGTCCGTCTTCCTTTTAAAATCCATATGTACCTAACAGCCTTACGACCATCAAGTAGTTCTTCCAAAGTCTACACATTGTTTTCATACATGGATCCTATCTCGGATTTTATGGCCTCGAGCCATTTATCGGAATCCGGGCCCACCATCGCTTCTCCATAGCTCGTGGGTTCATTGTTGTCTAGCAACATGACTTCCAAGACAGGATTACGTACTACTCTGAAGTAGTACGCATCCTTGTCATCCCACGAGGTTTGGTAGTGACTTGATCTGAAGTTTCATGATCACTATCATAAGCTTACACTTCAATTGGTGTAGGTGCCACAGGAACAACTCCCTGTGCCCTATCACACACTAGTTGAAGAGACGGTTCAATAACCTCATCAAGTCTCCACCATCCTCCCACTCAATTCTTTCGAAAGAAACTTTTCCTCGAGAAAGGACCCGGTTCTAGAAACAATCCCTTATTGCTTTCGGATCTGAGACAGGAGGTATACCCAATTGTTTTTGGGCGTTCTATGAAGATGCATTTATCCGCTTTGGGTTCGAGCTTATCAGCCTGAAACTTTTTTCACATAAGCGTCGCGGCCCCAAACTTTTAAGAAATGACAGCTTAGGTTTCTCTAAACCATTGTTCATACAGTGTCATCTCATAGGAATTACGTGGTGCCCTATTAAAGTGAATGTGGTTGTCTCTAATGCCTAACCCATAAACTATCGTGGTAATTCGATAAGAGACATCATGGTATGCATCATATCCAATAGGGTGCAGTTATGATGTTCGGACACACCATCACACTATGGTGTTCTAGGCTGTATTAGTTGTGAAACAATTTCCACAATGTCTTAATTCTATGCCAAACTCGTAATTCAGATATTCATCTCTATGATCATATCATAGATATTTTATCCTCTTGTCACGAGATCTTTCAACTTCTCCCTGAAATTACTTGAACCTTTCAATAATTCAGACTCGTGATTCATCAAGTAAATGTACTCAACATCTACTCAAATCATCTGTGAAGTAAGAACATAACGATATCCACTACACGCCTCAGCACTCATTGGACTGCACACATCAAAATGTATTACTTCCATCAAGTTGCTTTCTAGTTCCATTTTACTGAAAAACGAGGCTTTCAGTCAGCTTGCCCATGTGGTATGATTTGCATGTCTCAAGTGATTCAAAATCAAGTGAGTCCAAATGGTCCATTTGCATGGAGTTTCTTCATGCATATAGACCAATAGACATGGTTCGCATGTCTCAAACTTTTCAAAAACGAGTGAGCCCAAAGATCCATCAACATGGAGCTTCTTCATGCGTTTTATACCGATATGACTTACGTGGCAGTGCCACAAGTAGGTGGTACTATCATTACTATCTTTTGGCATGAACATGTGTATCACTACGATCGAGATTCAATAAACCATTCATTTTAGGTGCAAGACCATTGAAGGTATTATTCAAATAAACAGAGTAACAATTATTCTCCTTAAATGAATAACCGTTATTGCGATAGACGTAATCCAATCATGTCTATGCTCAACGCAAACACCAAATAACAATTATTTAGGTTTTAATACCAATCTCGATGGTAGAGGGAGCGTACAATATTTTATCAACCATGGAAATACTTCCAACACATATCGTCATCTCACCTTTTAGCTAGTCTCCGTTTATTCCGTAGCCTTTTGTTTCGAGTTACTAACACTTAGCAACCGAACCGGTATCTAATACCCTGGTGCTATTAGGAGTACTAGTAAAGTACACATTAACACAATGTATATCCAATATACTTCTATCGACCTTGCCAGCCTTCTCATCTACCAAGTATCTAGGGTAATTCTGCTCCAGTGGCTGTTCCCCTTATTACAGAAGCACTTAGTCTCGGGTTTGGGTTCAACCTTGGGTTTCTTCACTAGAGCAGCAGCTGATTTGCCGTTTCATGAAGTTTCCCTTCTTGCCCTTGCCCTTCTTGAAACTAGTGGTTTCACCAACCATCAACAATTGATGCTCCTTCTTGATTTCTACTTTTGTGGTGTCAAACATCGCGAATATCTCAAGGATCATCATATATGTCCCCGATGTATTATAGTTCATCACGAAGCTCTAGCAGCTTGGTGGTAATGACTTCGGAGAAACATCACTATCTCATCTGGAAGATCAACTCCCACTCGATTCAAATGATTGTTGTACTCAGACAATCTGAGCACAAGCTCAACAATTGAGCTTTTCTCCCTTAGTTTGCAGGCTAAGAAAATCGTCGGAGGTCTCATACCTCTTAACGTGGGCACGAGCCTGAAATCCCAATTTCAGCCCTCAAAACATCTCATATGTTTCGCGACGTTTCAAAACGTCTTCGGTGCCTCAACTCTAAACCGTTTAACTGAACTATCACGTAGTTATCAAAACGTGTATGTCAGATGTTCGCAACATCCACAGATAACGTTCGAGGTTCAGCATAAGCCTCAAACGGTGCATTAAGGACATAAGCCTTCTATGAAGCAATGAGGACAATCCTCAGTTTACGGACCTAGTCCGCATAATTGCTACTATCAACTTTCAACTAAATTTTCTCTAGGAACATATCTAAACAGTAGAACTGAAGCGTGAGCTATGACATAATTTGCGAAGACCTTTTGACTATGTTCAGGATAATTAAGTTCATCTTATGAACTCCCACTCAGATAGACATCCCTCTAGTCATCTAAGTGATTACATGATCCGAGTCAACTAGGCCGTGTCCGATCATCACGTGAGACGGACTAGTCAACATTGGTGAACATCTTCATGTTGATCGTATCTTCTACTCATGCTCGACCTTTCGGTCTCTTGTGTTCCGAGGCCATGTCTGTACATGCTAGGATCGTCAAGTTAACCTAAGTGTTTCGCATGTGTTCCGAGGCCATGTCTGTACATGCTAGGCTCGTCAACACCCATTGTATTCGAACGTAAGAATCTATCACACCCGATCATCACGTGGTGCTTCGAAACGACGAACTTTCGCAACGGTACACAGTTAGGGGGAACACCTTCTTGAAATTTTAATGAGGGATCATCTTATTTACTACCGTCGTTCTAAGCAAATAAGATGTATAAACATGATAAACATCATATGCAATCAAATAGTGACATGATATGGCCAATATCATATTGCTCCTTTTGATCTCCATCTTCGGGGCTCCATGATTATCATCATCACCGGCATGACACCATGATCTCCATCATCGTGTCTTCATGAAGTTGTCTCACCAACTATTACTTCTACTACTACAGCTAACGGTTAGCAATAAAGTAAAGTAATTACATGGCGTTGTTCAATGACACGCAGGTCATATAATAAATAAAGACAACTCCTATGGCTCCTGCCGGTTGTCATACTCATCGACATGCAAGTCGTGATTCCTATTACAAGAACATGATCGATCTCATACATCACATATCATTCATCACATTCTTCTTGGCCATATCACATCACATAGCATACCCTGCAAAAACAAGTTAGACGTCCTCTAATTGTTGTTTGCATGTTTTACGTGGCTGCTATGGGTTTCTAGCAAGAACGTTTCTTACCTACGCAAAAACCACAACGTGATATGCCAATTGCTATTTACCCTTCATAAGGACCCTTTTCATCGAATCCGATCCGACTAAAGTGGGAGAGACAGACACCCGCTAGCCACCTTATGCAACTAGTGCATGTCAGTCGGTGGAACCAGTCTCACGTAAGAGTACGTGTAAGGTCGGTCTGGGCCGCTTCATCCCACAATGCCGCCGAATCAAGATTGGACTAGTAACGGTAAGCATATTGAACAAAATCAACGCCGACAACTACTTCGTGTTCTACTCGTGCATAGAAACTACGCGTAGACCTAGCTCATGATGCCACTGTTGGGGAACATAGCAATAAATCAAAATTTTCCTACGTGTCACCAAGATCAATCTATGGAGTCATCTAGCAACGAGGGAGGAGTGGATCTACATACCCTTGTAGATCGCGCGCGGAAGCGTTCAATGAGAACGGGGTTGATGGAGTCGTACTCGTCATGATCCAAATCACCGATGATCCTAGCGCCGAACGGACGGCACCTCCGCGTTGAACACACGTACGGAGCAGCGACGTCTCCTCCTTCTTGATCCAGCAAGGGGGAAGGAGAGGTTGATGGAGATCCAGCAGCACGACTGCATGGTGGTGGAAGTAGCGGGATACCAACAGGGCTTCGCCAAGCGCTGCGGGAGGAAGGAGATGTGTCATGGGAGGGAGAGGGAGGCGCTAGGGCTTAGGTGTGGCTGTCCTCCCTTCCCCCCACTATATAGGGCCAAGGGAGAGGGGGGCGCAGCCTTGGCCCTTCCTCCAAGGAAGGGTGCGGCTAGGGAGGAGTCCATCCTCCCCAAGGCACCTAGGAGGTGCCTTCCCCCTTTAGGACTCTTCCTTTCCCTTATCTCTTGGCGCATGGGCCTCTTGGGGCTGGTGCCCTTGGCCCATATAGGCCAAGGCGCACACCCCTACAGCCCATGTGGCCCCCCGGGGCAGGTGGACCCCCTTGGTGGACCACGGACCCCTTTCGGCACTCCCGGTACAATATCGATACGGCGTGAAACTTCTCCGGCGACCAAAACAAGACTTCCCATATATAAATCTTTACCTCCGGACCATTCCGGAACTCCTCGTGACGTCCGGGATCTCATCCGGGACTCCGAACAACTTTCGATTTACCGCATACTAATATTTCTATAACCCTAGCATCACCGAACCTTAAGTGTGTAGACCCTACGGGTTCAGGAGACATGCAGACATGACCGAGATGACTCTCCGGTCAATAACCATTAGCGGGATCTGGATACCCATGTTGGCTCCCACATGTTCCACGATGATCTCATCAGATGAACCACGATGTCAAGGACTTAATCAATCCCGTATACAATTCCCTTTGTCTAGCGGTACGATACTTGCCCGAGATTCGATCGTCGGTATCCCGATACCTTGTTCAATCTCGTTGCCGGCAAGTGTCTTTACTCGTTTCGTAACACATAATCCCGTGATCAACTCCTTGATCACATTGTGCACATTATGATGATGTCCTACCGAGTGGGCCAAGAGATACCTCTCCATTTACACGGAGTGACAAATCCCAGTCTCGATTCGTGTCAACCCAATATACACTTTCGGAGATACCTGTAGTGTACCTTTATAGCCACCCAGTTATGTTGTGACGTTTGGCACACCCAAAGCACTCCTACGGTATCCGGGAGTTGCACAATCTCATGGTCTAAGGAAATGATACTTGACATAAGAAAAGCTTTAGCATACGAACTACATGATCTTTGTGGTAGGCTTAGGACTGGGTCTTGTCCATCACATCATTCTTCTAATGATGTGATCCCGTTATCAATGACATTCAATGTCCATGGTCAGGAAACCGTAACCATCTATTGATCAACGAGCTAGTCAACTAGAGGCTTACTAGGGACATGGTGTTGTCTATGAATCCACACATGTATATGAGTTTCCTATCAATACAATTCTAGCATGGACAATAAACGATTATCATGAACAAGGAAATATAATAATAACCAATTTATTATTGCCTCTAGGGCATATTTCCAACAAGTGCATGTCATCGCGAGATGACAGACCAAGTCTAGGCCTGTTCTGTCACAGGATCACCCACCGAAGACTCTGTCTCGCGGACGAACGCAGCCGGTCCTCGACGTTCCCACCCCATTTTTGTGGTTCGTGAGGCACATGCCACATCAAAGATGTGCGTTGCTTATTCAAATAGCACACCACCCCTGCATGCATATGCATGGGCCATACGCATGTAGGGGTGCCCCCCTCGGGCGGTCTCTAGATCGAGCACCCATCCGGTGGCCCCGGCGGTCTAGGGCGATGATCGGCATCGAGAGCACTCCTAGGAAAAGGCCTACTAATGGTGCACCAGTTTTGCCTACTAATGGCGCATCACTGGTGCGCCATTAGTATCATGCCACTAGTATTTATTACTAATGGCGCACCACAGGTGCGCCATTAGTATCTGGTATACTAATGGCGCACCACCCAGTACGCCATTAGTATATAACACCATGCGCCATTAGTATGCCTCCCAGGGCCATATTTAACCATGTGCTTTGGCACACTAATGGCGCACTGCGGATGGATGCGCCATTAGTATACTTGGCATACTAATGGCGCACTCTGTAGTGATGCGCCATTAGTATGAATATTAGGTTCTATTTTTTTTACTTTTCTGATTTTTGCACAAGTTACAAAATATATTATTTGACTGAATATAGACAATAGCACACAACAACAGCAGATTCATCGAATACAATAGAAGATTAGTCTCCGAATACAATTCATCATATTAGTCTCCGAATTCAAAAGATCGAACAAAGATAAAACATTACAAGTCTCGAGACCGCGAGTATCGAGTTTGTCGGAAGTAATAATAATCCTAAGAAGTCCTAGTAATCATCATCATACAACTTCTACTCGTTATTCATAACAAGTCATACGATCGTCATCTTGATAGTCATCGAACCAACCCTACTTAATTGTTCTTAGCACATGATCATCAGTATTAGGCACGACATAAATACCCTATTTAAGCTAAAATAGCATAAAACAATATAGACCCTGACTCTCCATTATGGAGATTGGAGAACATCCTGTCTCCAATTCTTGCGCTTCGCTTCCTTTTGCTTCCAAGAAGCTCCTTAGGACTGTCCATACATTTTTTCCACATGTCTCCACTTCTTTTAGAAATCTCGTATGGACAGTTGAGATTCGTAGGACGACCTGGCTGTATGTTCAAAACATTAACACTACCTTTTTAATACATCATATGAGGCACACAATTCTCTGGGATTATCTGTTGAAAAACATAGTAATAACTTCATAGTTAGCAATGATGTACTAGTTTTAGAAGTATGCAAAAGATGCACAGATGTCATAATAGTAAAAATCTTACCAGGGTATCTCCATGGTAGTTACCGTAGTTGAACACATGCACTAGTGGCACGTATTTACCATAATGTTGAGGAGTTTGATTGTGGATAGTGTAATTCTCAATGTCAGTACAAAATCCGAACAGATGATTTTTCTCCTTGTAAGTTGTTAATTCGGAGCCATCGGTGTAGTGGATTTTGTCTACCATCTCCCGCACATTCTTTGAACAATAAAAATAAGTTGTCAATGGAAATAAGCTGTCAACTATTTTGAAATAAACAATATAAATTAGCTAATAACTATGTTTGAGAAACTCACATAGCGGTAGAACTGGAGGCGTATCAACAAGGACCCAAATGTCCATATTGTCTTGGTTGATGTCAGGATTACCAAGATCCATGGTGATAAGCATACCCTCATCAAAACCATACATCTTGCAAAATGCTTCCCAATTTTTGCAACCAAAATGGGTTACGCTCTCAGAATTATATAGATTTACTTCAAAGTCCACATCGTGATGAGTCCTTAGGTGAATTTTCTTTGTTTCAGAAATTTCATGGTCTTCAAAATCCATCCTCTCGAAGACATAGCATCTTTCATGTCATGGGATAAGCTATACTCAAATTGTAAAAGATGAAAATTACACGTTGAAATAGTTGAAGTCATGCTTAATTATGAAAATAACACTTGTCGTCGTTATGTACCGTTTCAACTTCAAAGGTCTCCTCAAGCTTAATGCTGAAGCGCCGATCATCGTCCAGGTGAGGCATGTCGCACGGACCTCGATTGTCGTGGCACCAGTCGAACTCCACCGGGAGACTTTCGTCGTCCGATGATGATGATGACATATCGTACGTTCATAATTCAAAACTACATCATTTAGGGTTTGTCGACACCGAGGCATCCTAAAAGCTAAGCTTTTATCATTTAGGGTTTGTCGATGCTGAGGCACCCTAAAAGCCTAAGCTTTCATCATTTAGGTTCTTATCGACACCGACGCACCCTAAAAGCCAAGGTTTTATCATTTAGGGTTTGTCGACGTCGAGGCACCCTAAAAGCCTAAGCTTTCATCATTTAGGTTTTGTCGACGCCGATGCATGCATTAGTCGCAAGTACCCCATATGTCCTATTTTTAGCAAAGTCATGCTAAAATTCACGGAAAATTTCGGCATGGCCTTTGCTAAAAACAGGACATATGGAGTACCCGAATTTGCCGGAACAGAAGTTAATCGACATTCTGGCAAACTCAAGGGCCTCTCGGTGTACCTGCAAATTCATCACGACACAATGGTCGGAGACAAAACCCAGCAAACTAGCAAGATGATCATCATCTTTAAAAGTCATTACTTGTCAAATACAGAAGAAGGAACAATTTATTTGTGACATAGTTGGCCCATACAGAAGAAGCAACACCCTACACTAGACTAAAAACAAGTGAAGTTTCACCCATATAAGAACAACTTTATAAAAACAGAGAAGTTGCTATGTTTTTTCTACTGTTAGGAAAAACATCACTCATTGGAAATGAAAATCTCAGTACCAGCATTTCGAACTTTGAAATGAAATACAGTAGTAGTATTAGTAGTATATGGAGTAGTATCTTGTCTAGTAGTAGTATTAGTTGTATATGGAGTAGCAAGTTTTGCCTCAGAGACCGCAAAAGCTATGTTTTTTCTCAATTCAGATAGCTAAGGGGAAAACCGCGTCAAGTCCTGTTTTAATACTCTATTTCTCAATGCATGCAATTGGTTTCATGTGGACTACATCATAGAACCACCAATAAAGGACACTGAAAAAATATATAGAGATGCCTACGGTTCCTATCCTTGAGTAGCATGATTAGAGATGAGTAGATCTCCTAAAGGTGTCATAAGCACCTGCTGTTACTCTTGGAAGCAATGCAAACATGTAAAAGTTATTACTGTTGACAATACTACTCAAATATCCAACTATCAGGACACAAGGCATGATAATCCATCTAATCTAATGAAATCTGAACTCAACTTGATCATGGTTCATGCCCTCAGACACATCAGCACCTCAAGAATGCCATGACAAAAATGAAAAGGACAAAGACAATCACCACACAAGTGAAGAGAGAACTCGGGGCCTCTTTGAAAAAAAATGAAAAGGACCAATACAATGAAAAGGACCAGTGAGATGAAAAAACTAAGGTAAGGGGGGACATCAAAACGCAGAAGTGCATAACACAAGCTCACCGACATAGACACACATAACAGCCGCACAAAAGCATAGACATTAAACATGTGCAGAGATCACAATCAACAGAGGCATAACAGTAGAAATTACAGGTGTAGATTGCTCTGTTCAACAAACTTCCTATCAGTCCAACAATGTTTCTGAATCTAAACTTTTTCAGTTAACAGAACCTAAACCTGACAATGTTCAGTTAACAGAAAGGGGGGGAAGGGGAACCGGTGCAGCTCACCGAGAGGAAGACGATGGCGAGCTCGTGCGGGGATCGACGGTGAGGCCACGGTGGCCGGAGGTGGAAGAAGGCGCAGACGCCCTACACGGTGGAGGCGTCGGTGTCATAGAGGTGCCGGAGACCTTGCCCTGCGAGACAGAGAAGGGGCCGTTAGCCCCGGCGCAGGCGGGGGGCAGGGGGAGGAGGAGG
>NC_041384.1:737408883-737409437 GCF_002162155.2 Triticum dicoccoides | reverse complement strand
AGGAGGAAGGCGAAGACGTTGAGGGTGGGGGCGACGGGGGTGGGGGCACGGGGGCGCGTGGGCGGCGGGGGTGGGGTCTGGCGGGGGTCGGGGCGGCGGCGTCGTGGGTCTGGCGAGGGAGAGAGGGACGAAAGAGGATCTCTGGCGAGGGAGGGGGAGGACTTAGCTATAGGGGGAAGATTATTAATGGCTCACCACCCGTCGGTGCGCCGTTAGAAATCTTTTTTTAGATAGCAATGGCGCACCCACCACCGGTGGGCCATTAGAAATATTTTTTTAGATAGCAATGGCGCACCACCAGGCTGGTGCTCCATTAGTATATTTATTATTAATATTTTTTAATAAATGAATATGAATATGTAACAGTAATATTTTTTTATAAAAACAGTAATAATTGTTGTTTAACAACAATTGTAGTCTACAATTTTTTATAATTATTTTTTAGAAAATGCATATGAATATGAAATAGTAATAATTTTTTATAAAAACAGTAATAATTTTTTAAAAAATATCATCAAATTTGTTATTTGAAAATATCATCGGCGGCGGTGGTG
>NC_041384.1:737361230-737408873 GCF_002162155.2 Triticum dicoccoides | reverse complement strand
CTCGGCGCTGAGGGGGATCTGGCGAGGGGGATAGCTATCGAGAGGGAGGGGGATCGAGATCGAGTGTCCTCATGAATATTCAATATTTTTTCATATGGAATATGAAAAAATATCATCAAATTTTAAAAAATATTCATGAATTCAAAAAGTGCCCATGAAATTTAAAAATATTCATGATATCAAAAAGTAAAAAAAAAGTGCCCATTACTAGTTTAAACTAGTAATGGCGCACTATGCAACGGTGCGCCATTAGTAGTTTTGCAAAAAAGTAAAAAAAATACAGTAGTGGCGCACTCTACGGCTGGTGGGCCATTAGTAGTTCTAACTACTAATGGCGCACTGTGCCCGGATGCACCATTAGTATGTTTGAAAAAATGAAAAAAAAAGATTTTGTTACTAGTGGCGCACCGTGTGCCTGGTGCCCCATTAGTGTCTTCCACACTAATGGCGCACCAACAGATGGTGCGCCATTAGTATATAGTAATGGCGCACCACATGTCTGGTGCGCCATTAGTGTCATTTCCATCTATAGCCCTTTTCCTAGTAGTGGAGGGTGTAGTCCATGGTGAATAACTGATTCTCCGTGTTAGTGCATGTCATCCCGAGATGACAGACGAAGTCTAGGCCCGTTCTTCGAGATGGTCTATGGGTATCGAGAGGGAATGTGTCGTTTTGTGCAGGAAGTGCGGGTCCTTTTACTCTGTTGGCCTCGAAACTTCTCGTGCTCTCAAAGGAGGCTGTCGCATGTATATGCATGGGCCATCCGGTGGCCCCTACGGTCTAGGAAGTTGACCGGCACCGAGAGAGGGGGTAGGCCACGGTCAACAACTGCTTCTTCTCATGTTTTTTACTTTACACTCTTTAAAGTTCTCTCTCGGTGCCGGTCTAGGAAGTTGACCGCCACCGAGAGAGGGGGTAGGCCATGGTCAACAACTAATTCTTCTAATTTTTAAATTTACACTCTCTAAAGTTCTCTCTCGGTGCCGTTCAAGGAAGTTGACCGGCACCGAGAGAGGGGTTAGGCCATGGTCAACAACTGGTTCTTCTCATGTTTTTTTAACTTACACTCTTTAAAGTTGAGTTATGAACAAATCTAACTGTCGGTGTCAAAACCGGCGGATCTCAGGTAGGGGGTCCCGAACTGTGCGTCTAGGCGGATGGTAACAGGAGACAAGGGACACGATGTTTTTACCCAGGTTCGGGCCCTCTCGATGGAGGTAAAACCCTACTCCTGCTTGATTAATATTGATGATGTGGGTAGTACAAGAGTAGATCTACCACGAGATCAAGGAGGCTAAACCCTAGAAGCTAGCCTATGGTATGATTGTTGTTCGTCCTACGGACTAAAACCCCCCGGTTTATATAGACACCGGAGAGGGCTAGGGTTACACAGAGTCGGTTACAATGGTAGGAGATCTACATATCCGTATCGCCAAGCTTGACTTCAACGCCAAGGAAAGTCCCTTCCGGACAAGGGACGAAGTCTTCAATCTTGTATCTTCATAGTCCAGGAGTCCGGCCGAAGGTATAGTCTGGCTATCCGGACACCCCCTAATCCAGGACTCCCTCAGTAGCCCCTGAACTAGGCTTCAATGACGACAAGTCCGCCGCGCAGATTGTCTTCGGCATTGCAAGGCGGTTTCCTCCTCCAAGTACTTCATAGAAGATTTTGAACACAAAGGTAGTGTCCGGCTCTGCAAAATAAGTTTCCACATATTGCCATAGAGAGAATAATATTTACACAAATCTAATATGTTGACGTATTCCGTAGCGTGACATCACACCACGGCCAAGTCTTTATTCGTATCGTTTTACTGTCCCTCCTCAGAGCGTTTAGCGAGGCGGTTTCCTTGGTACGTCTTGTCAAAGAAGAGATCGTGTCCCCTTATTCTGGGATTCTCATCAATACGGGCGTGGGTAACCCAACTGCACCATTGATAACGGCGCTTGGGAGATAAGCGAGTTTTACCAGGCTGGTGGGGATGCATAGTCGTGATCGCCCATATAAGGGGATAAGGATCCACCTTTTCATCCACGCCTTCTTCCTCCTTTTCCTATCCATTTCCGCGCACTCGAGCTCCAGCGCCCAAGTCCGCACACTCCACCTCAACCTTCTCCAGCCATGTCCGGAGCGGGAGGCAAGTGGATGGTCTCCTCCGTCATGGAGGGACACATCAAAAAACCGAGGAAGGCCGGATAATTGTCTAACGACATTGTGCACCGGCTTCCCGAAGAGGGGCAGCTCATCCCCACCCGTAGGCCCCATGAGAAGGTGGTGTTCCTCCCCCATTTCCTCCGTGGACTGGGCTTCCCTCTCCACCCATTTGTCCAGGGGCTCATGTTCTACTATGGCCTGGATTTCCACGATCTGGCCCCGAACTTTGTCCTCAACATCTCGTCATTTATCGTCGTGTGCGAGGCTTTCCTCTGCATCCGTCCCCATTTCGGCCTATGGCTCAAGACTTTCAATGTCAAGCCAAAGGTGGTGCGCGGCAACCAGGCGGAATGCGGAGGCGCCATGGTGGGCAAGATGCCCAACGTCCTATGGCTCGAGGGCTCCTTCGTGGAGACCCTAAAGGGGTGGCAATCGGGGTGGTTTTACATCACCGAGCCGCGCGACCCTGAATGGGTCGCAGCCCCCGAGTTCAGATCTGGACCGCCTACGTGGCTCACCTCCTGGAAAGAGACGGGCCTATCATGGGGTAAAAAAGGAGAGCTGACCGGACTCCAAACATGCGTCCAAACCCTGGTGGACAAGAAGCTCAAACTTGTCAACGTAGTCCAGGTTATGCTCATCCGCCGGATCCTCCCGTGTCAACAACGGGCTTTCATCCTGTGGTAGTTCGACCTGGCGCAACAATGAACTCTGAGCAGGCTCTTCGACACGACGTACGAAGATGCCTGGAAGGTGCTTTTCAAGGGCGCCGAGGCCCCCGCATCCGCTACCGAGGATCGCGGATTCAGCACGCAGCGTCACGCTAGTGCGGTAAGATGTCTTTACCTTTACACGGTATTAGTTTTTCATAGTTTGACTCCATGCGGGATCTAAGCTCCCTTACCTTTGACAGGATTGGTAGGAGACATCCGGACAGATCAACTGTCCAACCCCTTTGACCGAAGGCCCAGCGGACGCTCGCTTGGTGAAGCTGCTGGTTCCGGCACCCTATGTGGTGCCGGAGAAGAAGGCCAAGAAGAAGGCCACGGGGACTCGAAAGAGTGCCCGGCGCCTGGAGGTGCCGGATTCATCATCCAACGACTCCAAGACGCACTCCTCCCGTGAAGACGAGGAGGAGGAAGAAGAGACCTCTCCCCCTCCAGCGGGGGGACGGAAGAAAAGGAAGGCCGCCCCAACTGGGGAGGCCGAAGGGTCCAAGAAGGGGAAGACCCCTCCTCCGGACTACTCCACCAACGCCGCCGACGACGAAGAGGATTGGCAGCACAGGGCCAAGCCCCTGGTGAGATCGTAAGTATTCGAACACCAGAGCAATTCATAATGTTCCTTCCTTGCACAGCTCCTCCTTACGCCGAATATGACTATGCAGTCCGCCCAAGGCTAGGCTCAATGAGTCGTCGAGCGGCTCCCTGGATTCGTCGGACGTGAATTCACTTCCGCCCGCTACCTCCCCCCACCCTACGGACGACGCCGAGGTGCTGTCCCAATAGGTTCCAAGCCAGGAGGAGGTGGTCCTGGAGGCGCCGCAAGGCGACCTCCCGGACTCCAAGCGCAAAGGGGATAGAACCCCCAAGGGCTCCAAGTCCGGCCTTGAGCCGGACACCGCGCTGGAACCTTCAACGGTTCCGGACTCCGGTAGGCAGCCTCCTTCCAAGAGGAGCAAGCCTACCGAGCCGGTGATCTCCGTCCAACCAGAGGCACCAGACAATTTGCTGGAGGTTCTTAACGTCGCCTCCATCGACGAGGACCACCGCATTATTATGAGTGCGGTGATCCAGAAGGTTCAGTCCGCCAAGAGCGGACTGACTGAAGCCTGTGCCAGCCTTCTAACAGGCTTTGAGGTAAGTAAAGAATATGTAAAAATATTACTGCATAGAAAGTAGCCCTTGATGCTCTGTCTGGTGTTCGGAAAGAAAAGACGAATAGAGGATCTAATAACATTCGCAGGAGTCTAACATAACCAAGTCAATATGCGTATGCAGGCTTCGATGCTGGCCTCCGCCGCACTGACTGCGGAGGTGGATACGCTGAAGCAAAACCTCGCGCGGTCCGAGAACGAGCTCGGCCATGCCAAGAGGCAACTCGAGGAGAAGGAAGGTAAGTAATACCTTGCGCAAGTATATAGAGAAGATGTGGTTGCAAAAAATGACAGGATCAACGTGCTACTATAGGGGCCACGACTGAGGTGGCAACCCTTAAGAAAGCGTTGTCCGAGGCCGAAAATAGAGCGGCCGCGGAGCGCACAGAGAGAGGGAAGAAGGAGGCGCGGGTGGAGGAGGTGGAGAAAGGCTCCAGGCTCTCTTGAAGAAACACGAGAGTTTGGAGCTTGACTCAAAGACGCAAGTGTCCGAGCTTGCGGCAGCCCTTGAAAGAGCGAAGTCTGCCAAGGCCGAAGCCCAGAAAGCCCTCCAAGAAATTGAAGCGATGAAGAAGATAGCGGCGGGTAAGGCATTCATTATGCAAAGCAAGCACGTGAAAGTGAATTACTTTTTACTTACCCGAGTCCGGAGCTCTCCAGGAGCATTCGCTGATTTACCCTGCACTGCGTCTGATGCTGCCGCCTACTACCGAGCCGAAGAGGGGAGCTCGACGGAGAAGGTGCTCTGGTCTCAGTATGCTGAGGCCGGACACCTGGTGCCTTTGAGCGACCAGCTGAAGCAAATAGTCCAGCTCCACAAGGTGGCCGGACAGGCCATAAAGGGCCTCATAGTTCGGCTTTGGCCTGGAGAGGCTCTGCCTGGTAGTTACTTCGGGCTGGTGAGGCGGCTGGTGGATGCCTGTCCACGGCTTGAAGTAATCAAGCACTCCGTCTGCATCGAAGGTGCCCGTAGAGCGCTTGCCCGCGCTAAAGTGCACTGGGGCAAGATGGATGCGGAGAAGCTGGTGAAGGACGGGCCGCCGCCGGGCAAGGAGCATCGCGTCCCGGAAGCGTATTATGAGGGCATCCTGAAGGGTGCCCGCCTTATAGCGGATGAATGCTCCAAAGATGTAATTTTTGAGTAAACTCGCATTTGTGATCCTGTACGCTAAAAACTTGTTCATATGCGCTAAGCAATGCTTTTGAATTTAAAATACTAGTCGTCAACCCGTGCATTCGCACGGGCTAGCACATTGAGAATGCCTGCTGGAATATCTCGATACTCTTTTCGGTTAAAGAATCCATGGGTGATAAAATTAGAATTACTTTATGGCGGAAGTTTTCTTATTGTTTAGCGAAGGATGTAATCGGTAACCATACTGTCCTTATTGTTTCCTCGACAATGGCGTATAAATTCAATGTTGAGACCAACGGTTAGATGTATTAAGACTTAGAGAGTCCTTATCTTTATTTATGCAGAAATAAAGCGCCCCTTTTTGAAAAATTTATGCACAAATAGAACAGTTCATGACTCAAGTGAGAAAAACAAAACAAATCAATACATCAAACATGTTCGTGTATGCCAATTTACTATTCTGGAAAAATGGATTCCATCATCCATATTTCTTATCTGCAAAAACTCAAGAAGCTAGTAGAGCAAATTATTAAAAAGGAAGCTTCTCTAACCTGATGTAGGGAATGATTTTAATTATTAAGTGAAGTAGATTTCGGCAGTGGTCCTCAACTCAACATCTGCTTAACCTTAGACCACTCATGCTGGCATTTGTACCACAATACCCATGCAACTGCACGAACTATCATTAGAAAATACATGGCAGTGATCATATTGATCAATAAAATATGTATGATAATTTCTAAAGCATGAAAAAATTCCCAATGCTTATCCATAGGGAAAATACACTTGGTTCAGGAAGATTCTCATTATCAACACCGCGTACATTAGTGTAATAACCATGAAGATGCGTAAATCTTTTATATGGAAGCAGTATGACATCTTCTCCAACTTTTAAGCACATACAACATAGGAACACAATGCTATAAAGGAGGTTAGTATCCAATTTAAAATGTGGTGCAATTTCTCCCCTTCCATAATACTTTGAAGTAGATAGAACATATAAAAGTTTCTAGTTTTCAGAACTAAAGTATCACCAAATAGAAATAAGACCAGTTTGCTGGAGATATTTGGGCCTGCGGGCTTAATATCCTAGTCACCAGTGGAGGCCAGACATGTATGGGGGATCAGAATTACGATGCAGATTTAGGCTTATAATATTTGATCAGTTTTTTTTTTTGCATAATAGCATTTTAGAAATTTAACAAAAACAAAACATAGAAGTCTAGTTCGAAAAGAAGCCACATAATGGTCTTTTTTCCAATGATATGTGGATAACGAAGAAAGTACACTTAACAAATGACCTCTTGCATTTTTCTTACTTGATATTAAAGAGAAGGGATGACGTAGATAATATCAAAGCAACTGATAAAATATAGGTCATTTCTGCAAAGAGAAAAGTAAGTAGCTTATATCTCATTGATGTGCAAACAACATTTATGTGCCAAAAGCTTTCTGGTGAGGAACATGAGGAATATAATTTCTCCAGTGTAGCACAATGAAGTTTTACTAAGATATACTAAACATGGGAGGAATAGACATTATAAATAATTTTAGTGTTTGATTCCTATGCATGTGGAGACATAATTACAATAGCTTAAGGATTTCCTTTGACTACTAATGAAACTGAGACCGTACTTAATTATTTTGTTAAACTAACTTTTATATATTAGAAATATGAATAACATAGTCTATATTAGATGATATAATATTTTACGTCAATAATGACCAACGGAAGGAAAACATGGATGAACTAAGTATCACAAAAATACATGATTTCTCCTGGCATATGTTATTGCTAAAAAAACTATAAATACTTAATCCTACCAACTTGCTATATCCATAAACTTGTAATATCTGATGCCTCCATGGCCGCTAACTGATATTGTGTGATTGAAGTATGAGAAAAGGAAGGACTATGTGATCTAACCATGAAATAGAAAATCATATGAATGACTCAACCTGAAGTGTTATTGATTTGCTTATTTGGATTATCACAAAACTGTACCGAATGCACACATACATGCTTCCGAATGAGATGGAGGACAGTAGGTAAATTGAGTCAAACATACATTACCCAAATGAGCAAAACTGAAATAATTTGTGATGATAACATTACTAACCAATCCATTGGCTACTAAGCCACTGTTGTTGCATAGATATTAAAGCCAAGTTAATCAAACCCCTCTTGGTCTGTAGTTTCAATAAAATTGCATCGGAATCCATGGACTGCCTGAAAAAACTTGCGAAAATATGCATGCATATTATAGACAAAGCTAAAATATATACTTTCTATGTAAGCGCAGTATGTCCACTGCTCCATTAATTAAACAGATCCATGCATGAAGCTTTCCATCAATTCAAAACCATCAATATTTCATTTCTATGTGGAACAGATTTACGAACAAAATAAATCTAAGGATTAATTCATGGATCATCGTTCTCAAATACTCATGGATTGCCGCCGTCCTCATCTGCTCGTCATCCATAAAATCATGTGTGGTAATATATGAAAATGAATAAAGGGGGTCTTTCTAATTCTGAATCACAGTAAAACACATGGTTCTATCCCAACAAACTGGCACCACAATTTGTGCAGCGGGGTGAGAAAGAACTTGGTGAGATTGCCCAAATATGTTAATGAGATGATCCTAATTAATTTAGATTCTCCATGAACTTTGTGAAGATAGGAGAAGGGACGCATTAGTGTTGCTTGTAGGGATGGACCAATGACTTGAGGCACAAAACTGCACACAAAACTGCATAGCTGGATTGAAGTGCATTTTACTTGCATACTGGGACGATCACAAAACTGCACACGTACATGCTTCAGAAAGAGATGGATGACATGAGCTAAATGAAGTGAAACATATATTCTCCAAATCAGAAATACTAAAATAGTCAATGATGATTACTAACCAATCCATGGCTATTATGCCACTGTTGTTGCACTCAAACGAATACCAGGTTAATCAAAGCACCCTCGGTGTATAGTTTCAAAGAAAATCCATCAGAAACCACGGGCTACCTGGAAAACATCCCAGAATATGCATGCATAAGACAGAGAAAACTAAAAATTATATTTTCTATATAAGTACAGTATGTTCACTGCTCAAAATAAAAAATGTATACATTCATAAAGCTTCCAGCAATTCAAAAAAATTAATATTTCATTCGTACGTGGAACAGATTTATGGACAAAATAATCCATGGATCATCGTTCTCAAATACTAACAGATTGTCATAGGTCCTCAACTGCTCATCATCCATAACCTCCCGTTTGGTAATATATGCAAATGCATAAAGGGATCTTCCTAATTCTAACTTCCAGTAAATTCGTATGCTTCTAGCCCAACAAATTGCTGGAATTTTGTCTATTTTGGGCCTAGCCCAATAGCAGTTTCAGAAATTCCTAATAAATCCTAGAGGCCCACCCAGCCCATTTGTGCAAGGCAAGAGGTGGAACAAAAGTTTAGTCCCACATTGCTAGTTTAGAGGGAGTTGGACCTCTTTATAAGGGAGGTTCTTTCCCCACTTTTACGAGCATGAGAACAAGAGGGATATCCACGCGCACTCCTCCTCCGCCGCCCGCCTCGTCTCGCCGAGGGTTGCGGGAATGAGCCGAGCCGATATCTAAATTTTTGCCACACACTACGGGTATACGAAAGGTCACACGGAAGCTGAAAATATTTTTGCGAAAGTGGAGTTTGAATGCGAACGGTGCGGCCCTTCGGCTACTGGTTGTTCGCTTCGCCTCCGTCTCTTCGTTTCGCCTCCCGTCGCTGCCCTCTCGCCTCCTTCTCTTGCGCCTATAAAAGGGAGGTCGCTCCTTCCAGAGAGACGCACCAGAACTTGTCCTTCCTCTCGCCACCGGTTCCATTCTCTGAGCTACCGCTGTCTTCCTCATCCCGGCTTGCGGCGTGCACCGCGAGTCGAGACAGTAGGCCTCTGAAACCGCACCTCTTTGAGTCCTGTACGGGAGAAGGGTGATAAGGTTTTTGGGGAGCGCTCCGCGCGACTACTGACTTCTTCATCACGGACTCCGACGACTACTTCCCCAACGACGACTTCTTCCCCGATGTCGACGACCTCATCGACGACATGGCTGGAGAGGACGTCGACCCCAAGTCCAGTGGTTCCACTGCTGCTGTCCCATACGTATTTATGCTCTTTCTGTTAGACGTCTTGCCACAGTTCTTTGCTCTAGTTTCTGCCCTACATGTGTTAGGTTCTACTTCATATATGCAACTTGCTATACTGTCTGCTATAGATGTGTTTAGTTACAGTTCATATGTGAAGTTGTTGTTTACCTTCTCTTTGTCAGAACGCATGACTTGTTTTATCTCTACTATATTAGTCATGCTTTATCTAGTATTTCTGTTAATAAAATCATTTCGTAAATTGCTCATATTTCCAACAATCCAAAAACCTTATTATAGGCAATATACACCAAGTGGTTTTGCTGCTTTGTAATGCCCCGAGACCGATGTGCCAGGTGTCCTCCAATTATTCGCTATTGTTGCTTTATCTTTGCTTGCGTGTCATGCATTGCATATCATGTCATCATGCGCATCTCATTTGCATACGTGTTCGTCTCATGCATCCGAGAATTTTCCCCGTTGTCCGTTTTGCATTCCGGCGCTCCGTTCTCCTCCGGTGGTCATTTCTTCCTTCTTCTAGTGTGTGGGGGTTAAACATTTCCGGATTGGACCGAGACTTGCCAAGCGGCCTCGGTTTACTACCGGTAGACCACCTGTCAAGTTTCGTACCATTTGGACTTCGTTTGATGCTCCAACGGTTAACCGAGGGACCGAGAAGGCGCCGTGTGTGTTGCAGCCCAACACCCTTCCATTTTGGCCCAAAACCCACCTAAACCCTCTCCATCATCTAGAGCGTTCGATCACGATCGCGTGGTCGAGAACCGCACCTCATTTGGACTCTCCTAGCTCCCTCTGCCTTAAATATGTGGCCTCCCCCGAAATTTCCGCGCAGATGAAACCCTAGATCCACACCCTTCGTGCCGCCGGACACTTCTCCCACCGGCCGGACATGTCCAGCTGCCGCCGCCACCTCGCTCCGGCGAATTCCGTCGTGCCACGTCACACCGCCGCCTCCGCGAGCCAACCAGGCCGCGCCACGTCGCCTCCCCGCCGTACCTCCTCTCTCCTCCGCCGTCGCGGGCCCGCGTGGCCCAGATCTGGCCCGCGGGGCCCGAACCGCCGCCGCCTCTCGTCTGGGCGTCCTCGCCGCCTTGGGCGCACCGCGCCGGCCTCCCGCATCCCCGAAGGCTTGCCGCCCCGCCGCGCTGTGATCGCCGCGCCGCCGCGTGCCTCCATCGCCGGCGAGAGCCGTCTCCTCGGCCCCGCCGTGTCGCGCCGCCACCGCGGGCCACCGCCGTCGCCGCCGCGGACTCCGGCCCCCACCGCCTCCTCCTCATCATCGGCGAGCAGCTTCACTGACTCCGGCCACTGCGTCCGTCTTCTCCAGCGAGGATCCGGCCCGCCTCGGTTCGCGCGCCGGATGAATTGCTTGCAATTGTTCACATGCTTGTTATTGTATTTGATTATGTTTTTGCCATGTTCACATGCTTGCAATTGTATTTTCTTATCACTTTTGGCTCAAGGTCACTAAGGGACTTTTGTTAAGCTCTTTAGGTCCTGTAGCATATAGTTTTCATGCTCCAAAGTGTGCTCCCTGATCTGCAATTCGAGACAAGTGTTAATTTCACTAAGTCTGAAATCTGTTTACCAATTGCATTTTTGCCATGCTTGTTTGAACCTGTTAATGGATGAATTGGCCGTAGCTCAGTGTTCATCTTTTGTTAAGCATCATGAATGGATCCCTGTCATGTATTTTGTTGCCATGTTTGAGTGCTGTAGCATGTTTGTCTTGTTGCATTTAGATGGCTACTTGCTGTTTATCGCAGTCCGTTGCCATATTTGAATTGCTTGCCATTTCCAAACCGTGTCTCCGATTCCGGTGTTCTTTATATCGTTTTCAAGCGGAATCACCTCACCTTTCCAGTGGCACACTTGGATTTCCAAGTTGAGGCCAGGTTCATTCATTCCCTTGCAAATCATGCATATGCATCGCATACCGCATCTCGCATATCATACCATGTTCTTGTGTTGGTTGTTTACTATGTTGTGTGCTTCTTTCCAGTGTTTGCTTCTTCGGGTTGGTTCCAGTAACGTCGCGTTTGTGAGGACCCATTCGACTACGTCCATTTTTCTTCTTCATGGACTCGTTCTTCTTCCTTGTGGGATTTCAGGCAAGATGACCATACCCTCGCAATCACTTCTATCTTTGCTTGCTACTTGCTCGCTCTTTTGCCATGCCTATGTTGCGATACCTACCACTTGCTTATCATGCCTCCCGTATTGTTGAATCAAACCTCTCACCCACCTTGTCCTAGCAAACCATTGCTTGGCTATGTTACCGCTTTGCTCAGCCCCTCTTATAGCGTTGTTAGTTGCATGTGAAGATTGAAGTTACTCCTTGTTGGAACATGGAGATGTTGTTCCTTTTTGGAACATGTTTACTTGTTGGGATATCACAATATCTCTTATTTAATTAATGCATCTATATACTTGGTAAAGGGTGGAAGGCTCGGCCTTATTGAAAGTGCGTTATATCGACTAGAGGGGGGGTGAATAGGCGATTTTTATGAAAGTCTTCAAAACGTGGGAGTTATGAAGACAGACAGCGAAGATTTTGCCTATTACTATGCAGCGGAAGTTAGATTACACTAGGCTAGCCATGGTCAAGTATTCAATAGAGTGAAAGCACAAAGAAAAACAGCTGCAGTGTAATAAGGATCAGGTAGGAAGAAGTGATGAAGCCAAACAGATCATACATTCACGTTGTGAAGACAAAAGATAGAGCAAGCATGCAATGCTTCACAATGAGGAACAATAAGTAAAAGGAAGTGAAGATGAAACCAGTGACTCGTTGAAGACAATGATATGTTGGACCAGTTCCAGTTGCTGTGACAACTGTACGTCTGGTTGGAGCGGCTAGGTATTTAAACCTTAGGACACACAGTCCCGGACACCCAGTCCTGAACACGCAGCTCAGGACACCAAGTCCTCACCGTATTCTCCTTGAGCTAAGGTCACTTAGTCCTCGCCCAATCACTCTGGTAAGTCTTCAAGGTAGACTCCCAAACCTTCATAGACTTCGTTCACTGGCAATCCACAATGTCTCTTGGATGCTCTGAACGCGACGCCTAACCGTCTGGAGGATTCACAGTCCTCAAGTGTAATAAGTCTTCAGATCACACAGACAAGAAGACTTAAGTGATGCCCAATTTACTCTGGCTCTGGGTGGTTAGGGCTTTTCTCCTCTCCAGGAATTTTCTCTCAAAGGCTTCGAGGTGGGTTGCTCTCAAACGACAAAAGCCGTGCACTAAAATCTGAGCAGCCAACCGTTTATGGTTGTAGGGGGTGGGCGATTTATAGCCACTTGGCAACCCGACCTGATTTGTCTGAAATGACCCTGGGTCACTAAGGAACTGACACGTGTCTCAACGGTCAGATTTCAAACTCTCATGGGAACTTTACTTGGGCTACAAGCAAAGCTGACTTGTCCGGCTCTGGACAAGATTCGCTCTCATTGTCTTCACTCGAAGACATAGGTTTTTGGTTTAGGCATCACTTCAGTCATTCTGACTGGTTCTCCTGGACCCCACTTAACAGTACGGTGGTTCCTATGACTCAACACAAAAGAAAAAGAACTACGAAAGATCTAAGTCTTCGAGCTCCATAGGCTTCATAACGTGTCTTCTTTTGTCATAGTCTTCAATGTGAATATCTTCATATACCACCTTTGGCTTCAATGTCTTCATACATTTTTAGGGGTCATCTCTGGTAGTAAAACCAAATCAATGAGGGACTTCTACCTGTGTCATCCTGCAATTCTCACGAACACATTAGTCCCTCAACTAGGTTTGTCATCAATACTCCAAAACCAACTAGGGGTGGCACTAGATGCACTTACAATCTCCCCCTTTTTGGTGATTGATGACAAACTAGTTGAAGTTTTCAACGGGGAATATAGTCTG
This sequence comes from Triticum dicoccoides, assembly GCF_002162155.2. NCBI lineage: Eukaryota > Viridiplantae > Streptophyta > Magnoliopsida > Poales > Poaceae > Triticum > Triticum dicoccoides. The sequence goes on along the minus strand of NC_041384.1, from coordinate 737,395,648 downwards.
TGAAATTGTAAAGGATAAGGAATTGTCTTCATAAGTTGCAAGGGCCCCCCCTGAAGATGTGCATATAAATTAATTTTCTTTTGGAATGCAAATGCACATGGCAGGTTGTACTTGTGGAGATCCACTTCAGCTTATGATGACAATCCACTATGCATATGAAAGTATATGAAGATGATGACATGCATAATGGAAAATGGACGTCTGCAGAATGAGATAAGTGCGGAATTTATCGTTGCACATGCGGAATTTATCTTCGCAAACAGGGTGGCAAACGAGTAGCAGACGACCATCGAGTTTTAGTGTTACAACTCAAAGAACCAAATGAAGCAAAAACAAGAGTTGTGAGCATGAAGCAAAATATAGCAAAACATAAAGCACCCGCCCATATGGACCCTCTTGAAGACTATCAACCCATATGCTTCTCCCCCTTTTGTCAGCAAGGACCAAAAAGGTTTGAAGACATAGAGTGTCTACTCGTTCCCAGGAGCAGCAGGGTCATTGGAGGTGGTTGGCGGTGCAGAAGAGCTTGGAGGTGCTGAAGCAGGTGGCGGTGATGTAGCATCGTCTTCTTCATCAATGATTCTTGCAATGACTGTGGCAGCAGATGAAGAAAACTCAGAGTCTTCAAGTGATGGTGTGTTGCGCATCACAGCCCTTCTAGGAGGTGTGGTGTCAAACTTGAATCGCTCTGTGAAGCCATCCTCTTCAAGTTCAGCTTCAGTAGATATCATTGATAGCCCTTTCCATGTACGACGACAGGTTTCATGAGTGACGAAAGCATTCTTGGTGGCAAGATTTCGAAGACGATTAACATCCAACAAGAGGCTTTTCATCTAACGCTTTAGCCAGTCGTGATGCCTATCTTGCTTTTGGTGAAGGGCCACAAGAAGCTCTCGGTCATTGAGGGCACGAGCGCGCTTCTTGGGTCTTTGAGCATTTGTGCTGTTTGTGGCTTCAGTAGATGCTGGTGCACGTGTAGTGCCAGCCAACGGATACACCCTGGATATGGCTTCAACACCTTCAACGTTCTGCGTGAAGCTCTGGTGTTCTGCATTCTGAAGACTTATAGGTTGCTTGGCAGGCTCAGGATATATAGCTTCAGCAGAGGAATCCACATCTGGCAAGAAGATCCGATGGTTTCGGGCTGAGGGCTGATACGAGATCGCAGAGTGCAGTTTGATCAGCCTCATCACCCAAGGAGCATAGAACTTCAAACCAAATAAATCTGAGCCTGACGCTGCAAGTTGGCGTATGAAGAAATCCTGTGCGTTGAAGCATTTTCCATGAAGGATATAGAATATGAGAGTCTTCATTGCACCCTAAATCTTGGCATGTGGAGAGTGTCCCTTAATGGGCCAGAGAGTCCGCCGGATGATGTGATATATGGTCTTGGGCAGGTACTCAAGGTCTTCAACGAAGAACTCAGTTGGATAGGCTGCATCATGGGGCAATGGCTTCATCATTGAGAGCATCTGACTCATATTTGGCTCAGGCCTCTAGAATATGCTCTCAATAGCTTCAGCATGTAGTTGACAACCTTCCTCGAAGAATTCGCCAGGAGTGGGCAGGCCGGTGAGCTCAATGATATCAAATGCATTGGCTTCATGATGGACATTGCCGGTCATCCACTCCAGGACCCAAGTCTTCGGATCTCTGTTGTATCCTTTAATATGGAGGGTGGCATAGAACTGAAGCAGAAGCTCTTCATTCCAGTGCTCTTCATCAGTGACAAACTGCAGCTGACCCACTTGCTTAAAGCAATCCAAAGCTTCCTCTAGACAGGGCAGACCAGCAATGGCTTCAACCTCAAGGCGCTTGTGCGGGAAGATGCGACCTTGGTTGTATAGGATGCATGAATAGTAGCTGCACTAAGGATAGCTCCAAAACCTATCTGATACAATCCTTTCCCTTGAATAGGGGTTCTTGGAGCTGTTGAAGAATGTATTGTCTGCCTTGAAGCTATTGATATCAAAGGAGCCAGGTGCTGATGCAGGACCTGGGAACCTTGGCAGCCTTGGGACTGGCTTCTGGACATGAGGCCTGTGCTCAACATGGTAATCAAACTGAGGACCTGCAGCAGACTCAGGAACAGAAATGTCTGGATCAGTAGCTTCGCTGCATGCTGAAGCTTTTGGTGGGGAGGGCTCCACATTGGCTTCAGTGTTGGCTGTGGCAGCCTCAACATTTTCAGCCTCCACTGGTGTAGTTGGAGGGACAAACTCAGGCACGTTCTCCTGGAGAACTGCGTCTTGATGGAGTGGGGGAGTGGGTTCTGGTGGTGCTTCTTCATTGTCTTCGGCTGATGCAGCCGGAATGTCTTCAGTATAGACTTGAGGCCTTGGACCTTTGCGAAGCCTGCGGAATGCAGACGACGCCTGAGGTGTTGGAGTGGGCTGGGCCTCAATGTCTTCTTCCTCTTGAGGGCGGTCCGCCCATGACGCATCTTGTGCAATTGGCGTCAGAGGACGACCAATGCTGATGAGCTCGCTTTGTTCATACTGAGGAAGGGCTGCATCATCTTGTGCATTGTCCTGATGACCAATGTCTTCAGCAGCAATGGGGTCGGCTGCTGGTATGTCTTCAGCTTCAGGAGCCTCTGTGGAAGCAGGCTCATGAACTGTTAGTCGTCGTTCTGCGTTGGGGTGAACCATAGAGATAGGTTCAACAATCAAGGGCTCTGTGGGAGCAGCCCGAGATCTCTTGATCTTGTGCTTCTTCTTGGTGGGGTCAGAAGGAGAGGCTTCAGGGTGTTTCCTCTTCCTAGCTTCAGCCTCTGCATTCCGTGTCTTCTTGAGCTCTGAAGCGGTTGACCGGCTCTTTGTCTTCGAGCCAGTTGTGGCAGTTGGGAAGACAATCGGAACAACTTCTTGCCTTGGTGCCTCTGGTTCAGCCATAGCAGGCTTCTTCTTCTTCTTCGCGGCCATCTTGGGGTCGATGCCAGGACGCCCAAGTGCCTTGCGCTTCTCGGCCTCATTGTAGGCTTGCACACATTGTTCTGCCAGAGACTTCATCTGCTCACGGGAACCTTGAGCTTCCGCATGCTTCTTCAGAAAGTTTTCTTTTAGCTCGTGCAACATGATCTTGAAGTTCTTCACTTCTTGCATGCTGAGCTTGGCCATGTGCTTCTTGAACTGAGCCTTTTCAAAATCAATTTTCTGCTTCAGTTCAACAATGCGCTGGGCAATTGCAAGTTCTGAAGCAATAACGCCCTGGAAGGCGATGCTGAGGCCAACAGGCAGCTGCAGATCTTCGAAGCTTATGTTTGGTGAGGAAAACCATTCATCGATGACGTTGTGAATGATTGCAACATCAAAGAGAGGCAGGTTGTTGAAGATTTCAGCTTCCTCTTTGCTTTTGGTGAGCTGCTCTAGAGCGTCATCTCCAAGATCTTCATCACTTGACAGATCAATGGCTTCGCTGCGCAGAATGGCAGCAGCTGTGAGCTCTTTGCCGGTGTGTGACTGAGGCACCTTGTCCTTCTGGAGCTTGGAGACGCGGGATACGTCTTCAGACTGCACACTGTCTTCAGGAGGTGCAGTTGCCAATGGCTTCGCCCTTGAGATTTTTGATGAAGGGGCTGGCTTTGAAGCTTTTGGCTTCTTCGACTGCTTTGGCTTCGGTACAGCAGGAGCTTCATCAGACTCAGAGTCAGCTGGAGGGTCATTCACGGCAGTCCCTTGGACTAAGATGCGAGTGATGAGGCCCTCAAGATTGGCATACGGACCGATGATATTAGGTTCCGTGTAGCGTGTGCCATCTGCCCTTGGAGCTGAGGGACCAGGGTTGAAGTCTAACCCAAATTTCTTCTTGTTCAGCTTCACTGACTGTTGGGCAAACTGGAAGTTGCGCTTGAATAGATTGTTGTCACGACACCAGAGGAACGACGACGGATGTGCATCATCAGGTTGTGGTCCTCGGACCATGCATGGGTAGAAGCCTTGAGCAATGGCTTCATCTCTGGTCCTGGGTATGAGATTCTTGTAAAGGATGTCCCCCCATGGTCTCTTGATGGCACTTTTCTCAGCATACTCCTGGGTGACGAAGCGGTATTTGAACCATTGTTCTTCCCAATAGCATCGAATCCATTGGATTCGGGTTTTGCGCTGCCCATAACTCTCTTCAGGATCTGTTTTATACATTTCTGCCAAGTCTTCAGGCAGATCTTTGGAAGTTCCTTCACATCTCTGTCTGCCCCCCTTCCTTGCTGCTGCTTATGAAGCCATAAACTTTAGCTTGAAAGGTTTCAAAACTTTCAAAGGCTTCAAAGGCTTTCTTTTGCTGGACCAACAGGAACTGGCTTCAGGAGAATTTATGTGTTTCTGTAGGAATTCTGCAAATGAATGCAGACTATGAGAACCGAAGGATTCTCCCACGGACATGTACCTATGACAACATTAAGGTGCGAGGGAAGGGGAAGAGGTCATATGCATTCTCAGAAGGTTTTGAAGATTAATCAGTTTAGAAGACATTGACCTCATCGTGCGAAGACATTCACTCATGGATAAGAAGTTGGTTCCAGATTTGTACGAACCCACAGATTAGTACAAGTGAGGAATCTAACTACTTTATTAAGCACAAGTGAATATACTAGGCATGTTATGAGATGCAGATTGAGAGATCTAACTTGTGTGAAGATAAACTTCTTATGGTAGAAAGTGACAGAACCATGAGATCAAAAGGGGCTGTAAAAAGAAGTTTTATTTACCACACTTGGAACTGCTAGACGGAAGTGAGAGATGATGCCGAGCAGTTGAGTCCTCCGTGCCCTAACTTGGCGACGAAAGACACCTACGGCGACGGCGGAGAGAACGATGTCCGCGGTCGGCGTGAGGACGGCGTCGGAGAGGTTGCGGCAGCGAAGCGCTTCGTCTCCGGCGTCGTCGAGAGCTAGCGGTGGCGCTAGGGTTCATGCGAGGGTGGAAGAAGGAGATAATGACCATGGTAAGTGTGAATTTATAGGCACAGGGGCGGCACTGTGCTATTACAAAGGTGCCCCTGGCGATTCGCATCTGAGGAACGCGTGGCCAGTTTGCAGAAGTTTGGGGTTTGTTCCATGTCCCACGCACGCCTGGATTGTCGGGCGGTCGTTCCTGCTTCTCCGGATTTTATGTGGAGGAATGAGCATTGAAAACGGACTTTATGGTTGTCTCTTTATCTTCTGCTAAAGGACACAGTGAAGACATTCGACAGTTTCAATAGAATGCATATGACTTGGAGAGATAGAATTTGAGATAGAAAGCATAGAGAGATTAGGGTCCGATCACATTCACTTAGTTCAAAAGATTCAACCAAGAAGACATAGCTATAAGTGAATGCTGTAGAGGACAAAACACTAGTATGTATATATCTATATAATCAATGTAGTGAAGATAATCATGAAGATAGGTTGAGTTCGAGGCCAAATCAAATGTGAAGATATTGCAAGGTAACGCCATGAGTGAAACACTTCAAAATGGAACGTTTGGTGGTGGCGTTACCCACCGTATAGGAAGTATTAGACCCAGACACGACGCACAATTATCGTGGCGCTCCGAAGTCAAATTCCACATTAATGTATTCACACTTAGAATGTATGTCTTCATTGATTGAAGATATACTTTACTTTGTGTGTTGCACATCTATGTCATCATATGCATAAGTGTTAGGATGTGTGCCTGATCACAGGACATTTGAGGATTCCAGGATATTTAGCTCACACCGTAACTTGCAAAATCTCTTCTCATCCAAGGGCTTGGTGAAGATATCTGCCAATTGTTCTTCAGTGTTGACGTGTATGATATCAATGTCTTCCTTCACAACATGATCTCTGAGAAAGTGATGACGAATTTCAATGTGCTTTGTCTTCGAGTGCTGAACTGGGTTGTTGGCAATCTTGATGGCGCTTTCGTTGTCGCAGTAAAGTGGTACTTGCTTCAGATGAATGCCATAGTCCTTGAGTGTTTGCTTCATCCACAGAAGCTGAGCGCAGCAAGATCCAGCAGCAATGTATTCAGATTCAACAGTGGAGAGAGATACACATTTCTGCTTCTTTGAAGACCAACATACAAGTGATCGTCCCAGAAAGTGACATGTGCCTGATGTAGACTTACGATCAACTTTGTCACCAGCATAATCAGCATCCGAAAATCCAACCAAATCAAACTCTGAGCCCTTTGGATACCATAATCCTAGAGTTGGGGTGTGAGCCAAATATCAAAGAATTCGCTTGACAGCTAAGTGATGCGACTCCTTTGGTGCCGCTTGAAATCGAGCACACATGCAAACACTAAGCATAATATCTGGCCTATATGTACATAAATAAAGCAAAGAACCAATCATGGAGTGGTATACCTTTTCATCGAACTCTTTACCATTGTCGTCAGGACCTAGATGATGTTTGGCTGGCATTGGTGTTGTGAAGCCTTTGCAGTCTTGCATACCGAACTTCTTCAGGCAATCTTTGAGATACTTCTCTTGAGATATGAAGATACCATTGCGTTGTTGTAATATTTGAAGGCCAAGGAAGAACTTCAGCTCCCCCATCATGGACATCTGATATTGCTCTTGCATCATATATCCAAACTCTTCACTGTACTTCTGATTGGTGCAGCCGAAGATAATGTCATCCACATATATTTGGCACACAAACAGTTCACCATCATATGTCTTCGTGAAAAGAGTGGGATCCAGGGAACCAGGTATGAAGCCTTTGCTCTTCAGGAAGTATTTGAGTGTGTCATACTAGGCCCTAGGGGCTTGTTTGAGGCCATACAGTGCCTTGTTGACCTTGTATACCATGTCAGGATGTTTTGGATTTTCAAAGCCAGGCGGTTGTGCAACTTACACTTCTTCTTCAATTTTTCCATTGAGAAAGGCACTTTTCACATCCATTTGATATATAAGTATGTTATGATGATTTGCATAGGCCAGCAATATGCGTATGGCTTCAAGCCTAGCCACAGGAGCAAATGTTTCATCGAAGTCAATGCCCTCCACTTGAGTATATCCTTGAGCAACGAGACGAGCTTTGTTTCTGACAACTTGACCATGCTCATCTTGCTTGTTGCGGTATATCCATTTGGTGCCTATTATGTTGTGCTTCCGTGGATCAGGACGCTTAACCAGTTCCCATACATTATTCAGCTCGAACTGTTGAAGCTCTTCTTGCATAGCTTGAATCCATTCAGTTTCCATGAAGGCTTCTTCAACTTTCTTGGGTTCTGATATTGAGACGAGTGAGTGGACCAGGTGCATTGATGCTGTCAATTATTCTGTCAATCTGCACTTCATTGGCAACACGAGGATGTACAGGGCGAAGACTTTGCTCTTGCTGATCTGTGTTGTTGTTGGGAGGAATGTCTTCAGGCTGAGCATTGTCTTCATGTTGATCAGGTGCTGAGATGATAAGTTCTTCTTCAGGATGAGCTTCAGAAGGTATAATCTCTCCAGTTCCCATTAGCTTAATTGATTCACTAGCTGGAATCTCATCTAGCACATTTGGCAGTTGCTCTCTTTGTGAACCATTTGTCTCATCGAACCGCACATCCACTGTTTCAACCACTTTGTACTGAAAGAGATTGAAGACTCTGTAGGAGTGCGAATCCTTGCAGCCGATCAAGATTTGCTAGCCGACAGATGGACTGAAGTCCTTGCAGCCGAAGAGTATGAACTCGAACGCCCCTCCAAGAGCTACCCAAAGCGCAGGTTGCTACCCCGATTAGAGGAGGAAGCACCTAAACCTACATCACCAGTGCATGATGCGGCCGACCAGCCACCCCGTGGCTGCGACAGAGAGGCCTCTCGGCCCTCCACTCAAGCCGCACCCCGGCGCCGCTTAAAAAATACCAAGGAACGGGAAAACGCGCCAGACCTGCGAGATATATTGGAAGACAAGGCAAGGAAAACAAGATCGATCTACGGATTGCGTGGGCGCCCCACGGCACGAGACGGTACTCGTCACGCCGGATACAGTAAATCCGGCCAGGCCGAACACAGTAGACAAAGCTCGTTTGAGCTGCGTCGTGATATAGCCCAATACAGAGGCGCCGCACACCCACTATGCTTCACAGATGAAGTAATGGATCATCAAACCCCCGAGGGTTTCAAACCCATGAAGATCAAATCATACGATGGCACAACAGATCCTGCGGTATGGATCGGGGACTATCTCCTTCATATCCACATGGCCCGCGGTGATGACCTACACGCCATCAAATACCTCCCACTCAAGCTTACCAGCTTGGCATTGGCTTAACAGCTTGCCAGCAGAATCAATTGGTTGTTGGGAGGACCTGGAAGCCGCATTCCTCGACAATTTCCAGGGCACTTATGTGCGACCACCAGACGCCGATGACCTAAGCCACATAATTTAGGAGCCAGAGGAATCGGCCAGACAATTCTGGACACGGTTCCTAACCAAGAAAAATCAAATCGTCGACTGTCCGGACGCAGAGGCCCTAGCAGCCTTCAAGCAAAACATCCGCGATGAGTGGCTTGCACAACACCTAGGACAGGAAAAGCCGAAATCTATGGCAGCCATCACGACACTTATGACCCGCTTTTGCGCGGGAGAAGACAGCTGGCTAGCTCGCAGCAATAACATGACCAAGAGCCCTGGTAATTTGGATACCAAGGACAGAAGTGGCAGGTCGCGTCGCAACAAGAAAAAGCGCCACATTAACGGCGACAATGCTGAGGATATGGCAGTTAATGCCGGATTCAGAGGCTCTAAACCCGGTCAGCGGAAAAAGCCATTCAAAATAAATACTCCAGGCCCGTCCAGTTTGGACCGAATACTCGACCGCTCATGCCAGATACATGGCACCCCCGAAAAACCAGCCAATCAAACCAACAGGGATTGTTGGATGTTCAAGCAGGCAGGCAAGTTAAATGCCGAAAGCAGGGACAAGGGGCTGCATAGCGATCACGAGGAGGAGTCTCGGCCGCCGAACAACAATGGACAGAAAGGTTTTCCCCCACAAGTGCGGACGGTGAACATGATATATGCAACCCACGTCCCCAAGAGGGAGCGGAAGCGTGCTCTAAGGGACGTATACGCGATGGAGCCAGTCGCCCCAAAGTTCAACCCGTGGTCTTCCTGCCAGATCACTTTTAATCGAAGGGACCACCCCACTAGCATCCGTCATGGCAGGTTCGCCGCATTGGTTCTAGACCCAATTATTGATGGATTTCACCTCAATAGAGTCCTTATGGACGGCGGCAGCAGCCTGAACCTGCTTTACCAGGATACAGTGCGGAAAATGGGCATCGATCCCTCGAGGATTAAACCCACTAAAACGACCTTTAAAGGCGTCATACCAGGTGTAGAGGCCAACTGCACAGGCTCAGTTACAATTGAAGTGGTCTTCGGATCTCCGGATAATTTCCGAAGCGAGGAGTTAATCTTCGACATAGTCCCGTTCCGCAGTGGCTATCACGCACTGCTTGGGCGAACCGCATTTGCCAAGTTCAATGCGGTGCCGCACTACGCATACCTCAAGCTCAAGATGCCAGGCCCTCGAGGAGTCATCACGGTCAATGGAAACACTGAACGCTCTCTCCGAACGGAGGAGCATACGGCGGCTATCACAGGGGAAGTACAAAGCAGACTCTCAAGGCAATTCTCCAGTCCGGCCATTAAACGTCTGGACACCGTCAAGCGCGCCCCGAATAACCTACAATAAGACCGCCTGGCACATTCCGAGCAAGCGTAGCAATGCGGCCCCAACCCCAGCCCTCGCGAACTTGCGAAACTAGTGTTGCGCGTACATAACTATGCTCTGGAAATACCATGGACAAAGGGGGAGGGGCACCATCACGGCACGCCCGAAACACGGCTTAAACCGCACTAGGGGCTACCGACTTCTTCATTTTCTCTTACTTTCAGGACTCCACTCTTCGGAAGGCCTGTCCGGCAGTATAATTGCCGCACAAACGATACAACAACCAGGGGAGCAGAAAGCTACGCCGCACTACGGAACTCTAAGGTGGTCTCTATAACGAGCAGTATACCTGTTTCACATACCGTTCCGTAGCTCGCCCCTGGAAAGGACATGTTAAATAGTCCCATCTTTTGCTTATCGCACCATTTGTATCGTTCTTCTTTGATCGCAGCCTTTTTTAAATAAACAATGCATAGCTTCCATCTATTATTGCATTACTCTTTTTTACGAATATATGTTCATTAATGACATGTTGCACCCGTACACTTTGGTACGACCAATACACCATGGGCTTAAGTACCCCACAATACAGTGTGAGAAGTCCGAACACTTTCACAAGTGCGGCACCCCGAACTTATAGCATTATATGCATCGACTCCGAATCATGTCTTGGGTCAATAGTTGGGTTTGCCCGGCTCCTATGTTTGGGTACCTTACGTTCCGTTATATCGGCTAAGGTAGCACTAGGAGAACTACTGCGATTGTGCCCCAGTTGAGCTGGGCTAGGCACCTCACTAGAGAAAGCTAAAATTGTCCGTCATGATGAGGCGAGAGCTGGTCGCTGTTCGAGAGGTTTTCGAGTCCCTAAAGACTTATGCCGCTTAGAGCGAGGAGTTGGCTTTGTCCGGCCTAGGCGTGGATAGCGCCCCAAACTCGGTCTTGCAAACACTAGGGGCTTCGCCGAAATTTAAAATTATAGAATTCTATGTCTAAGTGAGAGTGTTCAAGCATTATAGTCCGATTGCCTTGTTCGTTCTGGTGAGCGCCTCCCTCGAAGGACCCAAGAATGGGAAAAAGAGCGCTCATGTTTATCCCGAACACCCCAGCACTCGTGGCATGGGGGCAGAAGCCGACGACTCGCCATCTCTCAAATTTGATAAACGGCTGCACAGAAGGTAATCTATACCTATACTAATTCTTGACTCCCAACAAATTCTCACGTTAATCAGTAATTAGGAGCCGTTAATCTGGTGGGACCGAATTATTACGGTGTAGATCGGTCCATATAATACTCCATGGAAACTTTTCTCAATTCTGAAAAAAACGATCCAAGGTCCACGATTCGGTTGTGTGGGCCACGTACTACTAATCCACTGTTTCCTTTTCTCCTAACTAAAGCAATATGTTCTCAAAAAATCTCCTAACTAAAGCAATCTGTTCTCAAAAAATAATTTAACCAATCTCTATCTCTTTAAAAAAGGTATATATCTACTAATTAAAATGCTCCAGCTATCTCCTTCCGTCTATAAAAATAGACTATATCTTCCGTCCATCTTAACCAAAAAGGGGCTATCTCCTTGCATACATGAAAGGAAAAAAAATTGTTGGGCAGATAGAGAAGAACGACCATGGGACTCCTCTCCTTCTTTCTCTAGCATAGGACTCCTCTGCTGGTGATTCATGTACAAATCGGCTTCTGTCTCCACGGATAGCTACAACGACGGGATCGATTATCTGCAGGCAGCCATTCTCACCTCACAAACCCTCCTCCCGTTCTCATGTCGTGCAGAAAAGAAATTCGTCCCTCTCTTCCATGCTTCAACTGGCTCAGCGGGGGCCCCATGCGAGAGCTGGATGGCCTCCACTACGAGCATGCCGTTATGGCCCTCAAGTAATCTGTCTATCCTTGTAATCATGGCCGGTGCGTCCTTTCTCCTGTCTTCACAGAGTTCATGGAGCATCTAAATTTATTTGGATCATCTCATTAACATACTTCCGGAATACGTCAGGTTCCTTCTTGCCCGGCTGTACAAAGTCTGGTGCCAATTTGTGTTGGAAATATGAGCAATTTACCAAATGATTTTATTAACAGAAATACTAGATAAAGCATGACTAATATAGTAGAGACAAGACAAGTCATGCGTTCTGACAGAGAGAAGGTAAACAGCAACTTCACATATGAACTGTAACTAAACACATCTATAGCAGACAGTATAGCAAGTTGCATATATGAAGTAGAACCTAACACATGTAGGGCAGAAACTAGAGCAAAGAACTGTGGCAAGAAGTCTAACAGAAAGAGCATAAATACGTACGGGACAGCAATAGCAGAAGCACTGGACTTGGGGTCGACGTCCTCTCCAGCCAGGTCGTCAATGAGGTCATCGACGTCGGGGAAGAAGTCATCGTTGGGGAAGTAGTCATCGGAGTCCGTGATGAAGAAGTCAGTAGTCGCGCGGAGTGCTCCCCAAAAACCTTATCACCCTTCTCCCGTACAGGACTCAAAGAGGTGCGGTTTCGGAGGCCTACTGTCCCGACTCGCGGTGCACGCCGCAAGCCGGGATGAGGAAGACAGCGGTAGCTCAGAGAATGGAACCGGTGGCGAGAGGAAGGAGAAGTTCTGGTGCGTCTCTCTGGGAGGAGCGACCTCCCTTTTATAGGCGCAAGAGAAGGAGCAAGAGGGCAGCGATGGGAGGCGAAACAAAGAGACGGAGGCGAAGCGAACAGCCAGCAGCCGAAGGGCTGCACCGTTCGCATTCAAACTCCACTTTCGCAAAAATCTTTTCAGCTTCCGTGCGACCTTTCGTATACGCGTAGTGCATGGCAAAAATTTAGATATCGGCTTGGCTCATTCCCACAACCCGCGGCGCGTCGTGACGAGGCGTGGCGTGGCGTGGCGTGGCGAGGCGGGCGGCGGAGGAGGAGCGCGCGTGGATATCCCTCTTGTTCTCATGCTCGTATAAGTGGGGAAAGAACCTCCCTTATAAAGAGGTCCAACTCCCTCTAAACTAGCAATGTGGGACTACACTTTTGTTCCACCTCTTGCCTTGCACAAATGGGTTGCGTGGGCCTCTAGGATTTATTAGGAATTTCTGAAACTTCTATTGGGCTAGGCCCAAAATAGACAAAATTCCATCAATCCCCCACCAGATCCCAGAGGCACACAAAAATTTGCCTTTGGTTCCAAAACACTGTTTTATATACCGGTACTGCAGTGGAGACTATTAAGTTGAACTTCCACCTAGAACTCTATGCTACACTAGTAAGCAACTTGAACAGTGGACTGGGCCTTGAACTGCAAGTTTTCTGCGAATCTAGCTTCACATAAAGCCTTGACCGATACGTGGCTACCGTGGATCTTCCCCGCGGGTGGAGCTTATGCGTCATACTCCGTGACCTTTCATGAGTTTACTAGAGAGAACCCTACTCTCATAGATTGCGACATCTGACAATCAGACTCATATAGGTGTGTTCTTCAAAAGATGTTCTGCAGGATAACATCTCTGCTTAAATAAGCCGCTTAGAACACATTAGGATACTCTCCTCTCAGTTGACCAACAGCTTGTCTTCCACATCTAATTCACGGGATCTCCGATCACAAAGAATAGGTTACCACTGTGAACAACTCATATTGTGGTTCTCATACCCATCTCCCTCGATGCATTATCTATCACATTACGTGATACACACTTAGTAAAAGGATCTGCCAGATTTTTAGACGTTTGGATATAATCCAATGCAATAACTCCGGAGTTTTTCATTTTTCTGACAGACTTTAACCTTCTCTGAACGTGTCTTGATGAATTCATGTTATCCTTTGAGCTGCTCACTTTCGTGAACACAGTTCGATTATTGCAGTTCATAAGGACACCCGGTACAGGTTTCTCAACAACCGGCAAGTCATTCAAGAGCCGGCGAAGCCAATCTGCTTCAACCGTAGCTGTATCTAGTGCTGTGAGTTCTGCTTCCATTGTTGGCCTCGTTAAGATGGTCTGCTTGCAAGACATCCAAGAAACAGCGCCACCTCCATGAGTGAATACATAACCGCTCGTGGCCTTTAGCTCATCAGCATCAGAGATCTAGTTTGAGTCACTATACCCTTCAAGCACCTTTGGATGCCCGGTGTAGTGAATTCCATAATTTGCAGTGCCTTTCAAATAACGCAAAACTCTTTCTAGAGCTTTCCAATGCACATCTCCTGGTTTTGAAACAAACCGACTCAGTTTGCTAACAGCAAAAGATATGTCAGGTCTTGTAGCACTGGCTAAGTACATAAGCGAGCCAATAATCTGACAGTACTTCAATTGGTCTCTAGAAATTCTTTGATTCTTTCGGAGCAACACACCTGCATCATATGGTGTTGGAGAGGGCTTGCAGTTACTATAGCCAAAGCGACTCAAGATCTTTTCCACATAGTGAGATTGAAGCAATGTAATTCCACCATCATTGTCTCTCAACAACTTGATGTTCAGAATGACATCAGCCACTCCTAAATCCTTCATCTCAAAACAACGAGATAGCAAATCCTTGACCTCCTTGATAACATTCAGATTTGTTCCGAAAATCAGTATGCCATCAACATACAAGCACAGGATAACTCCCTCGCCCCCACCATGGTGATAGTACACACATTTGTCAGCTTATTTCACAACAAAGCCTGCAGCTGTTAAAGTTCTTTCAAACTTCTCATGCCACTGTTTGGGTGCTTGCTTAAGTCCATACAAAGACTTCAGCAACTTGCACACTTTCCCTTCCTGACCATCTAGTACAAACCCATCTGGTTCGTCCATATAAATTTCCTCGTCCAACTCTCCATTTAGGAAAGCAGTCTTAACATCCATTTGATGAACGAGAAGACCATGCGAGGCAGCTAGTGAAAGTAGAACTCGAAGAGTGGTCAGTCGAGCCACAGGTGAGTAAGTATCAAAGAAGTCTTCACCTTCCTTTTGGGTATAACCCTTAGCCACGAGCCGAGCCTTGTACTTTTCAATAGTACCATCAGGCCTCAGCTTCTTCTTGAATACCCATTTGCATCCTATAGGTTTTCACCCATAAGGACGATCAGTTATCTCCCGGGTTTCATTCGTCAAGATGGAATCCATCTCGCTACGAACCGCTTCCTTCCAGTAGTCAGCATCTTCAGATGCATAGGCCTCTGAAATAGAACTGGGAGTGTGATCTATGAGATACACAAGAAAATAATCACCAAAGGACTTTGTAGTCCTCTGTCTCTTGCTCCTAGTAGGAACTTCATTGTTCTCGTCCACATACCTTTCAATGTGTTCCATCGAAATGGCAGGTTCAGTTATTGTAACTAGTTCCTGATTCGATGAACTAGGCATCTCCTGATTAGATGAGGTAGCCATATCCTTCATGGGAAAGATATCTTCAAAGAAAGTCGCATTATTTGACTCCATGATCGTACCGACATGCATGTAAGGTACCTCAGATTTTACAACCAAGAATCTATAGCCAATGCTATGAAAAGCATATCCCAGGAAAACACAATCCACAGTCTTTGGTCCAAGCTTCCGCTTCTTTGGAATTGGAACATTGACTTTTGCCAAACAACCCCATGTTCGCAGATAAGAGAGTTTTAACCTTTTTTTCTCCCATTCCTGGAATGGAGTTATCTCTTTGTTCTTTGTGGGGACTCGGTTCAGGACATGACATGCTATCAATATCGCCTCCCCCCACCATGCCTTGGAGAGACCCGATGTGTCTAACATGGCGTTAACCAAATCAGTTAGAGTACGGTTCTTTCTTTCGGCCACCCCATTTGACTGAGGTGAATAGGGAGGCGTCCTCTCATGGATTATACCATGTTCCGCACAAAAAGCATAAAATTCATTGGAAAAATACTCTCCACCACGGTCGGACCTAAGCCTCTTGATTTTTCGATCAAGTTGGTTTTCCACCTCAGCTTTATAGATCTTGAAAAAGTTCAAAGCCTCATCCTTAGATTTCAGAAGATACACACGGCAGTATCTAGTGGAGTCATCAATTAATGTCATGAAATATTTCTTTCCACCTTTTGTCAAAACACCATTCATTTCACATAGATCTGAATGTATGAGCTCTAGTGGTGCAAGCTTTCTCGTTTCCGCAGTTGTGTGAGACTTACGAGGTTCCTTAGTTTGCACACACACTTGACACTTAGATCCCTTGACAGTGGTGAAACTAGGGATTGAGTTCAACTTCGCTAGTCGCGACATGCAACCAAAGTTAACATGACAAAGACGTGAATGCCACACATTTGATTCACTATTGTTGCAAATATGATTAACAACTTTATTGCAAACGTCCGATAAGGATAAACGAAATAGGCCTCCTGACTCATAGCCTTTACCAACAAAGGTTCCATACTTGGATATTACAAATTTATTCGACTCAAAGACAAGCTTGTAGCCATCTCTACACAGAAGAGATCCGCTAACAAGATTTTTATTGACGGAGGGGACATAATGCACGTTCTTCAGCCGCATGATCTTCCCCGAAGTAAACTTCAGATCGACCGTGCCAACACCACAAACAGAAGCACTTGAACCATTGCCCATCAGCACGGTTGAAGTCCCTGCAGTATGATAAGACGAAAACATGGAAATATCACCGCATACATGCACATTAGCACCCGTGTCAATCAACCAGTCAAGAGAATGACATACTGAAAGAATAGTGGGAAATATACCATACCCAGCCTCCTTCATGTCAGTGTCTCCAATGACAACATTAGCGGTCTTGCCGCCTTTCCCAGGATTACGCTTGTCATAGCGATTAGGGCAACTAGGAGCCCAATGATCAGGATCCCCACACACATGACAATCACCTTTCTTCTTGCCATTCTTCTTCTTGAAGTTCGTGTGTTGCACAGCCTTGTTCTTCCCATCAAACTTTGCTTTACCATCAAACTTGCCCTTGTTCTTGAACTTGTGGGGCTGGAAGTTCTGCTTCTGTACCACATTGGCACTAGATCCTCCCTCAATACCTCGAGCACGTGTGTCCTTTGCTCTCGCCTTTTCTTGCACATCAAGAGTGCCAATGAGATCCGGAATGGAAAACTCCTGCCTCTTATGCTTCAATAAGGTAGCAAAGTTCCTCCACGAAGGAGGAAGCTTAGTGATGATACCTCCGGCAACAAAATTGTCCGATAGCATACAACTGAAGTGCTCAAGTTCTCTAGCAAATGACTGTATCACATGAGCTTGCTCAACCATGGAGCGCTCTTCAGTCATCCTATAATCATATAATTGCTCCATGATGTACAGCTCAGTGCCAAAATCCGAGACCCCAAACTTGGCCTTGAGTGCATCCCACATATCTTTTCCATTATCAATTGACGCATAAGCATCAACTATGTTCTCACCAAGAACACTCAAGAGAGCAGCCTTAAACAGAGTATCCATTTTCTGAAAGGCTTGTGCCTGTTGAGCATCAAGCTCCCCTTCAGGTTTGCCAAGAGTGGTGTCATAGAAACTCATGGTTTGAAACAATAAGACTGCTCTCACGCGCCACCTCTTATAGTGGATACCCTCAAACATAGGAGGTCTCATGGAAGCATGTAACGCCCTCGATGCGGCTATATCTCCCACGTGTCGAAGCATGACTTAGAGGCATAACCGCATTGAAAGCAATGTCACAAGTGAGGTACTGTTCACACAACACATGTAATACATAAGGGAAAAGATACATAGTTGGCTTACAATCGCCACTTCACACAATACATGAATAAAGCATTACAACATCCAAATAGAATCAAGGTCCGACTACGGAACCAAAATAAAAGAAGAACCCCAAATGCAACAAGGTCCCCGATCGACCCCAACTGGGCTCCACTACTGATCAACTAGAACGAAACAACACAAAGGTCAAGATCTTCATTGAGCTCCTCCTGAGCTTGGTTGCGTCATCTGCACGGACTCACCGGCACCTGCAAACTGGTTTTGGAAGTATCTGTGAGTCACGGGGACTCAGCAATCTCACACCCTCGCGATCAAGACTATTTAAGCTTATGGATAAGGTAAAGGTATGAGGTGGAGCTGCAGCAAGCAACTAGAATATATGGTGGCTAACATACGCAAATGAGAGCGAGAAGAGAAGGCAAAAGCACGGTCGAACAACTATGATCAAGAAGTGATCCTAGAACAACCTACGTCAAGCATAACTCCAACACCGTTTTCACTTCCCAGACTCCGCCGGAAAGAGACCATCACGGTTACACACGCGGTTGATATTTTTTAATCAAGGTCAACTTCAGGTTTTCTACAACCGGACGTTAACAAATTCCCATCTGCCCATAACCGTGGGCATGGCTTTCGAAAGTTCAAATCCCTGCAGGGTGTCCCAACTTAGCGCATCACAAGCTCTCATGGTCAACGAAGGATATTCCTTCTAGCGGGAAGACCCGATCAGACTCGGAATCCCGGTTACAAGACATTTCGACAAAGATAAAACAAACCCAGCAACACCGCCCGAATGTGCCGACAAATCCCGACAGGAGCTGCACATATCTCGTTCTCAGGGCACACTCAGATGAGCTCTCCATACAACTAAAACCAAACCTCGAGTTTCCCTGAGGGGGCACTGCACAGGACTCTAGTTTGGACCAACACTCAGAGGAGCACTGGCCTGGGGGGGGGGTAAAATAATGATGACCCTCAGGAGCGCGACTCCCAAGGGAAAAGAAAAGGCTAGGTGGCGAATGGTAAAACCAATGTTGGGCATTGCTGGAAGAGGTTTATTCAAGGCAAACTGTCAAGGGGTTCCCATAATAACCCAACCGCGTAAGGAACGCAAAATCCGGGAACATAACACCGACATGACGGAAATTAGGGCGGCAAGAGTGGAACAAAACACCAGGCATAAGGCCGAGCCTTCCACCCTTTACCAAGTATATAGATGCATTAATTAAATAAGAGATATTATGATATCCCAACAAGTAAACATGTTCCAACAAGGAACAACATCTCCATGTTCCAACAAGGGGCAACTTCAATCTTCACATGCAACTAACAACGCTATAAGAGGGGCTGAGCAAAGCGGTAACATAGCCAAGCAACGGTTTGCTAGGACAAGGTGGGTTAGAGGCTTGATTCAACAATATGGGAGGGATGATAAGCAAGTGGTAGGTATCGCAGCATAGGCATGGCAAAAGAGCGAGCAACTAGCAAGCAAAGATAGAAGTGATTTCGAGGGTATGGTCATCTTGCCTGAAATCCCGCAAGGAAGAAGAACGAGTCCATGAAGAAGACAAACGGACGTAGTCGAATGGGTCCTCACAGACGCGACGTTACCGGAACCAACCCGAAGAAGCAAACACTGGAAAGAAGCACACAACATAGTAAACAACCAACACAAGAACATGCTATGATATGCGAGATGCAGTATGCGATGCATATGCATGATTTGCAATGGAATGAATGAACCTGGCCTCAACTTGGAAATCCAAGTGTGCCACTGGAAAGGTGAGGTGATTCCGCTTGAAAACGATATAAAGAACACCGGAATCAGAGACACGGTTTGGAAATGGCAAGCAATTCAAATATGGCAACAGACTGCGATAAACAACAAGTAGCCATCTAAATGCAACAAGACAAACATGCTACAGCACTCAAACATGGCAACAAAATACATGAAAGGTATCCATTCATGATGCTTAACAACAGATGAACACTGAGCTACGGCCAATTCATCCATTAACAGGTTCAAACAAGCATGGCAAAAATGCAATTGGTAAACAGATTTCAGACTTAGTGAAATTAACACTTGTCTGGAATTTCAGATCAGGTAGCACACTTTGGAGCATGAAAACTATATGCTACAGGACCTGAACATGGCAAGGTAAAGCATGGAATGGAGCTACTCAAAGAGCTTAACAAAAGTCCCTTAGTGACCTTGAGCCAAAAGGGATAAGAAAATACAATTGCAAGCATGTGAACATGGCAAAAACATAATCAGATCTCAGACTTGGTGAAAAACTGGAGCATGCAAATCAGATATCAAGTAGGCATGTTTACGAGCTCGATGCACTCACTACAGAGAAAGTCATGACAATCTAAGCATACACCCATCAAGAATACACATTATACAAGCTTGACATGGCAAGAACAATAACATAGCATGCACGGATCAACTACAACATCCTCGGCAAAATCGCTAACAAGTAGACAATCTGCCCAGATTCACGAAATAGCAAAAGTAGAGCTCGATTGACTCAAGGTAGGGTGCTCCATAATTTCAAACAAAGACATGGATCGATAGAGCACTACAAGATTAACAAAACATCCTTACTGATCATCCTCAAAAGAGGCACGGATCACTAGGAAACAACATGAACATATGGCATATTGAAATAAACAGATCAAGGACTTAGTGGAATTGCAAGTCCTTGAAATCAGCATTAACGAATGCACCACTTTGCAAGCTTGTTCTAGTCACCACACACATCACAAAAATACATGGATGGCACCTCTGGAGAGATGACAAAGCATATAACAAAACATATGTAGAGCTCAGGGGCATATCATTTGACAATTAACTCAAATAGCACCCTTCCAACAGCATTTCAGGCATCAAGATGAGCTCAAATGAAAATGATGCACTGAGATGAAATGATGTACTCTCTAAGAAGAACATTTTGATATGCTACACGCCCAAATCGGATCTACGGATGCAAAGTTACGATGCGATGAACATGGGCATTTGAAACATGGAAAACTCGGGGACTTAGTGAAAAAAATAGACCTCCAGATTTAGGGTTCATTCGGCGCGTGAACCGAGGCGGGTCGGATCCTCGCTGGAGAAGACGGACGCGGTGGTCGGAGTCAATGAAGCTGCTCGCCGGCGACGAGGAGGAGGCGGTGGGGGCCGGAGTTGGCGGCGGCGACGGCGGTGGTCCGCGGTGGCGGCGCGACGCGGCGGGGCCGAGGAGACGGCGCTCGCCGGTGATGGAGGCACGCGGCGGCACGGCGAACACAACGCGGCGGCGCGGTGAGCCTTCGGGGATGCGGGAGGCCGACACGGTGCGCCCGAGGCGGCGAGGACGGCCAGACGTGGGGCGGCGGCGGTTCGGGCCCCGCGGGCCGGATCTGGGCCGCGCGGGCCCGCAGCGGCGAAGGAGAGAGG
Source organism: Triticum dicoccoides (assembly GCF_002162155.2). Lineage (NCBI taxonomy): Eukaryota > Viridiplantae > Streptophyta > Magnoliopsida > Poales > Poaceae > Triticum > Triticum dicoccoides. Next base: position 737,374,886 of record NC_041384.1, on the reverse strand, counting down.
AGGTACGGCGGGGAGGCGACGTGGCGCGGCCTGGTTAGCTTGCGGCGGCGGTGGGGTGACATGGCGCGATGGGATTCGCCGGAGCGAGGTGGCGGCGGTGGCTGGACATGTCCAGCCGGTGGGAGAAGTGTCCGGCGGCGCGAAGGGGGTGGATCTAGGGTTTTGTCTGCGTGGAAATTTCGGGGGAGGCCACATATTTATAGGCACAGGGAGCTAGGAGAGTCCAAATGAGGTGCGGTTTTCGGCCACGCGATCGTGATCGAATGCTCTAGATGATGGAGAGGGTTTAGGTGGGTTTTGGGCCAAAATGGAAGGGTGTTGGGCTGCAACACACACGAGGCCTTCTCGGTCCCTCGGTTAACCGTTGGAGCATCAAACGAAGTCCAAATGGTACGAAACTTGACAGGTGGTCTACCGATAGTAAACCAAGGCCGCTTGGCAAGTCTCGGTCCAATCCGGAAATGTTTAACCCCCACACACTAGAAGAAGGAAGAAATGACCATCGGAGGAGAACGGAGCGCCGGAATGCAAAACGGATAACGGGGAAAATGCTCGGATGCATGAGACGAACACGTATGCAAATGAGATGCGCATGATGACATGATATGCAATGCATGACACGCAAGCAAAGATAAAGCAACAACAGCGAATAACTTGTGGACACCTGGCACATCGGTCTCGGGGCGTTACAACACTCCACCACTATGAGAGGATCTCGTCCCGAGATCTAGAATGGCACCGGAGGGACAACGAAAGAGAAATAGGAGAGGTAAGACTAAGTTGCTTCTTTGACAAACGAGTGAAACCAAAGAACCTTGCAAAGGTTAAGCCATCTCGAGAGAAAAAAATACAACAGAGATGACGAAGCTGAAAACACTCCGTTAGAAAAGAGGAACAAGGGAGAACAACTTCGGGCAGCACTCCCGTTGAAAAGAGATGAAAGACTAGATAGGAAGAAAAGCGCTTGAGCAGAGGACACGACAGTCCGGTTAAATGGATAGGTACGAAAAGAACACTATCCAAGATGATGAGAGAAAAGAGCAATATAACCATGACTCGGGAACAAAAGAATAGAATGGAATGGAATGAGCGAAGGGAAACAGGATCTTGAGGGAGCACGCTTACAACAAATGCTAGAACGGAGTTGTTGGAAAACCAAGAATGAAAAGAATAATCTTGATATGGTCTTATGGAATACATCTCAAATTATGAGGTGACAACCTGCCACTAACGAAAACAATGGATTCGGATTGATAAAAATAAGGAGGCGAGAAACTATTTCACCGGATGGATAAAGAAGAACTTGGATCATTTATAAGCACCATAAATAGCAACAATCCTTAGGGAAGGCTTTAGGTGAAACAAGACACAAGATAACTCCAACGAAGAGGTTGATGGATTTGAAATACCTCATGCTTAACAACATGTGTATCATGAAACATGAACTCAAATTATCAAAAATGACATAATAGCACCTCCAATAATATGGTAGAAAGAATTGCACTCCGGATTGCACAAAAAAGAATACTTGAGCTCCTTAGAAAAGAATTTTGATGAACACTTCGAGAAGGAAATTAAATCATTGATGAAACCATCATGTAGAACCTTCATGCAGAACTCTGGTAACAAAAGGATAACAAAAAAGAAAGAGAAGATGAAAACACAAGGTGAAACCTTGCAATGATTAGATGGACCTTCGTGATAATTAGAGCTTGGAACTCTGGGAAAGAAAAGATAAAGCATCTCGAACTGAGAATATGATATGATGAACCACTTCGGAAAAAGGAATTAATCATTTGGATGGAACAAGAATAAGAATTATGTTATGCGTATCCTTCAACAATTTAATTGCTGACAAGCAGCGGATTTGGCGTACTACTTATCCTCGTAGAAAGATTAAGATAGATATAGCGCAAACTTGAGAAAGTCTTCGATGAATCCACCGGTAGGATTGAAAACAACAAATGAATTGATATGATAAAGAAGGAAGAGAAATCTTAAACGAACCATCGTAAGGATTGAAAAAGAACGAATAAACGATAATGAATCACCGGGAAGAATTATGAAATGAACGAAGATACTTGAGAGAATTTAGACAGAAGAGGACGAATAGTTCACGTGCTGATTAGAGAATACTTGACTGATGCACCAATAAGATTTGGAGAACAATAGCTGAAATCTGAAAACGAATAATTCTGAGATGATGGCCTTCAAAGAATCAAACTGGCAAAGGTTCCTGAAATGATTCGAATGGGGAAAAGAGTTCTCACAATAAAAACAATTATGAGAGGACGACAACAAGCTAGAATCACAAATCTTCAAGAGAGCGGATAAGGATTTAAGAGGAACTCTTCTCCGGTATTCAAATGACGATGAGAAACACCAACAAGAATTATTGAGGCACACCGAAATGAATAATGGAAAAGTTTATGCAATGATGAAAAGAATTTGAAAGATCTTGGAGAAAAGCATTTGACTGATGAAAAATTCATTCTTACGTCAAACTTGGAAAAAGAATTTGAGAGTAACACCGAGAAAAGAGAAGAGTCAGGTAAGATCCTGGGAAAAGACCTGTGGGTTAGGGCCCACTCAAAAGATACACCATTGAACAATTTAAAAGAGAGAAAACACCGGTTGAATTAAAAGACTTGAATGAGATAAACATTCTCAAAATAGGATTAACGGATCTTGACAGACAAGACGATCCTTCTGAGATATCTTCAGCACTCCGGAACAATTGAACAGCGAGAGGTGAATGATTAAGAATTGCACCGGCATGAGAAAACATTGAAACGAGGAAAGGATATGATCAACAAAGCTTAAATTGTATCCACCGGAGAAGAAAGAGAACAGAGAATGATGAACTTGAGGCCCCGTTAGAATCTTCATGAGAATCACCGGACAAGAACATTGACGGAAAAGAATGGAAAGACTTCACATCAATAATATGGATACTTGATTAAGAAATCTGAATCCTTGGAGAAAAACAAAGGGAGGGAGGGTGGGAAGCACAAAGACAATTTGGAATGGATGAAATGAACACCGTTGAGAAGAACTGATACTTGATCTTGCGGTAGTTGAAATGTTCGGATCCACTTGAAGAGAAGCACACTGGTTGAAACGGATTGACATGACAATCTCGATTATCAAGAAGGATTAGTATTCACATAGGAATATAAGAACACCGCTTAGGAAAAGGTATGGAATCAACATTTGACTCTGAAGCAACTCGAATACCACAACTCAAAACAAAACAAAGGATTGGCTTGCAGAATAAGCCGGAACAAACATATGATAGAGATTTCGTCCGAAGTTTTCATGGTGGGGCCTACACGGGCTCGATTGTACAGCACCATCATGTACAAGGCAGTGCACATGACATATGAAGCGTCCCCGAGTCGGCATAGCCAAGGACTCTTTAAGACACAACGAGACCACTGTAAAACCGACCGTGAATAGGCGGACCACTAGATGTCGAACCCCAATTTCATATCATACATCTGTCGGAAAGATATCCTAAGATCTACTTGAATCCCCACTTATAAACTCCCAAAACTTTCTGTTTATGCAATCAGGTGATGGGGATACAGGGGAAGCATAATATCTCACCCAAACTAACAAATCCTACATCCAGTTGTATCCATCCTTCAACACATAACCAAGAAACCTTCGGAAATCATCTACCTCAACCTTCGAAAAGCATCCGTTATACGAGTTATGGCAATACTCCCGAACTCCCGCCACAGTACTAGGTGGCGTCGAGGTTATCTCACCAACAACTACATAAAAGAGATTTTCGATGTCGGCGAACTAAACTCAGGTATTCCAAAACTGCAACGATAAAATTGTGACGACAACACCTCTGAGCTCAACTCCCCGGGACACTGCCACAACCCCTAAATGACAGGAGGCACCAAGAACAATGTTCTCGTCACAAATCCATCGGAACGATTCCAAGATACCCGTGTGATCCTAAAATTTTTTTTAGTGAAATTTGAGAAGAGAAGAGTCAAAACTGTACGTCAGAATGCCTTACAAGAGCGATGAAGGGACTGGGGTGTAAAAAGAATTCCTAAACTCTCCGATATATAATTCCTAAATGACTCAAAAACATTTTTTTCTACACTCAACAACGGCTGCTAAAAACGATCAAGCAGTGTGGCTCCTAAGGTCGGGGAAGGCTCTGATTACCAACTTGTAACGCCCTCGATGCGGCTATATCTCCCACGTGTCGAAGCACGACTTAGAGGCATAACCGCATTGAAAGCAATGTCGCAAGTGAGGTAATCTTCACACAACCCATGTAATACATAAGGGAAAAGATACATAGTTGGCTTACAGTCGCCACTTCACACAATACATGAATAAAGCATTACAACATCCAAATAGAATAAAGGTCCGACTACGGAACCAAAATTAAAGAAGAACCCCAAATGCGACAAGGTACCCGATCGACCCCAACTGGGCTCCACTACTGATCAACTAGAACGAAACAACACAAAGGTCAAGATCTTCATTGAGCTCCTCCTGAGCTTGGTTGCGTAATCTGCACGGACTCACCGGCACCTGCAAACTGGTTTTGGAAGTATCTGTGAGTCACGGGGACTCAGCAATCTCACACCCTCGCGATCAAGACTATTTAAGCTTATGGGTAAGGGAAAGGTATGAGGTGGAGCTGCAGCAAGCGACTAGCATATATGGTGGCTAACATACGCAAATGAGAGCGAGAAAAGAAGGCAAAAGCACGGTCGAACAACTATGATCAAGAAGTGATCCTAGAACAACCTACGTCAAGACTCCAACACCGTGTTCACTTCCCGGACTCCGCCGGAAAGAGACCATCACGGTTACACACGCGGTTGATGTTTTTAATTTAAGGTCAACTTCAAGTTTTCTACAACCGGACGTTAACAAATTCCTATCTGCCCATAACCACTGGCACGGCTTTCGAAAGTTCAAATCCCTGCAGGGGTGTCCCAACTTAGCCCATCAAAAGCTCTCACGGTCAACGAAGGATATTCCTTCTAGCGGGAAGACCCGATCAGACTCGGAATCCCGCTTACAAGACATTTCGACAAAGATAAAACAAACCCAGCAACACCGGCCGAATGTGCCGACAAATCCCGATAGGAGCTGCACATATCTCGTTCTCAGGGCACACTCAGATGAGCTCTCCATACAACTAAAACCAAACATCGAGTTTCCCCGAGGGGGTGCTGCACAGGACTCTAGTTTGGACCAACACTCAGAGGAGCACTGGCCCGGGGGGGGGTAAAATAATAATGACACTCAGGAGCGCGACTCCCAAGGGAAAAGAAAAGGCTAGGTGGTGAATGGTAAAACCAATGTTGGGCATTGCTGGAAGAGGTTTATTCAAGGCGAACTATCAAGGGGTTCCCATAATAGCCCAACCGCATAAGGAACGCAAAATCCGGGAACATAACACCGATATGACAGAAATTAGGGCGGCAAGAGTGGAACAAAACACCAGGCATAAGTGTAAGTGCATCTAGTGTCACCCCTAGTTGGTTTTGGAGTATTGACGACAAACCTAGTTGAGGGACTAATGTGTTCATGAGAATTGCAGGATAACACAGGTAGAAGTCCCTCATTGATTCAGTTTTACTACCAGAGATGACCCCTAAAAATGTATGAAGATATTGAAGCCAAAGGTGGTATATGAAGATATTCACATTGAAGACTATGACAAAAGAAGACATGTTATGAAGCCTATGGAGCTCGAAGACTTAGATCTTTCATAGTTCTTTTTCCTTTGTGTTGATTTATAGGAACCACCGTACTGTTAAGTGGGGTCTAGGAGAACCAGTCAGAATGAATGAAGTGATGCCTAAACCAAAAACCTATGTCTTCGAGTGAAGACAATGAGAGCGAATCTTGTCCAGAGCAGGACAAGTCAGCTTTGCTTGTAGCCCAAGTAAAGTTGCCATGAGAGTTTGAAATCTGACCGTTGAGACACGTGTTAGTTCCTTAGTGACCCAGGGTCATTTCGGACAAATCAGGTCGGGTTGCCAAGTGGCTATAAATAGCCCACCCCCTACAACCATAAACGGTTGGCTGCTCAGATTTCAGTGCACGGCTTTTGTCGTTTGAGAGCAACCCACCTCGAAGCCTTTGAGAGAAAATTCCTAGCGAGGAGAAAAGCCCTAACCACCCAGAGCCAGCGTAAATTGGGCATCACTTAAGTCTTCTTGTCTGTGTGATCTGAAGACTTATTACACTTGAGGACTGTGAATCCTCCAGACGGTTAGGCATCGCGTTCAGACCATCCAAGAGACATTGTGGATTGCCAGTGAACGAAGTCTGTGAAGGTTTGGGAGTCTACCTTGAAGACTTACCAGAGTGATTGGGCGAGGACTAAGTGACCTTAGCTCAAGGAGAATACGGTGAGGACTTGGTGTCCTGAGCTGCGTGTTCAGGACTGGGTGTCCGGGACTATGTGTCCTAAGGTTTAAATACCTAGCCGCTCCAACCAGACGTACAGTTGTCACAGCAACTGGAACTGGTCCAACATATCATTGTCTTCAACGAGTCACTGGTTTCATCTTCACTTCCTTCTCTTGCAGTTACTCATTGTGAAGTCATTGCATGCTTGCTTTATCATTTGTCTTCACAACGTGAATGTATGATCTGTCTAGCTTCATCACTTCTTCCTACCTGATCCTTATTACACTACAGCTGTTTGTCTTTGTGCTTTCACTCTATTGAATACTTGACCATGGCTAGCCTAGTGTAATCTAACTTCCGCTGCATAGTAATAGGCAAAATCTTCGCTGTCTGTCTTCATAACTCCCACGTTTTGAAGACTTTCATAAAAATCGCCTATTCACCCCCCTCTAGTCGATATAACGCACTTTCAATTGGTATCAGAGCGAGGTGCTCCCTTGTTCTGTGTGATTCGGTTTAACCACCTGGAGTTTTAGCTATGTCGACTGCAGGGATAATCAAAGTCTCCGCTGCGTGCCCCGTCTTCGATGGAACTGAATATCCCTACTGGAAGAATAAGATGCGCATGCATCTTGAAGCCATTGACGTCGACCTATGGTATGTCATCGAGAACGGCGTTCCCAAGGCTGGAGAAGGTGTCACTGCTGCTGATGTCAAGAAGTTCACTCAACTGGACTCTACTGCCAAAAATATCATCTGTGGTCATCTGACAAAAGGACAGTATGGCCGTGTGAGTGCCCTGAAGACATCCAAGCTGGTCTGGGACTGGCTCTCCAAGGTCAATGAAGGCATCTCAACCTAGAGAGATCAAAGAATTAGTGTTCTTCGCAACCTCTTCAACCGCTTCAAGCGAAATGACAATGAGAATGTCCAGCACACATTTGACCGGCTCACTGACATCACAAATGAGCTTCAAGCCCTCGGCGCCACTGAGATCGCCAAACATGAAATCGTCAAGACTCTGCTGAGATCACTTGACAGTTCGTTTGACATCCTAGCCCTGATGATTCAAGAACGTCCTAATTTCAAGACACTAGATCCGTCTGACATACTTGAGAGGCTCAACACACATGAGTTTCAGCTTTCTGAGAAAAGAGATATCTACGGTCCAAACTATGGGCGAACTCGTGCCTTGAAGGCAAAAGCTATTTCCTCATCTGAAGAAGAATCTGACAGCAGTTCTGATGATCCTGAAGACATTGGAAGAGAACTTGCAATGCTAGTGAAGAAGTTCCAAAAATTCACCAAGAAGAAAGGCTTCAGAAAATCTTCACGATCAAGCTCAAGGAATGATGAAGCTTCTGCTCATGACTACAAGAAGAAAACATGCCACAAGTGCAAGAAAACTAGACACTTCATCTCTGAGTGTCCACAGTGGGACAATGAGAACAGAAGGAAGAAGAAAAGCAAGGAATATGATTCTGACGACAAGAAGAAGAAGAAATACTCAAAGTCGTCTTCCAAGTCTTCCTCAAAGTCTTCATCACACAGGAAGAGCTCATCTGGCAAGACACGTGCGTTTGTTGGCAAGGAAATGGATTCAGAGGAGGAGTCCGCTTCTGAGGAGGCAGAGGTGGAGTCTGAGGAGGAGTCTGATTCTAGCATTGCGAGTCTGGCTACAGCATACGTCGCCAAGTCCATCTTCAACACTGAAGACAATGACTTCATCACCGACACCGATGCAAATGACAAGAACGACTCCACTCCTACCTACTGCTTCATGGCACGCGGTGCCAAGGTAAACACATGCACTACTCGCTATCAAACATCTAGTGACGATGACTCTGACTGTGATTCAAAACCCAGCTACAAAACACTTGCTAAAATTGCAACTGAACAACAGAAAGCTATGGAACATATTCAAAAACTGTTAGACAGAAGCGATGATCTGTTGGGTGCTGAAATGACTCGATCTGAATCCTTAATTGAAGACATAAAAAATCTTCATGTTAAGTATCAGGAACTTGAAGATCGTCTTGATACTCTCTCAACAACTCATGAAAAGCTTTCCTATGATTATCTTCAAAGGAAGCAAGAACTTGAGAAATTGAGAGCGGCTCATGAAGATCTTCAAAAGGAAAACGAATCACTTCGCGCCGAACAGATCAGTTCCGCTCAGGAAGGATTTGAACCACCATGTCTTAAATGCATTGAGCGTGATAATGCTACTTCTGTTGCTGAATGTTCTACTGCTCCTGCTATTGCAATATCTTCAACTGTTGATGTGGTGACTAACCCCTCTGTTGAGGATACCACTGCTATTGCTGATGAGAATGCTAGGTTGAAGACATTGCTTGAAACAGGGATGTACAAAAGTCTTAAAGGACATCAGACATTATGTGATGTCCTCAAGAAGCAGAGTCTGAATCGAAACCCTAAGAAAGAGGGTGTTGGGTTCGTGAGGAAAATAAATGCAGATGGCTCTTACTAGAAACCTGAGCAGTACCCCAAAACCACATGGGTTGCTGCAAAGGAACTTTCAGTAGATCCACCCAATTTATCTGGCTTCACTTGTGCTAACCCCATTATCATTGATGAATCCTTTGATGCAAACTATAAATTGTTTAAGAATCAGAATGGTGAAGTGTTTGCCAGGTACATTGGTACTAACTGCAGGAATGGACCGCCTATGAAGAAGATCTGGGTTCCGAAAAAGTGTCTGGAAAATCTTCCTGTGAATGTCTTCATGACACCTCACTTGAAGAAGGCAAACCTCAGACCAAAGGCTTCATACGGTCCAAAGGCTTCATACAAACAGAGGACTCGCCTGAGTCACACTAACGCAAATGTTTTGCAGGGAAACCATAATCAGGCATATGAATATGAGAGCGGTTCATCGAACCGTTATGTTCATATGACCAAAAATTATTCTGCTTATTCCTATGAGTATTATTGTCCACCTGCAAGACTGTTTGCTAAGGCTTCAAAGCCAAAATTCCTAGATGCTGCACTTAGACTTATTGCTTCTATGCCACCCTTGAAGATGTCGGTGGTTAAGAAAGCTTAACTCTCTTTTGCAGGGAAAGGTCTCCAGCAGAAAAACAAAATCTTCTGACGCTATTGCTGGGGACCTTAAAAATCTTGTAGGGCGCAAGATAAAATGGCCGAATGGCTTCATTATGTACTTCGTTCCTGACTCGCATGCTACTCTCCCTATTAGTCCTAATCTGGATCTAAGTTTTCATAACCCACTGGTTCGTCAAATGTTTTTGCTTCACAATTCTCTTCGTGAAACCTATCCCCCTAACTGCACTGTAGGGTACGACACCAGCGTCTTCAAAGTCTTCAGAATGGATTATTGACAGTGGGTGTACAAATCACATGACTGGCAAAATAAGCCTTCTTATGGACTCAACCTTACGTCGATCCGACAAGAGCCACATCACATTTGCTGGCACTGGTAAAAGTAAGGTATTGGGTCTAGGTAGAGTTGCAATCTCAAAGGATCAACACATGGATAAAGTCATGCTTGTTGAATCCCTTGGCTTCAACTTAATGTCTGTCTCAATGCTTTGCGATTTGAACATGATCGTAATGTTTGGAAAATATCGTTGCCTAGTACTAATGGAATCTGACAAGTTTATAGTGTTTGAAGGGTATCGAAAAGATGATCTGTACGTGGCAGATTTCTCAGCAGGGCCACAACTTGCAGTATGTCTTCTTGCAAAAGCTTCAGAATGCTGGCTTTGGCATCGGAGGCTTGGGCATGCTGGCATGAGGAACCTCCACACCCTTGCGAAGAAGAAGCATGTCATAGGCATCGAGGGCGTCAAGTTCAAGAAAGATCACTTATGCGGTGCCTGTGAAGCAGGGAAGATGACAAGGGCAAAACATCCTTCGAAGACAATCATGACTACTACTCAACCCTTCGAACTGCTCCACATGGATCTTTTCGGCCCCACTCACTACTCAACTTTTACTACTTCTGCTTGCCTCTATGGCTTCGTCATTGTTGATGATTACTCTAGATATACTTGGGCACACATAATCCTTTACAAGACTGAAGTGCAGGATGTCTTCAGACGCTTCGCCAATCGTGCTATGAACAATTTTGGCGCCAAGATAAAACACATCAGAAGTGACAATGGCACTGAATTCAAGAACACTGGCCTTGATACATATCTTGATACCTTGGGCATCACACATGAATTCTCAGCTCCGTACACGCCATAGCAGAATGGCGTCGTCGAACGCGAGAACAGAACACTCATTGAGATGGCCAGAACAATGCTAGATGAATACAAGACTCCAAGAAAATTCTGGACTGAAGCCATTGACACTGCATGCCATACAATCAATCGTGTTTATCTTCACAAGCTTCTGAACAAGACATCTTATGAACTCCTAACTGGCAAGAAGCCAAATGTCAGTTACTTCAGAGTATTTGGCGCAAGGTGCTGGATTAAGGACTGTTTTTTCTTGAGGCTGCTCGCCATGGCCATAAGCCTGCGTTTAAAATGTTCTTGTTCGACGAGATCCTTCGGCACGACAAATTCATCGTCATCGAGGCTTGCCTCGTCTTCGGAGGGAGGCATATAATTATCGTCCTCGAGCTCTCTGTCTGCCGCTCTCTCATGAGGGCTGGCTTCTCCATCCTCCTGTGCTGAATCTTGCTGGAGGTGGTTGTCTTCGGCACTGTCCGGGGTGTTATTATCTCCCGTGCCGGAATCACCGTGTTTGCTTTGGCGGGATTTATAGTGGCACCCCTGACGCCGGCGCTTAGGCTGCTTCTTGGAGGGGTCATCCTCCGCTGTTCCATCGCCATTGCCTTCTTTTGGGGTGTCCACCATGTATATATCATATGACGAGGTGGCTTTCCAGTGCCCTATAGGCTGGTTCTTGATCGTCTCCTGCATCGGCGTCCATACAGTCGATGTCTTCGGAGTTGAAGTCGAGCATGTCGGTTAAATCATCGACAGTGGCTACGAAGTGGGTGGTGGGTAGGCTTTGAATTTCTTCATCATCCGCATGCCAATCTTGCTGACCATAGTCCGGCCAGGGCTCTCCTGATAAAGAGAGAGACATTAGTGAATTCAGAATATCGCCGAAGGGCGAGTGCTGAAAGATGTCCGCGGTGGTGAAATCCATGATCGGCGCCCAATCGGGTTCGATCGGTAGGGGCGTGGAGGGCTCGGAGTCTAGAGAGGAGTCCAGCTCCTTGGAGTCACGGGCTTCGCAGAGAATAGGGCTGGTGTTCGGCTCGATCGCCGTAGAGATTGCAGCCCTTGAGGCGGTGTCCAACCACCCATCCTCGATTGGCGCAGTTGGCTCCGAATTAAGGGTCGGAGCTGATGCGGGTGCGGCCTCCAGGGCACTGTTCGGCGGCAGAGCTAGATCATGCCCATCGTGACAGTGCGGCGCGCTCGGCTGTGGCTCGAATCCGTTGAAGATCAAGTCTCCGCGGAGGTCGGTCATGTAGCTCAAACTTCCAAATCTGACCTGATGGCCAGGGCCGTAGCTTTCGATCTGCTCCAGATGGCCAAGCGAATTGGCCCGTAGTGCAAAGCCGCCAAATACGAAGATCTGTCCGGGGAGAAAAGTCTCACCCTGGATCGCATCGTCGTTGATGATCGGAGGAGCCATCGGGCCTAAAAGTGACGACACAGAGGAACTCTCAATGAAAGCACCAATGTCGGTGTCAAAACCGGCGGATCTCGGGTAGGGGGTCCCGAACTGTGCGTCTAGGCGGATGGTAACAGGAGACAAGGGACACGATGTCTTTACCCAGGTTCGGGCCCTCTCGATGGAGGTCAAACCCTACTCCTGCTTGATTAATATTGATGATATGGGTAGTACAAGAGTAGATCTACCACGATATCAAGGAGGCTAAACCCTAGAAGCTAGCCTATGGTATGATTGTTATTCGTCCTACGGACTAAAACCGCCCGGTTTATATAGACACCGGAGAGGGCTAGGGTTACACAGAGTCGGTTACAATGGTAGGAGATCTACATATCCGTATCGCCAAGCTTGCCTTCCACGCCAAGGAAAGTCCCATCCGGACACGGGACGAAGTCTTCAATCTGGTATCTTCATAGTCCAGGAGTCCGGCCGAATGTATAGTCCGGCTATCCGGACACCCCCTAATCCAGGACTGCCTCACTAACCTAGAAATCATATATATATATATGTATATATATATATATATATATATATATATGTATATATATATATATATATGAGTGCATCAAAAGTCTTTTATCAAAAAAATTCATCAAAATTCATGGCATTTTCAAACATTGGTCGTAAAAACATATGAAATATCATACACAAAAAAGAGAGTGCTAAACAAAAACACAAAGAGAATGAAAACAAAAAATTAGAGCAGTGGTTAACGAGAGCCGATTATCGGCTCTCGGTAATGGCCCCTTTACCGAGAGCGACTCTCGGTAAAGCATCTCATCTAGATCTTTTCCCTTCGTGTGCATTCTCGATAATACGTATTATAGTTTTTCTTCTTGTTTTCTTCCATGCTTGGCAAACAACCTTAGCACATCATAATTACCGTCTTGTGTTTTCTTTTTCAGATGACCCTCGCCTGGTTCTACAGACCGGCACTCCTCCGGTGGCCCCGAGGGTCTAGGGCGTCGTTCGGCACCGAGATGGGGTAGGCCACGGGGAATAACTGCTTCTTCGTGTTAGTGCATGTCATCGCGAGATGACAGACCTAGTCTAGGCCCGTTCTATCATGGGATCACCCACCGAAGACTCTATCTCGCGGACGAACGCAGCTGGTCCTCGATGTTCCCGCCTCGTCTGTGTGGTTTGTGAGGCACGTGTCACGTCAAAGATGTGCGTTGCTTATTCAAATAGCACACCACCCCTGCATGCATATGCACGGGCCACACGCATGTAGGGGTGCCCCCCCATCGGGCGGTCTCTAGATCGAGCACCCATCCGGTGGCCCCAGCGGTCTAGGGCGTTGATCGGCATCGAGAGGGTGTAGTCCATGGTGAATAACTGATTCTACATGTTAGTGCATGTCATCCTGAGAAGACAGACCAAGTCTAGTCCCGTTCTTCGAGATGGTCTATGGCTATCGAGAGGGAATGTGTCGGTTTGTGCAGGAAGTGCAGGTCCTGTTACTCTGTTGGACTCGAAGCTTCTCGTGCTCTCAAAGGAGGCCATCGCATGTATATGCATGGGCCATCCGGTGGCCCCTACGGTCTAGGAAGTTGACCGGCACCGAGA